>NC_086323.1:89835298-90193423 GCF_036172605.1 Pelobates fuscus
CTCAAAACACTGTCCCCTGCAGGATTGAATGAAGGCTTTTTGTATACGTCCTTCATCTCTGACTAGAAACTATCTATACACTGCAAATACCATGTCTCTTTCCTGTTTTAAAGGATTACATTTCCACTAAGGTTCTAATGAGCATACACGCCATTCTCATTATTGTATATATGTAAATATGTAAATAGTCTTTAGCAAAAATTAGATTAAGTTGTGTCATATGTAGTAGCTGCTGTATCTGTCCCTTTAACATATTACAATTAATAATCATACTACATACATCAATTCTTAGATGTTACGATTATGAAGTCAGATTGTCCCAGTAATCAGATTTGAATTAACATTACATTCAGAGCTAAGTTTATAAACAGTAATTGTAACACAATCACTGTAAAAACTGCCTGGACACACAGCCACTAATATGGAAGTCTGGTCCTTTAAGAAGTGACGGTAAGTCACTAAGCGATACATAATACACTATATCAGACCCCATAAATGGAAATGTCCTTGATCTTTCCTCTTATAATATGGATAGATATTTGTGTCTTTTAGGCAATTGCAAATAATTAGCTGCAATGCGATAATCTAGCAACTACATACTACTTTCCCAACTTCAGAGCTTAGTTAATAGTCACATGCTTTCCGGCATATAAATATTCTAATAATCAAAGACACAGCTAACATAATTTCCTAGTAAGCATCGTAAAGACACCTCTGCTCGGTATTCAGTTAGAACGGAATCGTCAGATTCCTGATATGTGTCTTGGGACGGAAGTCTGTGACTTAGTTCATTACTGACGAAATTTATCCAGCTCTAAACCTGACCTTATGAATTAGTCAATTTACATTGTTTATTCATATAATAAGTCAGTTTAAGTAATTGACATGGATCTAAATTTCATAACGTGCGAACTGTATTTGACTACAAATCAGCATTCTTGATTTCGCCGGCTAGGTTTTCTTGCCGCATAATGTTATATTGCTACAGTATCACTAAAATGTAACCTTATCTCAACATTAAGTTACACAAATTGTAGCTGCAACAATGTGATGAATTCCTAGCATCACGAAGTAAGCAGCATGCAAATAACTAACTTCATCAGTACAGGCATGAGTATTAGAAATGCCTCAGAGATCGTAATACCACTTCAATGATCGTATATGCTTATGGTCTCCCAGGAAGATCATGGCATTATTTCACTTTAATGTATGCTACTAATTATCATAGTAGTTGCCCCAATAGCCAGAAGCTATCCATTCTCTAAGGATGAATTTCGGCACCACAACAGTTAATCCACTTAGCCGCTGATGTCAGACGGCAAGCTCATTGATTGGCAGAATTCAAAGGGCTCATTAGCATATGAATGCCCGTTATTATTGGTGCCCAAATGAAGTCACATGCCTGATTCTGATTGGTCCAACGGGTATTAGAAGCTACTAGCACACATTTAAAAGGAGACCTGACGTCAGTCTCCCTCCAGCCCCTGACGAAGGTGCATTACAGAAAGCACCGAAACGCGCGTCAGGTTTTTCTTTCCTTTCACTTACTTTTTCACTAGGGCACTGTCACTATGTGTAGGCAACCAACAATCTAAGTATGTCTCTACACATTAGATCACTCTAATTTTCACTTTTTTTTATTTTTCACCTCATTACACTGGACATGTTGCCTGGGAGCAGTTAACTATATACTCTTAGACTTAGTACTACAGTCCTGCAAGCTGTTCCCATTCCCCCCCGTTTGTTTCACATAATATGGGTAAGATATACTGAGAGCCTTAAACATTACAAGTAGGTCTCATTTCAGTTATCTAGCCCTCATATGTGTGGGTATGTTTGCAGTTTTGTCCTGTTGATTATTTGCAAGACTACAAATTACGTCCGCACGTCTATCCCCCTAGCTAGACTCTAATATAGTTAAATGCCTCCCCTGGAGGCAGATCATAGGTAGGTTGTAGCTCTGCAAAAAACTCTAAATAATATTTTAGTAATATCAGTTGATCAACTATTCCTGCTCTCCTCCAATTTTCTAGCTTTAAATTTTCTATATTTTCAATTTCTTGGATATTTAGGAATTTCTGAATTTTGTTGGATAGGTTAGCTTTTGTTTCTTAAATTAATCAACAATGGTAATATTTGATTATATATTTTACATCCAGTTTTACTTGTTTGTATATTTTCATTTTTCTCTAAGTTCCATGATAGAGTAGATAGATCTTTACACTGCACATTTATCATTTCCAACAGGTACCAGTCCTCATCATTGAAGGCTGGATTAACCATCTTACTGACATGATACAGAGTCCCTGCGTCATGATATTGTTGAATAGGGAAACCTAAACCACCCATTTTATTGTTTTTTGACTGATGCGTGGTATTTTTTTTTTCCCTTCCACACACAATTCCTAAAGCTATGTTGAATTAATTGTAGCCATGGAGTTGGGAAACTGTGTGGCATCATTCTGAACAAATAAACCCACTTGTGTAAAACATACGCCTTTATGATATTAATTCTACCGTACCATGACATTTCCTTATCTCTCTATTCTTTTAATAGTAAATTCATCGTTTTAAATTTATCCAAAAAGTTAAATTAAACTTTTTTTTAATATATATATATATATATATATATTTAAAATATATATATATCAGTTGGAATAATTATACCTAAGTAAGTGAAAGTGTTTTTTTGAAAAATCAAAGCTGTAACAGTTAAAAAGAACGGGAGCGAATTTGTAACTGTTACAGCTTTGATTTTTCAAAAAAACACTTTCACTTACTTAGGTATAATTATTCCAGATTTAGCTATATCTTAGGGAATAAACTTAATATGTGTAAAATTATCGCTCAACTTTTTAATGTAGATAAAAAGAACGGGAGCGAATTTGTATCTACATTAAAAAGTTGAGCGATAATTTTACTCATATTAAGTTTATACCCTAAGATATAGCTAAATCTGGAATAATTATACCTAAGTAAGTGAAAGTGTTTTTTTGAAAAATCAAAGCTGTAACAGTTACAAATTCGCTCCCGTTCTTTTTATCTACATTAAAAAGTTGAGCGATAATTTTACTCATATTAAGTTTATTCCCTAAGATATAGCTAAATCTGGAATAATTATACCTAAGTAAGTGAAAGTGTTTTTTTGAAAAATCAAAGCTGTAACAGTTACAAATTCGCTCCCGTTCTTTTTATCTACATTAAAAAGTTGAGCGATAATTTTACTCATATTAAGTTTATACCCTAAGATATAGCTAAATCTGTCGAATTCTTCCAACAGGTGCTTCAACGATTCATTTGGATAAATGAAAAAATATACATTGTCTGCATACAAACATAACTTTTATAACTGTTGATTTTTGATTGGATACCCCCTTATTTCTTAATTCTCTTTTTCTTATAGCAAGTGGTTCTATTGACAAGATATACAAGATGGGGGATAGTGGGCAACCTTGTCTTGTTCCATTTTTTTTTTTTTTAAATGAAACCACTCTGAATATAGGTTCATGCCCACCACCCTGGCTGTTAGAACTGTATATAGGGATTTTATTGCTCTGAGCATCCAATCACTCAAGTCATAGTGTTGTAATGTAGCGAACATCTACTCCCATCCCACCCTGGTGAACGCTTTCTCTGCGTCTAACGACAGGGTAAGGAGGAGAGTACACGCCCGCTCAGCCAAATCTAAAATATTGATTATTCGTCTAATATTATTGCAGGAAGACCTGCCCGGAACACAACCAATCTGATCCTGGTGAATAATATCCCGCATAATACTCTTCAATCGCTCAGCTAATATTGAGGAGAAAAGCTCTGTGTCAACATTCATTAATGAGATAGGCTGGTAACTGGATAAATCTGATGGATTTTTTCCCCCCTGTTTTCATATGGGTAAGATATTTGCTTTCAACACTTCCTGGGGGAAAATACCTTTGGTCACTATCTCATTAAAAGTTTTAACAAAATTATGTGAAATTTCATTTTTGTATAAGCAATAAAATAAATTGCTGAAACCTGCAGGACCTGGTGACTAATTGCGTGCTAATTTTTCAATTGCCCATTCTACCTCAGCTATTTTTATTGGTTGATTTGATTTATTTATATTTAGGATAGTCATTATTAGATATAACAAGAATAAGAAGCCATGGCTATATATCTTTATAAAGTATTTTCCATTAAACTATACTTTGCTTCTATTATAATACTCAGCCATGTGGGAACATATACAGATGGAAAACAGCATACCTGTAAGAATATGGTTCATAAAATCCTAGTGATTTAGTAAATGTCAAGAAGATCTCCTACACCACAGAGTATGTGTATCACAGTGTTTTTATATCAAACATCTATAGCAGTCAAAGTCACCATGCATTGGCACTGCAGTCACTTATTCTATCTCTCTCTGCTAAACAATGGGGCAAACACTTTTCAATCTAATTTTTGGAAAAATTTCTGTTGAGATTTATTCAATCTGTCAAATTTTTTTCTATCTATTGCTTTTTTTTGCACTCTCCCCTTCATTTATGAATATGAACATTTGTATTCACTGAAACAGTTTATTTATGAATCTTTACAACCCTAACATCCAACAGAAAAGTGGTGGAATTTTTGCATTGCTGTATTTTTGACGGTCTTCTGAAACAAACATTTTAGTAGAAGTTTACTATAAAGCAAACTGTCACTTTTTAGATCACTTTACTAAATACGAATAAAATGACAGAATTTAACTGTAAATTTTCAGAACTCTGATAAATATTTTCCAATATTTTCAGCAATTATACACCCAGCACCCCAATCCTTTAGTTACCCAATTAATATAAATCATCTTCTCCTCTGAAGCCTTAACTAAATACTTTATTTCTATCAGTGGCAACTGGTGAAGTTTTAAAAAGGATTATGGTTAAACTCCCCCCACCCCCCAGAATTGTACCCTCTCTATACAGTACAGAGATACTCATTCAATACAGAGAGCTGGGTATACTACAGACATGTTCATGCAATAAAACAAGCTGAACACAACATAAATATATATATATATATATATAAACACACACAGAGCTGAGTACAATTAAAAGATAGCCATACCACAAACAGAACTGAGGAGTAATAAAGATACAATACAGAGAGCTGGGCACAATACAAAGTTACCTAAACAATATATAGAGCTGAGTAGATCACAGAGATACCAATATAACCGGCAGAGCTGAGTAAAATATAGAGATATAGCTGAGCTGAATACAATAAGGAAATACTCAGAACTATCCTACAAAGCCAGGATCACTAGGATGATTACACAGACCTGCAAAACAGAGATACTCAAACAGTGCATGTATCTGTATAATACATCTCTCGCTGTCTATCTTTTTAGCCCTCCCTTAACATAATATTCAAGGATATCAGTGGAACACAAATGCATTCCAAATATGGAAATTGTTGTTTGAAGAAATGAGTCCAGTATAAATGGGCCATAATTAAATTTTTTCTTGTAAGTGTGACCTAATAAAACAGTTTGCTATATCTTTATACAGTGTTGCACTATGTTTCTCCACCATTTCTTTCACATTCGCAATTTTGAGAATATTACCATCAGAATTTTAACAGTACACCAGATAAGCTTTTTTTTTTTAACTATACGCTTGTGAGTTCAAAATTGAATTACATTATCTCCACATGTATTACTATACTACTCTATATTTGGCCCTTGTTCTTTTATTTTTTTTTATACATTTTTGTACAGTTTTTATTTGAGAAATCCTTATATCTATTATGCCCTTATTAAAGGGTAAATATTCATTGTATTTGAGCACTGCACTTTAAAGGTATGTGTGTTGTTTGTATATGGTTTCTTGAAGATTTGTTTTTTTCTGCTGCACAAAAGGCAACACAATGGAAGTTCCTGAAATTCGTTTTTAAAGGAAAAAGCTGAAACCGGCCAGATTTAAATCAAGCCTCATATTTTTTACATGCCTAAATGCTCTCTAGTAACCTTTGCCAAACAGCTACCAATCAGTGGTGAGGAGCCCTGCAGAACATATTCCAGAATATTAAAGAAACACTATTTTGTTCCCCACATTGTTTGGGCTTACCACCCTCCCTTCCAGAAAAAAAAAACAATCTTAGTGTTTCTAAACTACTACAAATATTTTTTCCCCACATAAAAACTGGTGGGGTGCAGACCTAAGTGCCACTATGGACACACCTCCACTGCTTTTTATGTTTCATGAGTTACAAATAGCACGCTAGTAATGAAAACATTTAATAAGCTGATAAAGGCATAATAAAGTTATAAGGTTGACACAGTTTAATAAGAGGAAAGGGCAGACAGAGGGTTAATAAGATATCAACATGGACATAGTGTTAATGAGATGGAAAGGATGGCACATAAAAAGGTCATCATAGTAAAATTGACAGAGAAACCTTAAGGAAGAACCTTAAGAACTGAAAATGCAGTGTTTAGGATGAAATGGTGGGTTAAGCAGTTCTCTGGAGTTGCAGGGCAGGAGTAACATTTTAAGGCAGGGTTTAGTGTAAAGAGGCATCCTTGTTTGTCGCAGGCAGGCAGTCTAGTTTGTCATGGGCTGGCTTGAGAGAATATTTGTCCACACTCTATTCAGAATAGAATTCAGCATTATACCTTGGGTCAAGAATAGAAATTATAACAACCGATGAACAGCTTTGAATGTGTTCACATGGGGCATGATGATATGGAATAAACATCTGAATGAGTTCTAGCAAGATGTCTATTCATCGCCCCAGCCCATGTTGTATCTTAACTAGGTGACTTATGACATCAATACTCATGCATAAGCATGTGCTCTCCCTAATAACCACCATAACCTGCAAATATTTCTCCAGGGAGTTGATTTATTCCATGTATCTCCCAATGCCCTCACTAAATCTATTGATATTAAGTGCATCACAGCCATTACCATGTGAAATATTTCATTCTGTTTCTCTATATCTTTCTGCACATTATTTGGGATTAGTGAGCCTGAAAACTGAGAAGCCATACGAGGAGAAATCTGTGGAGGGAGTTGTGTATCGTCAACCACTGATGTTGACTGCTTCTGCAAGGAAACTAGATCAACTTCTGTTAGGATGATGGACTCCTTTTCCACCACTTCTTTTAACCCCTTAAGGACCAAACTTCTGGAATAAAAGGGAATCATGACGTGTCAGACATGTCATGTGTCCTTAAGGGGTTAAAAGGATTTTTCCATCAGAGTTCATATGACAGGCCAAAAAAACAAAAAACAAAAAAAGACATTGTTTTGTTCCCAATGCCATTTAGTTGTTATCATAAATCAGATTTTTATTTATGCCAAACCTGACAGTTTTATTTTGCAAACTATAGAGCTGGATATTCATTTTTGATTGAACTGCAAATCAGCCAAATTGTGCCTGATCACCAGGTTATTTGAAGATTTATTCATTTCCAAACTGACATATTAGATTCCATGGGGAAAAAAAGTACGAGCCTGGACATGTTCTTTTTCATTTATGAACTGGAGCACCAGAAAAAAGAAGGTAATTAATGGTTTCATATTGATTGGGAGATCAGACAGGCACCAATATGCATGAACATTTGGTTCATTGTCACCGATGGAGATTACACCATGGTCAAAGTTCTGGTTCCTTTGTAGGTATGCGCTTTTTTATGCCAACACAAAGGTGCAAAGCATACTTGAGGATGTCAGGATGATTGCCCAACCTTTCAACTATTGTGTGAAGTCTAACCAACTCTTGATGCAGGTGTAAGAGAAGAGAGGATTTCCAACACAATTGATATCGTGTTATTGTCAATTGGTAAGTGGGAAAGCCACCCAATTCCAGATAGTAATTACTCTGTTTAGTAAGTGCTCAAACAAGAGCAATGAATTTTATTTTATTTTGGAGCACCTGTATATTTTGCACCAAATAAATCAGAAAAACTAAGTTGAATGTGTCCTGGACTTTGATTACCCTAGAAGGCTGTGGTTACCATAAGATCCATGACAAAATCCTACCTGTAAAAGAGGTGGATTGTTAGAACTTGAAATGTGTTTCTATTAATGAGAGATCATGGATATTCTTGGAGAAACTAGCAAATGCTGAATTCCATAACTGCTAAATTACCCATTTAGTAATATTACTTTTTTATGCTTTTTATTATTCAATATTTTAATTATTTCCCACTTACCAATTGACAATAACACGATATAGCCAATCCACTATCAATGATTCCCAGTTGCTGATAACATACACCCATATCAAATGAGGGCTTCAATTACATCTGTCCACACCGATGTGCCCACACAATGGGGCTATTAATTAAATTATGTTGGGGCTCTAATTAAATAATACAGGGAGGGGCACCTATTGTTCCATTGTGCATCCATCCATGACCAGCAGAGTGGCTATAATTGAAACAAATGTAGGAGACTTAGTGCTAATAAACTAGGGAGGAACCTATTTTTATGCTAAAGCCCCTACACATAGATGGTAGGTAGACGCGTTAATATTAAAAACAGGAGAATCTAGCATCACATTCCCCATGCACTGTAATATATAGGGGCTCTAAAGAAATATAGAAGTGGGTCCACCTCCAAAAATTATGTCCACCCTACTCCCACTTGGTGGCTTGGTAGTATAATTACAGAGGGCAATCATTATAAATAATAAATATTACAGCAGATTGTTTCCTATCCTGGAACAATAACAGTTACTATAGGATGCTTTTCTTAAATATAAAAGCTTACATAATAGAAAAGTCAACATAGATACTTTAAGGGGAAGGAGACATCACATATTGTTATGACACAATTAATGTTTAGAAAGGTCCCTTACATATTAGACAATGATGAAGGTCTGATTAGACTTGAGAGGGTATAATTATTCATCAATAACATGCTATGTTACAATTGTAAATTACTGGTTTGTTATGTAATACTTCAAGGTACCTTGCTAATTAATTGTAATGAAAAAAAAAAGATACATGAAGTCATGGGATGTTATCTATTTTTACAAATGCTTTTTCACATGGTCTGTCCTAGTTGCCACCTGGGTAGAAAGTATACAAATCAACTATCTCTCTCTAACTCTCTATCCGCCATATGCCACAGCCTGTGTTCATGTGATGGTGCTTATATCATACGCCTTATATAAAAAAAACATGTACACCTTAAATCTCACACTAACTCACTTGGATATAAATTGATGCCTTTACACAGTTCTGTTTATCAACCAATTCCAAGAGACAGCAAACAACACATGTTACTAAATAAATATCAAATGGTAGCTTCATTATTTTTTAAATCCTGCCAAAAACTTCAACACAAATGTATTTGTAAATATTGTCTAGATTGTTTGCTAAGCATTTGTCTGATATAATATCTCATATTTGATAAATTTGAGCTCAACCCCAAGATGTATTTTATGGACAACAAAAAAACAATACAGTACGTCACAGGTTTCTTCCTAATATAATGGATCAAAACTGTCAAACAATGCATGAACACAGTCAATTACTCTTTCTACAAATCAACAAGAAATAGATAAATTATGCCTTTTTTTAATATATCAATGTCATGTTCATGCTTGCAGTATTTTTTTCTGATAGATAGCCATAGGTTTTTCATCATATGTAAGAGAATATATTATCTGGAGAGCTAAAGATACTACCTATTGGCATGGTCAAGACATGATTAATGTATGACATACAAATTCATGACACAAGGATCTTGAGAAGCAAGACAAATAAAACCATATTGCTCTTTGGATAATAGAAGTAAATAGGTTAAAAAACAAAATTACTTGAACAAGAAAGCACAGTTTAGTAGTTAGTAACATTATCAACAAAAGCTAGTAAAATTATATCTGATAATTCTTCACGAGGCAATCCATATAATAAACTATGCATTTAATGTTTATTCTAAATTATATATGTTCCTGTAATGTCAAAAATAACAAAAAAGCCTTTTTGTGTTTTTGCAAACAGGAACATGATATGATGCCAAGCAAAGCTAATTGAAATCTTAAGACCTAAGGCAAAAGTCTATCTTCATAACCAAAGCAAAATATACAGTTCCTCAACTGTAACTTTGAGGAGTGTGTTTCTCCTCATGTGTTGTAACTGAGCTCTGTGACAGGATCAGATAGTGTGTCACAGAAGTGCAGCTTGCTTAATATGAGTCTAATCACACATGGTGATCAGACACTGGTCTCAATGCTGTGAATGGCATCTGATAACACTAACAGCGTGATTAGACACTTGGTGGTATTATTTGGAGATCACGTAGTCCCTGTTAATCTTTTCAGATTGGCTGGGAGGCTAGCATCAGCATGGCGGATTGCCATGTTTAGGGAAGTGACCCCAAGCAGGGCAATCACTCCAAAGTCACACACAGTCAAACCCCAAATACAATCACACAATCAAACTCTGCCAACTCCACATACAGATCATACACACAGCCAAACCCCATATAGAAACACATTCAGCTAACCACCACACAATCACACACATCCCGCTCAACTGTACTGCTTTGGGGGAGCAATAAGGGACAATACTCTTGCAATGGGGACTTTTGATTCCTAGTTATGTCCCTGACATAGATCCAATATTCTTTGTGTCTAGAGAGGTTACATAGTTACATAGCTGAAAAAAGACGTGGTTCATCAAGTTCAGCCTCTCTCACCTCTGTCTTTGTTGTTGATACAAAAGAAGGCAAAATCACAGTTTGAAGCATTTCCAATTTAGCAACAAACTCGAACAAAAAATCCTTGTTGACCCCAGAATTGCATAAATCTCTCATTGGATCAAGAAGCTCTTACCACACAAATTAAAAAAAATATCCCTGAATATTATGTTTTTGCACATATTCATTCAATTGCTGTTTAAAAATGTGTATAGACTCTGATAAAACAACCTCTTTAGGCAGAGAATTCCAAATCCTTAATGTTCTTGCTGTAAAAAAATAATTTAATTTGCCTTAGAGTAAATCTCCTTTCTTCCAGTCTAATGCATTTCCCTTATGTCCTATGTATAGTCCTGTTTATTATTAATTTTCCAGACAGTGGTTTATATTGGCTTCAAATACATTTGCATAATGCTATCATATCCCATCTGAAGCACCATTTTTCAAATCTAAAGAGATTAAAATGTGTTAAAATGAGACTAAACATTTTTATTTTATTTGGTTAATTTTGTAGCCTGCTTCTGCACTTTTTCTAGTGTCATAATATCTTTTTTTTAGAACAGGAGCACAAAATTGCACAGCATATTCAAGGTGTGGTCTTACTAGGGATACATAAAGAGGCAACATTATATTTTCATCCAGAGAATGAATGCATCTATTTATACATGGCAATACACTGCTGGCCTTAGCAACTTCTAATTGACATTGCACATTGTTGCCTAGTATTTTGTCTATGACAATTCCCAAATCCTTATCCCTAATTCACTACCAATTAAAGTGTAAGTTGCTTGTTCATTCTTTACCCCAAAAGTGCAGAAAAGCAATATCCAGCTCACAATGTATTACTCCTTTTGTTCATCTTGAAAATGTACCATTACTGTCATCTTAATGTACGTACCTAAGAACAATATTTTCATCTAAACCAATTTCTTTTTGTTTGAACACTAACCTGTTTTGAGGAACTGTGTCAAACACCTTGACAAAATCTAAGGAGATCACGTACACTGAAACACCCTGAACTATACTTCTATTTGATTCTTCATGTTAGTTTGACATGACCTATGTTTCATAAAACCATGCTGATTATTGCTAACAACAATGTTCTTCCCAATGAATTCCTGAATAGTATCTCTTGATAACCATTCAAATACTTTCCCAGCCATAGAAGTTAAGCTCAAAGGTCTATATCTGTCTTACTTTAATCGACCTGTACAATTCCTGAAAGAAAATAATCTTAAACTAAAAGGAACTAAACATAATAAAAGTGATACAATATACTTATCAGTGCCAAACACATATCACATGGAGAACCGCTGGACAAATCTTGTATCTGGTTATGCTACAAGATGGTCTCTGCTGGTTAGAAAAAATATGGTTCTACTCTCCTTACCCTATACCTGTGTGCCATTTCATGAGGAGGAGTCAGTCATCTATCCATGAGTAGCTCAGCTGGCAGTGCCTCTGGCAGTAGGCCACAGAAGGTTTCTCACAGTGTGGCCATTAAGGCCTCGATGGTTATTGATTCAGGTAGCCCCCTGATTCTGATATTGTTCCTCCTGGAATGATTGTTCAGGTCCTCCTGGGCATCTTCCAGTGCCCTGACTTGGTCTCTGAGCTCTGAGATAGCTTGCTCGTGTGGTGGAGGCTGAGGTGATCTGCTCCATTCTGTCCTCTATGTCTGAGGTCCTTTTGCTCAGATCAGCCATTTCCTCTTTCAGTGGGGCCAGGTGTTTATAATATTCTGCTGCCATGTTGCTTTTAATTTCTTGTAATAGGCTCTGCAGATCTCTTTTAGTAAGGGGTGCCTGGTCTTGAGTGCGGCTGTAATCGCTGAGCTCCGAGTCAGACTCTGAGTCCTGCCCACCATCACCAAGTGTCTGTTCCCGCTCCCCGCAGCTGCGGAAGATCGGGGTTACTGCCGCATTGGATTATGATTTTCTGCCTCCTCCCATAGTGTGCTGCTAATGCGAGGCTTGTCTCCGGGTTTGCTGGGTCTGTAAGTCGTTTGTGACTAGTGATGTCGTGAACGTGAAGTTTTCGGTTCGCGAACGGCAAACGGGAACTTCCGCAAACGTTAGCGAACCGGCGAACCGCCATTGACTTCAATGGGCAGGCGAATTTTAAAACCCACAGGGACTCTTTCTGGTCAGAAAAGTGAAAAAAAGTTCACTAAATGCCAAACAATGCCAAACTTTGTTAAACAGGGGAATATTCAGTAAATAAGGATAAGGTGGGGGACCTACTGTCCTCCCCCCCGGCCCCCACCCCTGCGCGGTGGGTGGGGGGATAAATCACAATGGGGGGACCTACTGTCCTCCCCCCCACCCCCACCCGAGAGCGGTGGGTGGGGGCCATAAAAATAATGAGGGGGGACCTACTGTTTGATGTTGTATCGATCAGGTAGTGTAAGGGTTATGCCCGCTTCACAGTGACAGACCAAACTCCCCGTTTAACGCACCGCAAACAACCGCAAACAGTCCATTTCCACAACCGCAAACTCCCCATTTGCACAAGGTTGGATACCAAGCTAGCCATGTCCCATTCCTTGTCCTCACTGATGTCATTGAAGGTCTCTTCCTCCACCCAGCCACGTACAACACCAAGGGTCCCCGAAAGGTGACAACAAGCCCCCTGGGACACCTGCTGTGTTTGGTCTTCCACCTCCTCAAAGCCACCTTCCTCCTCTGACTCCTCTTCTTCAGACTCCTATCTCTGCGTTGCCTCTCTCTGCGTTATTATAAGGTGTGTTAAGTAGTACTTTTCTTATCAGTTTAATCCCTGTTGTGTCCCCTATCAGTGGATGTGTATATGGCAGCGATTTTAGGAACCGTGAGATAGAAAAAGATGCTTGGTCGGTCCTCCTAACTGGAGACTGTGTTGCTGTACGGGTGGCAGGTGGAGCCATTTATAAAGTACCCACTGCCAAGGTACATTTGAATTGTGGAGCGGGGCATGGAAACGTGGAGGTGGGGCAGGTAGGACCTACCCGCTGACGTTATTTTGGGCAACAACCTGGGGGAGCTGACTTCAGCTTTTGTTCCTCAAACTGCAGTACAAGAGGTGTATTTGGTTGTGACCTGGCAGCAGGCCCGCACCACAGCTCCGCCTAACCACTCTGAGGCTCAGGTAAGCAATGTACCCCCCATGCCCAATGTCACGCCCTGGACATCCCCCCTAGAAATCGGTTCTGAAGTGGCCCTAGATCCCTCCCTGCAGATCTACAAAGATCGTATTAATAAAGACCAGGCAGGATTAGAAGGGGAAAGGTACACCTGGGACAAGGGGCTGCTGTAGAAAAAATAGTGTCCAGATCCATTCCCTTACCCATAAAGCAATTGATAGTGCCAAGAAAATATAGACTGGAGTTATTACGCATTGCCCACGACAGTCCCCTGTCTGGGCACTTAAGGATCAGCCGTACTAAGCACAGGCTGACCCAGAACTTCTTCTGGCTAGGTATCTCACAGGACGTCAGGCCTGTGATACCTGCCAGAGGGTAGGGAAGAGGGGAGACTGATACAAAGCCCGGCTCCGTTCTCTTCCCATAATTGAGGAACCGTTCAGTAGGGTAGCGGTAGATATTATAGGACCCCTATCCAAGCCCAGCCCCTCCGGCAAGAAATATGTACTGACCGTGGTGGACTATGCCACCAGGTACCCAGAAGCAATAGCTTTGACTAATGTGCACGCAGAGACGGTAGCGGATGCCCTGATGCAAATATTTTCCCGGGTGTGATTTCCCAAGGATTGGGGCACCCAGTTTACCGCCGAAGTCGCACAAAAACTCTGGAAGATATGTGGAGTTCAGCTAATACTGAACTATGCTTATCACCCCTAGTCCAATGGGCTCTGTGAACGGTTTAATGGAACACTTAAACAGATGATCCGTACGTTCATAGACACTCAGACTTGGAAAGGTTCCTACCCCACTTGATGTTTGCCTATAGGGAAGTACCTCAGGAATACACCGGGTTCTCTCCTTTCGAACTATTATTTGGGAGGAGAGTGAGGGGCCCCCTAGATTAAATTAGGGAACACTGGGAGGGAGATGAGACTGTTAGCGGCAACCCCATCGTACCCTATGTGCTAGAGTTTAGGTACCGCGACGTACGCGACAACCTCCAGGTGGCCCAACACAGGAAGCGCAGATGGTACGATAAGGGAGCCAGGGACCGCAGCTTTAAGGTGGGGCAAAAGGTGCTAATTTGGTGACCCGTCCACAAGGACAAGCTGCTTCCTGGCAGGGCCCATACAAGGTGGTAGAGCAGGTTTGTGATATCACCTTTGTGATCGGTCCGGTCACAGGCACGGGAGGCAAGCGCATGCTCCATGTGAATATGCTCAAGCCATACCACGAGCGCACGGAAGAGGTAATTTGCCACTCCCAGATCTCCTAGACCAAGAGGGCCAGAGCGGAGACTTTGGAGAAGTACAGTTAGGAGAACGGTTAGACCCCCAGGAGCGAACCCAGGTCCAAAGACTAATCCAGGACAAGGGGGCAACGTCCAAACCTTCCTGGGTACACTCTGTTAACCACTTACAAAGTTGAAACCCTAGACCAGACCCCCCTTCGCCAAACCGCCTATCGCATACCCGAAGCAGTTAAAGAAAATATGCGGAAAGAAATTGAGGAAATGCTGCAGTTCGGGGTGATGGAACACTCTGACAGCCCCTGGGCCTCCCCGGTAATACTAGTACCGAAACGGGATGGCACGACCCGTTTCTGTGTGGACTACCGGAGGCTAAACGATAAAACAACCTCAGACGCCTACCCTATGCCCCAGATAGACGAGATCCTAGACAAAATGGCCAGAGGCCAGTACCTCACCACAATAGATCTGTGCAAGGGGTACTGGCAAATTCCATTAGCCGAGGACGCCATCCCCAAGTCGGCATTTGTCACCCCGTTTGGCCTGTATCAGTTTAAGGTCATGCCATTCGGGATGAAGAATGCCCCAGCTAACTTTCAGAGGATGGTAGATCGGCTACTGGATGGGTTTCAGGAGTATGCCTGCGCCTACTTGGATGATATACCCATTTTTAGCTGCTGCTGGACTGAACACCTGACCCACATAGGAGCCGGACTAGACCGGATTAGGGAGGCCGGACTGACCCTAAAGCCCAGTAAGTGCCATATAGGAATGGCAGAAGTTCAATACTTAGGGAACAGAGTCGGGAGCCTGCTACAGAAACCAGAACCCGCTAAAATAGAGGCAGTCGCCAAGTGGCCAACCCCCTGCACTAAAACCCAGGTCCTCGCATTGCTGGGTACCGCAGGTTACTACAGGAAATTTGTAGCTAATTACAGCACCCTAGCTAAACCTCTCACGGATCTAACACATAAAAACCTCCCCAAGACAGTAGTATGGGCCCCAGAGTGTGAACAGACCTTCCAACAGCTCAAGACGGCGCTCATTAAATCACCTGTACTTTCTGCTCCTGATCCAACTAAACGCTTTCTCGTCCATACAGACGCTTCTATGTTTGGATTGGGAGCAGTACTGAGCCAAGTCGTAGCAGATGGCGGCGAGCAACCCAGGGCTTATCTAATCCGGAAACTTTTACCCAGGGAAGTAGATACACTGCCATTGAAAAGGAGTGCCTGGCGGTGGTGTGTGCCCTCAAAAAGCTGCAACCTTACTTGTATGGACAACCGTTTACCTTACAGATCACAACCCGTTGGTGTGGCTGAACAGGGTGTCAGGAGACAATGCCAGGCTGTTGCGCTGGAGTTTGGCGCTACAGCCTTTTGACTTTACAAGTCACTATTGACCTGGGAAGCTAAATGGCAATGCTGACGGGTTATGCAGACAAACAGACCTTGAACAGTGATCTGTGTGTACTCCTACGGACATCCCCAAGCCGATCCTGGCCTGCTTCAGGACGTCCTGTAAGCCTGGGTACTTATGCACAAAGCTTTGTACGATCAGATTACACACATGTGCCATGCACGGCACATGTGTCAACTTGCCCAAATTCAATGCCACCAACAAATTTATTCCGTTGTCACAAACCACTTTGCCGATTTCCAGTTGGTGCGGAGTCAGCCACTTTTCCACCTATGCGTTCAGGGCGGACAGGAGTGCTGGTCCGGTGTGACTCTCTGCTTTCAGGCAAGTCAACTCCAAGATGGCGTGACACTGCCGTATCTGGGATGTGGAATAGTACCTGGGGAGCTGGGGGGGTGCTGTTGATGTGGAGCAAGACGCAGCAGCAGAAAGGACTCAGCCGAGGAGGTTATGGAAAAGGATGGAGTAGGAGGAGTAGAGGAGGTGGCAGCAGGCCTGCCTGCAAGTCGTGGTGGTGTCACCAACTCCTCTGCAGAGCCATGTATTCCATGCTTGGCAGCCATCAGCAGGTTTACCCAATGCACAGTGTAGGTGATATACCTGCCATGACCATGCTTTGCAGACCAGGTATCAGTGGTCAGATGGACCCTTGCCCCAACACTGTGTGCCAGACATGCCATTACTTCCTTTTGCACAATTGAGTACAGGTTGGGGATTGCATTTTGTGCAAAGAAATTTTGGCCGAGTACCTTCACAGCGGTGTCCCAATAGCTAAAAAAATTGTGAACGCCTCAGACTCCACCAGCTTGTATGGTAAAAGCTGGCGGTCTAATAGTTCAGACAAGCCAGGTGTCAGACGCCGGTTAAGGGGGTGACTTTGACGCTTGCAGACAACTAACTGCTATTCAATGTATAACAGTGAAAAAAGTTTTTTGGTTTTAAATGCACGTTATTGTAACACCAGATATCAGTGGCAATGTGCACTGGCAGAGGTCTGCAGAGTACACGCTGTAGGCCTGACACCCGCTTTAAGGTCTGCAAAGTACACTGGCAGAGGTTGGCAGAGTACACGCTGAGGGCCTGACACCCAGACTCTTGCAGACAACTAACTGCTATTCAATCTATTACAGTGAAAAATGTTTCTCTTTTTAAATGTCAAGCTTAAGCTATTGTGACACCAGATATGAGTGGTGGCACTGGGCAAATGGCACAGTATCCACTGTGAGCCTGACACAGAAACTGGCAGGCAACTAACTGCTATTCAATCTATTACAGTGAAAAATGTTTCTCTTTTTAAATGTCAAGCTTAAGATATTGAGACACCAGATATGAGTGGTGGCACTGGGAAAATGGGCACAGTATCCACTGTGAGCCTGACACAGAAGCTGGCAGGCAGGCAACTGCAATTACATTACACAGAAACAAAAAAAGCAGATTGATGTTCTAGCTCTATAAATGGCTTTTTGGGGTGCTGTCCTTACAGCAGAGATCAGATGAGTCCTTCAGGACTGTAGTGGACACTGAATACCCTAGCCTAGCTATCAATTTCCCTATCAAATCAGCAGCAGCTACACTTTCCCTCCTCTCACTAAGAATGCAGCTTCAGAATGAATCTAAAATGTATGCTGGGAGGGAGGTGGGAGGGTCTGGAAGGAAGGGTCTGCTGCTAATTTGCTGGAATGTGTCTGACCGTGAGGCACAGGGTCAAAGTTTGCTCAATGATGACGAATAGGGGGCGGATCGAACCGCGCATGTGTTCGCCTGCGGCGGCGAACGCGAATACTCTATGTTTGCCGGGAACTATTCGCCGGCGAACAGTTCGGTACATCACTATTTGTGACTGCTGATGTGTGCCTTTGTGTGCCTGCTTCGAGTGGAGCTCTAGCACAGCGCTGCCATTTTCTCGGAAGCCAGGCGCCACCCCCAGAGTATAAAGATTTAGATTCAGGAATTAGAGATTTTATTATAATTTCAGTCAGATTCATATTGGAACACAATTATTTCTTTTTCAACTGAACATTTTCCTACAAATTACAAGCAGCGCCATGGGCACCAGGTTCGCCCCCAGTTATGCCAACCTGTATATGAGAAAATGGGAAGATCGCTTGGTATGGTTGGATCATGACTGGAGGGTGCGTCTGGTCCTGTGGCGGCATTTTATAGATGACATTTTGATCATCTGGGGAGGTTCACCTCAAGAATTTAACTAATTTGTCCAATATTTAAATGACAACCCTTTTAATCTAAAGTTCACTCCAGAGTGGAATAATAAAGTGATTAACTTATTGCATGTAACCCTGCTTAATGAGGACAAAGATGTATTTCTTTAAGCCCACTGATGGCGACAGCTATGTTCATCGTAAACATTGCCATCATCAGCCATGGTTGAGGGGAATAGCCAGAAGCCAGTTCACCCGAGTAAGACAAATTGTTCTAATACTCTGGATTATGAAGTGAAGGCCTATCACATCAGGAATAAACTATTACAAAAGGGTTACAATAAGAATTCCATAGAGAAGGAAATTAAATAAGCAAGGGAAAAGGAAAGGAATATGTAACTTATGGATAAACCCGATAACATTCAAGATAATTTTCAACAGAGCTTCGTTACCAGGTATACAAAAGACCACTTGAAGATAAAAAGAGGCTTTGCTAATCACTGGCCTATCCTTTTACAGGACCCGGTGCATAATCAAATATTACCAGAAAACTCCACAATAAATTTTAAAAATAATTTTAACCTGAAGAATCTTTTAGCTCCCATCTATGCAAAAAGTACACTAACTACTAAACAAAAAAATAAAGTCTGAAAATCGAGGTTTCAAAGGATGTGTGAAATGTAAAGCTTGTCATACCATGAAACTATAAAACAAATATTGTGTAAGGAATAAGTTGGCGCAATAGGGAATCAGCTAAATATTGATAAAATAATATTATGATGATGCAGCAACTTACAAGGAGTTCTGATATAAATAACCTCCAAGAAATCAAGAATAAAAATCCAGAAGGTGCAGGTGCGCAATTTTATTTGGAAAAATAGCAACCAGAGAAATATACTTGAACAGATAGTATGAGAAATATACCAATATATACACACACGTATATACAGAAATAAAAAGAAGATCAGTGAGCAGCGGAAGCATGCATAAAACACCGAGTGGTCAGGCAAAATATATACAATATAATGTGAACAGCAAATTTATACTTGCACTTGTACTTGTACACAGGAACAGCTTAATCTAAAATACATAAAAACAAGAACCTAGTGTAATATTGTAAAACAGTCTTTTGCAGGGTATATGTAAAAATATAAAACTCACAATTGTGAAGTGGTTGAAGTACCACTCCAAACTATCAGGCTCTGGGAGGATCAGCCCCTGGAGAACGTAGGATCCAAGTGCAGTGTGCTTGATGAACTCACTCTCAGCCGAATAGTTGAAGTATACAAAAATATTTCTTTAATTGTCAAATAAACAAATATACCAATGGTAAAAATAATTAAAAAAAGTGGTGTAGGAGTAGATCAAATATAGTTCTGGGTATCAGTGAATAAACCATATAAGTCCTATTACACTGTGTATTCCAGCTGATAACAGACTCTCCATCCACATGTAGTGACTTCTGGGTTCGGCATGCTACATGTTTCGCCCCGCCTCTCGGGGCTTTCTCAAGCACAAGTGAGTTCAGTTTGGCGTGTGTTTTATACCTTCTCTAATCAATCGAAGGTGTGTCTACCTCCAAAGTATAAGTCCACATGGCATAGAAGGCGGAATTATAGAGAACAGATGAAGACATGAAAAGCACCAATAAAATAAAAGGCAATCAAAACTACATGGAGTAAAAACAAGGGCATATTGCCTAAACACAGTATATCAATAGAAATATAATGTCTAAAAAAACTCCAAATTATATCCAATATTGCAAAATGAGGTATTATGAAGTATTTATGATAAGTAAGTGCATTAGTCTGGGTGATCCCAGGCTAGATTCATAAGACATATGTGCAAGTGCATCAGAGGGCTATACACTCAAAAGGGGCATATCACCTAAAAGCCTTTATTCACTCAAGTCCCTATTTGTCATCTTTTGATAAGAGCAAAAATTGGAAGTCAAAGTATCACTGTGCATCTTTATAGGAAGAAGTAAAAACTAAAAAAAAAAAAAATTGTATGTGTACAAATTTACTAGCGAAATTTAACAACTTTTAAAGAGCATACCTTCCTAAACAGATGCTCAGCGTGACCCCCATTAATCTTCCTGTTATGAAAGAACAGGGATAATTGAGTCAGACATATACAGACAGGATAAAACATCCAGAATTCTACAACAATCTATCTGGTGGAAAAAGGGGCTAGGTAGTAGTTAAATAGATATAAATAGATATATGCGACTAGGAAGTTCAAAGCCAGTAGTAAACTGGTCAACGAGGTTAAAGTGGAGAGGTTAATAAGTATACATCTCAAGAGGATATTAAATTGTTCAATATTATAGAAAATTAAAAAGGTCAAAATCTATGTTGTGACCCGCAGGGGCTAGGGTCTCCATATAGAAAACCCACTTCATTTCTTCCTGACCAAATTTTCTGATAAAATCCCCCCCTCTCCAATCTTTAAAAACTCTCTTAATGCCTATACATTCTAGACCTGAAGGATCTTGGTTGTGTACATTTTTAAAATGATCTGAAACACTATGGCAAGTAACACCCTTACAAATATTATAAACGTGTTCCCGTATTCTCTTATATAGGGGGCGTGTCGTTCTCCCTATGTATTGCAAATTACAGGGACATTGTAGTAAATATATTATATTGTTAGTTTGGCACTTGATGTTTTCCCTAATATCATATTCACGTTTTGTTCTAGTGGATTGAAATTTGTGGATTATTCTATTTTCTGTACGTTTAGTATTCTTGCAACCCAGACAAGTTCTACATTTAAAGAAGCCTTTAAGGTCTCCAAAACAGTTACTAGTGGGCCGCTTGGGCCTCTCCTTTATGTAGCTAATTACTAGGGAGTTCTTAAAACTTGGTGCTCCCCTAAAAGTGATTGCTGGTTTATCGGGTAATGTGTCTCCCAAGTCTTTATCCATTTTGAGGATTGGCCAAAATTTGTTTATTGTACGCCTCATTGCTTTATGTTGGGTGTTATAATTAAATACTAAAGCATCCTTTGGGGGATTTTTACTGTTAACTTTATTGTCCAAGAGTTCCCGTTGTGTTATGTATCTAACCCCTTGCCAGGCCTTTTCCAGAATATCCTCTGGATATTTTTTCTCCCTGAATTTTCCTATTAAATCCCGAGCTTGTGTCTGAAAAGTGTTTTCCTCCGTGCAGTTGTGCCTTAGTCTTAATAATTGTAATTTTGGGATATTATTAAGCCAAGGCAAGTAGTGTCCACTATTATATGTGACATAGCCATTAGCATCCACTTTTTTGAAAAAGGTTTTCGTTTTCAAGGCGTTTCCCTCCACATAAATATTTAAATCTAAAAAATCTATTTCTTTGGGACTAGTATTTTAAGTCAACTGAATGCCCCAGTCATTCTCATTCAAAAAGTAAAAAAATCCTAAAAAAAACTCTTCTGAACCCTCCCAAATTAAAAACATATCATCTATGTAGCGACGGTATGCAAGTATGTGTGTGCCCCAGCCATGATTGCCATATATAAAGGTCTCCTCCCAATAGGCCATTAAAATATTAGCATAGCTGGACGCATACGTACTGCCCATCGCCGTACCTCTACGTTGGAGATAAAAGGAAGAATCGAACCAAAAATAGTTGTTATGGAGTGACCAACTAATACACTCTAATAAAAAATCAATTTGGGAAGGTGGTAACTGGTGGTCATTCACTAAAAACTGTCTAACCGCCTCACACCCTTTCTCATGCGGAATGCAAGTGTAGAGTGAAGCGACATCGCAAGTGATCAAGAGGTAACTTTCCCTCCATGTAAAATCTTTAATCATCTCAAGTACATCCACAGTGTCTTTTAAATACGATTTGGTTTTAATCACAATAGGTTGTAAAAATTAATCTATGTATTTAGATATATTGTAAGAAATAGACATAATCCCAGACACTATGGGTCTACCCGGAGGGTTTTCTAGATCCTTGTGGATCTTCGGAAGGATATAAAAAACAGGGGTTTTGGGAAATGGAATATTTAAAAATGCATACTCTTTTTGTGTTAAAATACCTGCCAAATTACCTCTAATATTTGCACTAGAGTCTTTATATCCCCTAAAGGGTCATTTCTCAACTTGTCATATACTTGACAATCTTCTAGCTGCCGTTTACATTCAGCCACATATGTTGTAGTGTTAATCACCACCAAGCTACCGCCCTTATCCGCGGGCTTGATGATGATCTGGTCATTTTCTCTAAGTCCCCTCAGTGCCTTACTTTCATCATTTGTGAGGTTGCACATTCTACTCTTCCTATTCATGTTTTTAAAATCATTTGAAACTGCTCTCTCAAAGGTTTCAATAGCACCTTGTCTTAAGTGGCTGGGGTAAAAAGTGGACTTATTTTGAAGAGTCGAATGTTTAAAGGGGTCTTCCTCATCCCCAACATTATCCCTATTCTTAGAATTTAGGAAGAATGTTTTAATAGAGAGTGTTCTACTATATTTTAGGACATCAACATAAGCGGCAAAGGGATCAAAGTGCTTAGTAGGAGCAAACTTTAAGCCTTTGTTAAGAACTCTAATTTCATCATGACTTAAGTTATGTGAGGAGATGTTATTGATACCAATTGGTACTACCAACTATATCTTATTTCTTTTCTGTTGTTTCCCTCCTCTACATCCTCAAAGCTTACATTTCTTGTCCTTTTTATTGGGAATTCTCTCCTCATCGGTGCTCTTTCTAAAAAAATTGGGCCTGTCTTCATTACTCAGGACCTGGAATATATTTTGGTGGAAAATACTATTTGGTTGATCATATTCCCTTCTCTGTCTAGGGTTCCTTTGGTTATTTTTATTGTCATTTTCCCTGTTTGTGTTTTGATTCCTGTTCTGTATGTGATTAGTCATCCTACCTCTTTTTACTACCTGTACCCAATCATCCCTTTTTTTTCTCCCCTCTTGGGTTCTTAGGTTTCTCTTCTCTATAGGAGATTTTTCTTTGCCTTTGCGGGGTTCAATTCCAAGACTGTCTTTTATCCTGGAACTGACGGGTGTAAGGTTTAAAAGTTTCACATCTGCTCCGATCATTCTTAAAGTTCCTGACTTTCCCTTTCTCATAGTCTTTCTTGTCTCTTTTATATTTTCTATATTTGGTGTATTTAATCTCTTTTTCTATCTTAGTCAGACTATTTCTGGATACCATGAAACTAGAAAAAAAAACTAGTACTTTCAAAAGCATATCTGTCACGTATTCCATCCGCAACTAAAAATGTGATTAATAACATTTACTGTTCTGACTGGAAAAGTTGTGCCGAGCAGCTATTATGCTAATAGGAACTTGGTAACTGCCTTTGGGGTCAAAGGCCAGTTACAACCAATCAGATCCACAGGCGGGGTATTTAGGCCCAGTTCTCCTCTTGCTCAGTGCCCTGTCGTGGTTTCCCTTGTGGTTGTCCGAGAGCGCGTTATTTATTCTGGTTATTTGACTTTGGCATTGATTTTGACTTCCCTGTTTCCTGGCATTCCTGATCCCTGGTTTTTCTTTTCGTTGTGTCTCTTTCTGTGTCCGTTGACCTCAGCTATTCCTGACTATTCTTTGATACGTTAGTCCGGCAATTCTAAGGTATGGTGTACGTTACCTATCAGTCCTCTGTGATACACAATGCTACGTGCTGGATCCTACTGTAATCCGGACATTACGACATGGCCATAGATCCTGCAGTATTGTATAAGCACATAGCTGCTTGCGAAAGGAAACTGGAAGATAATGACCACTGGAGATAATGACCACTCCATTCGGGTTGTGCAACGCTCCAGCGGTTTTCCAAGGTTTCATTAACGATGTACATAGGGATTACATTTACTTGTTTGTCTTGGTCTATCTGGATGATATCCAGTAGTGGTAAGGTAGACTTAAAACAAAGACTGCTCCAGGCCCAGATGGCTTTACAAATACATTTTACAAACTAATGAAAGACCAACTAAAAGGGGAACTCACTAATATTTTTAACTATATACTGGACACAGGAGACTGTCCTGGAGAGCTGTTAAGGGCAAACACCGTACCCATCCCAAAAGCAGATAAGACTTATCATTAATTAATATAGATTTTAAAATACTATCCTCTATTCTAGCTGATAGATTAAAAATAGTTATACCACAACTCATCAATAATGACCAAGTTGGATTCATACCAGGGAGGTCTGCAATTAACCTTAGGAAAATAATAAATATATTTGAAGAGACATAGAACAGTGGAACCCCTCTAATCTTTCTGTAAATAAGTACAGAGGGGTTGGATGGGGTTTCATGTTCGCTACTTTAAACCAGTTGGGAATCACTGGATGAATTTCACAAGCCGTGTCCACTCTCTACAGCTCTCCATCATCTAAGGAAATAGGCTCAGGATTTACATCACAATATTTTAATATCAAAAACGGGACCAGACAAGGGTGCCCTCTTTCCCCTCTATTGTACATAATGGTGTTTTAATACGACAAAACAAAAAATCAAAGGATTTCACGAATCTGCTAGGATAAACCAAATTAAATATTTACGCAGATAACATCTTACTAACATTAGAAGAAACAAACATCTCGGTCCCAGACTATTGAAGGACATAAACAACTACTCCAAAGTTTCAGGATACAAACTAAATCTGGAGAAAATTGACATTTATAGCTAAAAATATGAGCAAAAGGACAATTTCAACTTCTTGTACAAGATACTGGGCTCCACAAAAACAGCGACAGGTTAAAATATTTAGGTATCATAACTACAGAGATAAACAATTTAATAGAAACTAATTTACCACTTGAATCTACCCCTGTTAAAACAAACTTACAAAAACTGAAGGGAATGGAAAGGCATGAGCATTTCATGGTCGGGCAGGATTAATAGCCTATAAGCATATATTTTGCCAAAATGGCTATACTTGTGGAGAATGATTCCTATTAACTTCCGAGAAAACTGGCTGTCCTTACTACACTCCTCTTTGTTAAAATTCATTTGAGAGGGTGGGAAACCAAGAGTCAAAATGAAAGTGCTGGCTAGATCAAGACAGGACAGAGGCTTGGGGTGCCCAGAAGTTTTGCAATGATATCAAGCTAGTGGACTTTTTCATATAATGCTCACACAAATCAAGGCAGCAACTCAAGAAATATGGTATAAAATAGAAAAAGCTAAAACTGGGGTTGGAAATGTATCCTCACTATTTCGGGCTGATGAGGCAAATAAAAAATTTATCAGAGAGGCATGAACTAAATCTCAGATTCTCAAGGAGCCAACGAGAGGATGAGATAAATTCACAAATAACAAAGAACTCAGAAATAAAATAAAAGCTGTGCTCCCATGCGCAGAAAACAAAAATATTAATATGGACATTAAAGGGGATAAAGGAATTCAAAAACATATTGGTGGGACATAATCATAAGTCTTTAAATCAAATTATGAAGGAATTTAACATCCCCTCTAGTGAAACGTTTAATTAACTACGAATCAAGAGTTTCCTAGCAGAACACCTCTTTAAAAACAAGGGAGAGAATACCACAAACCTTATACACCTATTTGAATTAAAGAATTACAAAAATCTAGTGGCAAAATGTGCTAAAGTTGTATACAGATGGAGACATGACAGACCGATAGCACTGATCAATAAATGGGAAAAAGAACTACAGGTGCATATAGAAGAAGGAGAATGGATACATTTCTTAAAAAAAACAAAAAAAACTACAATGCTTAAATATCACAGAAACCCAATTTAAACTATCAAATAGATGGTATCCAACACCAAAACGCTTAAAGAGAATCTTCCCAGAGTTATCAGATAGATGTTGGAAATGAAATATTGGTAAAGGTAATATGACCCATATCTGGTGGCAGTGCACACCTAAAAACAAGTTTTGGAAAGAAGTAATTAAGATAGTTTATCAAATAATGGAAATAAAATTACCTCTCAAGCCCGAAGTGGTTCTGCTAAACTAGCACTGGCCAGATATGACAAAAAGACAAAAAGAATGTCAATGTTAATATTACACATAATTAAGGCAGCTAAATTACTACTAGCACGGAATTGGAAAACAGACGATTCCAAGCATCAATGCACTAATAAAACAAGATATATGGCAAGCAAGAATGTAAAGGGGTATCCTTGTTATCATTATATTATTTATATAGCGCCAACAAATTCCGCAGCACTTTACAGTGGGTGGACGAACAAACATGTAGTTGTAACCAGACAAGTTGGACACACAGGAACAGAGGGGTTGAGGGCCCTGCTCAATGAGCGTACATGCTAGAGGGAGTGGGGTAAAGTGACACAAAAGGTAAGGGTAGTATTAGACTAATGACAGTTGCAAGAGAGGAATCAGTCGGGTGCTATTAACAATCTAATTGACACGCTTTTATGAAGAAGTGGGTTTTTAAATGATTTTTTGAAGGAGTGGAGACTGGGTGACATTTAACGGAGGAGGGAAGTGCGTTCCACAGGAACGGTGCAGCCCTCTAGAAGTCTTAAATGTGGGGGTATGGATAGAAGATAGACGTAAGTCTTCAGCAGAGCATACTAGACGAGACATACTTGTGTATTAGGGAGGATAGATAAGTGGGAGCAGCATAATGTAGAGATTTGAAAGCAAGAATCAGAATTTTAAATTGAACCCTATATTTTACAGGAAGCCAATGTAGGGACTGACAGAAGGGTGAGGCATGGGATGTGTGGGCGGACAGGAAGATGAACCTTGCCGTCACTTTCATTATGGACTGAAACGGCACAAGTTGGGAGCACTTAAGACTGAGAAGTGGATTACAGTAGTCAAGGCGAGAAAGGACAGTGGAATGGACCAGCACCTTAGTCACATCTGGCATTAAGTAGGGTCAGATGCACGCAATGTGTTTGAGATGGAAGTGACAGGATTTGGCAGTAGACTGTACATGAGGTTTGAAGGAGAGGTCTGAGCCAAAGAGAACACCTAGACAGCGAGCCTGCATGGTGGAGCTGATGGTAGCACCGTTGACTTGGAGGAAGACAGACACAGGAGTTGCAACACTTGAGGGAGAAAAGACCAACATTTCTGTTTTGGTCAAAGTTGAGTTTAAGGAAGTGGCCAGTCAGAGACACTAGTCAAGAGGGATGGGGAGCTATTAGGACAGGACAAGTAGATAAGGAACTAATGAGTTTACCAAGGGAGACAGTATAGATAGAGAACAGTAGGAGACCAATTACTGAACCTTGGGGGACACCAACAGAGAGGAGTTGGGGAGAAGAAGCAGAGCCAGAGAAAGAAACACTGAAAGTGCTGGGAGAGGTAGGAGGAGCACCAGGAGAGAGCAATATCTTGTAGACCGATATTGCAAAGGATGAGAAGAAGCTGTTGATGATCAACAGTGGCAAAAGCTGCAGACAGGTCAAGGAGAATTAGGATAGAGTAGTGACCACGAGATTTTTCAGCGAGTAGATCATTGGATACTTTGGTCTGTGCCATTTCCACAGAGTGCCTAGCACGGAAACCAGACTGAAGTGGGTCTAGCAGAGACTTGGACTCGAGGAAGTCTGTCAATATGGGCCATGTGATAACCCATGTTCAAAAGTACTGTTTCTGCCTCTTGGACTTTTAACTGGAACAGATTCAAACATGTGGCAGCGGCCATCTTAAATTGTACAG
This sequence comes from Pelobates fuscus, assembly GCF_036172605.1. Taxonomy (NCBI): domain Eukaryota; kingdom Metazoa; phylum Chordata; class Amphibia; order Anura; family Pelobatidae; genus Pelobates; species Pelobates fuscus. Next base: position 89,863,546 of record NC_086323.1, read on the forward strand.
CAGTGTTTTGTTGTTGAGTGTATGAAACTGTTTTGGGCATGGGACCATGTGCACGGTGGGGCAAAAATAAGACTTCCAGGAATTTCCTGTATCCTATCCTTTTGTGGGGATATGTTGTATTTTAGGGTACTTTTTGGGGTTTGTAAAAAATGTCTGTTTTTTTCTGCTTAGAGTTAATCGAGTTAGTCCATTGTCTTTGTTAATTATATCACAGGCAGAGGAGAGGGATTGTGTACACTGTATGGGAGTGACTGAGTGTAAAACTCTGTTTTTATTGGATTGTGAATTTCATGTCCTGTGCCCCACAAGGTCCACCTGGGCAGTAACCTTGTGGGGGAAAACTGCATAAAAGAGCAGCTGTACCATTAAACCTTCAGTTCTTATTTTACCCTCAATCTAGAGTCTTGTCTCTTATTGGGGGACACTGCTACAAGGGATTGTTCCCGCTTCACTCTTGGAGGCAGAGAGGCTCACCCACTGGAACCTGGAGCCTTGTCATAGGTCCAGGGTGGGTAGGAGACGGCGAGACCCCAACCAAGCTGCGGAAGTTTGTGGGGTCTGCAGTACTTATGGTGTCTGGAGAAGTGCTTGGAGCCCTCGATAAACACTAGGAGCATCTGTTGGCAGAGGTACCCAACCAGGGTACATGAAGCTCCGTTACAGCATGTATGGTGGCATCCTCAACATTTTTTCACGGAGCACATTTCTGAAAGAGTTACAAGCAACATTTTTTTGGTACGTTTGTTTTATTGTGTATATATTATATTACAGTGTTATGCAGCATTATTTCTGCTATTTTCGATGCCCCCATGACCTTCTAGAATTTTTTTCAGTACAGGAAATTGGCAGAGCCAAACAGTGGCATGAACTAAATTCTGATAATGGCATTGTTTATTTTTTTTAAATGATTTTTTTTCTGCTTAAATGTTTTGAAAGAACCAAAATTCTTCACCCTGCACATGCTTAATGCTTATCTAATAGCCCCCACCTGCAGCCCATGGGTTCGTGCATTTGTATAATTAATTAGAGCTCCCACCAAATGATCATAGATATTGCTGGGAAAAACACCAAGTTTCACAATTTTATTATAATTAGAGCACACACCTGTAAATCATGGCTAGACCATGGGGGCTTTTCTATTTTTAAATTTTCTAATTACAAAGATGGAGGCGGTAGCCTTTCTTGACAAATTTTTATCTATTCGGTTGTCGGTCATTTTGGTCAATTCTTGCCTTGCTATTTAAACAATAATATCCTCACAAATCTTGCTGGCAACTGAATTGCATCAAGTAAATTAAAGCTGCTGCACTCATTTACTGACTACTGAAGGCGTAAAATGTACTGTCAAAGAAAGTTTCCTCTCTTTGGCTTTCTATTATTAATTTTAGAATACGTACGCCTGTCAGCAACTGGTGCATCACACTGTTTTCCTGTAAGCCTGACACGTAACACTTAGTGACAGGTGGTATCACCCATATGTCAAAATGTACTTTGTTAGAGCTGTGAAGTGAAGATAAGACAGGCTTATTTTATATGTACGACATAATTTTCTAGATCGCATAAATCAGTGTTGAGTTAATGCTAAATATTTATGTTAATGAAAATGGGATGAATTATCATTTGTATTACTGATGCAGACTGAAACATATTTTTCTATTAGTTGCTCAAGAGTGCTTTCCTTTATTAAACACAAATCATACTTATAGGGCACTATAATAGTTTACCAAATGCTATAGGGAGTTTCTAGAAGAAACACTAATCTGCTTCCTGCCATTGGATGTTATTGTGGACATGGCCAGATTACCCATTAGGCAGAGTAAGAAACTTCCTTCACCTGTCTGACCACTAGGGGCACCTGTTTACAACATTTATAATGTGTCTTTTCAAGCTTAAATAGGCCTGTATCCTCTGTAGTACAGGTAAAGGGAGACTATAGTCACCAGAACAAATAAGGCCTAATGTTGTTGTTCTGGTGTCTATAGCCTGCAGACATTTTCTTGAAAACTGTGCCTGTGCAATGCTGCCTAGGGACATCTCCAGTGGCAGTCACTCAGATGGCCAATAGATGTGCTTTCTGGGTCAATGCTGAACTTTCCCCATAGAGATGCATTGATTCAATGCATCTCTATGAGGAGATGCTGACTGGCTAACACTCTTTGGCTCCACCCTCACCCCACCTCCATGGCTGAGATCAACAGAATTGAAGAATTAAGTTAATCCAATGCTTTCAGATGGGAAAGCATTGGTTCTGCTGAGATTGTTAATTCTGATAACCATAACTTAAGTTTACTTGTCAGTTCAAAGTGTTTCTTTGGGTTTTCTCCAGACAGTGTGTCGACAATTCCTGCTGTAATTTCTAAAATGACAGTTGTAAACTAAATTTGACCCCAAACTAAAATTAGAAAGTAAAATTAAAGTATTTAATCTTCTCTGTCACTAATGTCTGGGTTTAGAATTATTTCTATTCCATTAACATCTAGGCAGAGCATCCATCCCCCTGTCTTATTGTATCACTTGATGTGTTTATATCATGCATTCCTTAGTTCAGGCTAGTGTTTAGTTACAAAAAGGCAATTATGTGTCTCTTTGTTAGCTTGAAGATAGCAAAATGGAGTCTGCTCTGTTCTGAGTGACTCTGGCAATATACACTTTTAATTTCTATCATAGCACAAAATGTCTGCCGAAATAAATATCCTGACAACCAAGAAAGAGGTTTAGCCTGTCCCCATATGAGATTTTGTTTGGTTCAGCTCCCAGGCTAGGCTATTACTTTCCTCAGCAGCTCCAACTCCAGTCAGATGCAATGGTAGATTATGTAACTGCTCTCTGTTAAGACACCTTTTGTCTTAATAAGTAAGTCACCGTTTAGTCTACCTTCCCCTCTCACCATATCAAGTCCTTGTTCGTATACTGTATCATCCACGAACCATAACCAGGGGAAGTAGTAATCTCTCGAGTAACGATATCCACCAAACGGCATAAGTTCCAAATAATAGTCCTTGAGCGTAAATAAGAATCCCCCCAATAACGAGACTGAAGCTCCGTGTTGAGGGTCAAAACAAGATCTGAGGACTGGAACATCCAGCCTGCTTTTTATTAGGAAAAGGCACACACAGGGCACTCCCAGGGGGAGGATGAAAATAACCAATTATACACAGGGTAACACCCCCACCTCTCCTCCCCTCAGATAATCACATAACACAATTAAACTGTACAATAATTCACCCCAGTTATGGATGTACCCCAAAACCAGGGGGTACACCCTTGAGTCCAGCACCACTTGAAAGGTCTTGGTTAGGGGAACACTCTGTCCAAATCTCAGCCCATTCGGTTAAGGGGTTCGGGAGTTATGGACGATTGAAGTTTTGACCGACTGCACGGATCTTCTAGCCGAAAAGAGTTCCACAAGTTTTGGCCCTGCAGTCGGTCTCCGTTCGCCGGTTAAAATCATACGAAATCCTCATCATCCACAACTATCTCCGAGTTCGCTGGATTCCCCATAGCTGATTACAAGTAACTACCGAATGGCTCGTCGTTCGGTAGTTCCAACACGAACTTCTGGGTGTATGGAGGTCTCAGCGGTGTTCGCCTGTTTGGGTATCCGTTTTTAGTTCCACGCGTTCACAGGCAAACACCGCTGTTCGTACGCAAGATGGCCGCGAACACGTGCAACAGTCCCAAAATGGCGGCCACCCATATGTTAGACAGGGAGTTCGTGCGGAATGAGGTGAACGGCTGGAAACCAGGCTGGAACGGTAAAACATGCTTTATAACATCACAAATCAGTCCTTTAGACGGATGGCCTAAACTAGCCGAATCCACGAAAGTACTAGACAGACGGATGGTTCCGTCACACTCTCTTTCAAGCCTTGACCAAAATCCATGCACAAGTGTTTTCTTCCATTCCAGATCCAGACTCTGATACAGGCACCCACAAGTTACTTCCCGGTGATTGGGTTCTGGTTAAGAAATTCCTGAGGAAACACACTCTTGAGCCGAGATTTGATGGTCTATTCCAAGTCTTCATATCCACGTCTACTTCAGTAAAACTGGCCGGGAAGAATTCTTGGATACATGCCTCTCAATGCAAGAAAGTTCCAGCTCCAGAGGAAGCAAATTTTGTTGAGCCATGAGCTTCCTGTACCTTTTCCTGCTGCAAGGCCTATTAGAAGCCCAACAAGTTGCAATTACCAAAGAAAATCATGTTTATACATTTTGGTATAATTCTTCAAACACACATGTAGCCACGTTTACATTTGATCACTATGATATTGTCTCTTGTGTATTTCCACAATCATCACAATCAACAATATACAAAGACATACCTAATAAAAAGGACCCATACATTTGTGTGACTGGTGGCCATTGGGGACATCACTGTAGTTCTTGGAAAGCTGCGTGTTGGAACACAGGCCGACCATGGAGCTGCAAACCACAGACTGCCTTAAATAGTGTGGACAGAAATGGGAACTCCTTATTACACAGAATGACTATACGCAAACCAACAGGGTCAACTCCAATAAAGCTTACATTAAACATAGAACACCCTATCCCCGAAGACACTGGTGAGTACGTAATGGGAATGTACCGGAGAGGGGGTGGTTTATACAATAAATTGTGGACTTTCTATTTACAAGACATTTACAAATCACCTGAGTGGGTAGACACAAGACACATGACTGCTAACCCTCTCAAAACACATATCAAGACTCTTAAGGACATGGTAGCTATAGCTAACCCTACATTTGAAGACACTATGGCAGTAGAGACTGGTTTTTCAGACACTAACCTATGGCTTGAATTGATGAAATATAATGCCAATTCTCATAAAACTAACTGTTATGGCCTCTAAACCTACCTCCCGACGTTGAAACATGTTTCCTAAGTCTCTACTTATGTACAGTCAAAAAGCAATTCATCAGCATGTGAATCATGGAAAAAGGTATACCCACTAACCCAAAAGGATATCAAGCCACCTGATGGAGTCACAGTGTATCCAGGTAATTACACTTGCTACACCATGCACAGGGACATTTATGGGAAAATTCCCCTCTGGATATTGTGTTACTTATCAAGAGCCTCAGGCTGCCCTATTAACAAATCAAGTTAGATCCCTGGGAGACAATTATTGGCTAGGTGGAGACATGCAACTCAGATCCAGATTGACAGGCCTATGGTGGGGAGAGTGTACCTTGGCCAAAATTATTATTCCCATACACATAATATCAGATAATCACCAGGGTCCTCTGGATTCACCACACACATACTCCTGTAAAGGGCAGCGTTGACCCTCACATATTGTCAGGGTCTTACCTGGGTTGGGAGTCTGTAGTGCAGAAATGTTGCTCATCCTTGAAAATAACCATAGGCCAAGGTGGTCAGGTAAGAATTCACCTGGCCTGTGGGTCTGTGTACGGGGGCTGTGCAGAATGAAGTTCCAAGTCGCAGTGCAGGCAAGGACTCAAACAGCAGGATTGTCAAGGGATAGCCGAGGTCAAAGGATGCCAGAGGACAGGAACAATGAAGGAGTAGCCGAAGTCAAGGGATGCCAGAGGTCAGCGTAAACGATGTCAGAAGCCGGGGTCAATATGAAGCAGAGTAACAATAGACAGGAACACTGGTACGGAACACACACAACAGGATCAAAGATTTGATCCAGTTCACAGGGCGAGGTTGAGTTTATATACCCTGCTGATACATGATCAGGGTCAGGTGAAGCACAGCTATTGTCAAGGACCAGCCCCCACTGCTGCAGACAAGCCAGGAAGAACAGAACTGGAATAGCTTGAAAATAAACAAAGCTGCTATGGCTCAGAGGTAGGAAGCAGGACCAAGACTGTGATGTTCCTTGGTTTGAATCCCCTGTTGGGCACTCCTGGGACAACCACATCTGGCTGTCTGTATGTCATGGTGAGAACCGTGACTGTACCCCCCCTCTGGGTGTGAATAGGTTATTTGTTTGTTCTTTGTTTTTAAAAGTACACCTCTTCATGTTCACTATCTGAATCAAGAAAGTCCCCAGTGTGGAATCCCTTTTCAGCTTGGGACTCCTTAGTACCAGCTTCTGGTACGGCTGGAGAACAGTCCAGGTCTTTCAGGATCTGGGTACAGGTGGTAAGCACTTCTATTACTTCAGCAGGAGTGGTGTTCGTGGCTAATAATGCCTTTTAGAACATTTCTAGATCTTCTGTATGGACAATAGTGTCATTAGAAGCAAAGGCACAATCCACAGGTAAATCTTTTTTGGGCTGGCAGGTAGTGATGGTATTACTGGAAGTAACTTCGGGAGTAGATGCAGACGGCTCTGGAGCAGGGGATGGAGGTTTTCTCGTGGAAGCCAAGCATGGGCAAGAATGACGGCTTCTATGTAGCTTTTTAGGCTGGCATACAGTGTACACAGGGTGAAGGAAAGTAGTACCCAGTCGGAGAGCTGGAGGCCTAGGAGGACAAATAGGACAAAGTGTGATGAAATGCCCTTTTTCTCCACAGTACAAACACAGGCCATGGACTCTCCTATGGTCGCTTTCCTTAGGAGGCAACCTGGTTCGGGTAAATCCAATTTCCATAGGTTCCTCCCTGTCCAGTGGAATTTTACAGCTTTCTTGGGTACATTCAGGCTGACAAGGCCGGTCGCTGAAGGTGGGTTTGTACTGGAACAGGATGGAGTCATCTCTTTCTCTGGGTACCCGAGACCTGCGGGGTCCTGGAGCGGGCTTTGGGGTTGCTTTCCTGGAGGCAATGCACTGAGAGTCCATTGCGGTTATGAACGACTCCTAGCTACAACTTCTGGTATGCCCACTCCTTAATCCGTCCAGAAAGTAAATTGATAGCTAAACGGACCTTGACAAAGTCGCTGTAATAGGTCCTGGGCTTAAGGGCAAACAGGAGCTAAAAGTGTTCGAGGAAGCATTGAAAGCTGCAAACGCCTCTCCTGTGAGAATGGCTAGAGCAAAAGTTGCAGTTGGTGCCGTGTTTTCTTCTATTCTGGAGGAGGGCCGTACGTATGGTATGGAAGACTATGGAAATACGTACCCCCTGCCAGATGATATATTCGATCTCTCGGAGGAGGAAGGTACTTCCGATCTGGAAAACAATGATGAACAACCCAGTCACGCCCGGACGTCAGTTATCACTGCAACATACAGACAGCTAGACGTGGTCATCCTGGAAGAGCCGAACAGGGGACTTAAAGCTGAGGTCTTGTGCATTCCAGGTCTGTGTCTCTGCCTCTGACCACATTCGGTTCTTGCTTTCAGCCTGGAAGTTCATTCCTGCCCTGTCTAGTATCTAGCACTGGGGGTTGGACATTAATTGGAATTACTTCTGGTACACCTGTTGTGGATAGTCTCGTTAGCCAGGTATAAAACACTGCCCCTCCCAGAAGGCAGTGTCAGTTCCTTGACTCTGGTTATCGGTTTGCTGTCTCCTCTTATCCAGTGTATCTCTTGACCCTGGCTTGTTGTTTTGTTGATTCTGATTTCTGGTATCCTTTGACCTTTGGCTTCCCACGGCGATTCTCCTGCTTTATCCGTTCCTGTACTGCAACTTTGAAAATTATTCTGCACAGCCCCCGTGCACCGACTCACAGTTGATGAAGCTCCTCACTACGCTTGGCTACCAAGACATTTCTCAACCTGATACAGCTCCAAAAAGATGGCGGCGGCCACACGGATCCCAGACAGCCATGAGGAAAAGCACGTCTCCTTGACCAACCTAGACAGAATATTCTACAAGTTCTGGCTAAAGCTTGAGAACAGAATGCAACAGTGCGCCCTACAATTATCGGTAAGCCACTCACTTTGACAGCTGCCACCTGACCCTCAGCAACAGCTTGCAGCCCCGGCGGGAAACAAAGCTGTAAGATGGCGGCGGAGAGAAAAGCACCCTTCACTCCTATTCAGGGCAGCAAAGTGGAGGGAACCATCGAAACCAAGCGCTGGATCTCCTCAACGCCCACCGCATGGTCCAGCCTGCCGATTCCAAACCAACCCACTCAACAACTGGATCGCAAAGCGGCTACAGGGACATCCGTGGCAGGGCTCTGTGCAGCCCGAACGAAGCATAGGATGAATCATACAGGGAGAATCAGACTCTAGATCCCTAGCTGGGTGTCCTGACAAAACACCTTGAGCCACAGCACCCTTTTTTTTTGCCGGCTTGTTCGGTGAGGGATTCATGCCTGCGAGGCCTCAGGGGGTTTATTATTTTTCTTATCCTTCTGCCTTATCAATTTTATGTTTACCACTCACAAGTTAAATGAGTACAATCAACTTACTTACCTAATCAACCAATGTTACCTTTCACATGTACTCTACCAACCCGTGTTGAATTGCTTGCATCTGCTGTTGTGGCACTGCAAGCTTGTATGTTATCTTATGCACAAGAAAAATAAAGAATAAAAAAAATAAAAAAAAAAATTAAAAAAAACTCCATAGCAGCACAAGTTTGACTATAAACAGAAACAACCAATCTAGTTCTAATTAAGAGCTAGAGCCAACATGTACAGTATTCATGTCTTCTCTGACGAGTTTCTCAACATTCAAATCATAGGCCTGCAGCAATAGTGACATACGTTTTTCTCTTACACATTGCATCACAAACCAAACAATTCACATAATGCACATATTTATTTTAAATAATAATTCTGAATTCTGCCCAAAGTACCAAAAAAAAAATATGATTGATGTGAAGAAAAAATGATTGTTGGCTAGGGAACAGTCACTAAATGTTGATTTTATTCATAGATCAAGTGAGAAGTGAGAAATACATGATCAATAGATGGAAAAATGGAGAGGAGGTAAAATAATTAGTGCTTTAGGAGTCTGGTGTGGTAATTTTCCAAGGGTAATTTTCCAAAAAAATAAAAATAAAGTCAGTGGAAAATTGACAACACACTCACTCCTTCTAGCCCGAGAAGAACAAATTTACCCACACTGTCTCTAGCATGATTCACCATCTTTAACCCCTTAAGAACACATGACATGTGTGACATGTCATGATTCCCTTTTATTCCAGAAGTTTGGTCCTTAAGGGGTTAAAAGGACACTATAATCACCTAAAAAAATTCATGAAGGGGTTTTGGTGTGTTGATCATGTCTCATGCAGTCTAAATTCTCTGCCATGTAGGAGTTAAATCACTTTGTTTTTGCAAATCTAGTCATACCATACACAGACGTCCTAAAAACGTATAAAGTAAGATCTAATATTTATACTTCCTTTGTTGCATACTCTATTTGATTTAGAATGTATTATCTCCTGCACTGTTAATAACCTGTAATACCTTGCAGGAGCATCTGTGTGTGATTATAGTTCAATTTACAGAACAGGAGATAAAAACGTCTAAAATAAATTAACATCCGATTAAAAATTACACAATTGTTTTAATGCAAGATGTGTCATTCATAGCTAGAGGTAATGTTACTAGAATTAACAGAATGTTCCCTGTAATAGTAAACACTTTCTCGCTTTAGACAGTAGTCAGCAGTGCACATGACAACAGATGCTGGATCACCAGATGGAGCAGTCCAGACAATCTTCTTCTCATCTAAGTAGCTCAGGGGATCAGCATTAAGAGGTACATAAGGTTCATAAAGGTAAGCTGTGGTGATTTCAGAGGCACTACTCTGCTTTTGGCTGCTTTCCAAATTTTTTAAAATCCACATGTAACAGATCCATCTGTACAGACTAAGATTGCTGGTTCGTCTGTTTGCCTCCCTTTCGTTTAATTGCCTGTCCGTATGCCCCTGTTCGTGTGTTTCTTAAGTACCGATTGAAACTACCGAACGGACGGCCACCCAGGAGAGGAGTGTGCTGCTGGTTAACCTCTTGGCCCCAATTAGAACGTTGTGGTTAACCGCAGACACCTCTCCATTCTATCCGTATGGGGGGTCGTCGTTCGTATGCCAACCATGAGGCGGCGGCCATTTTGGGACATGCGACGGATCAGCGGTGTTCGGCGAGGATTCTATGGAACTAATAATGGACACTTTATCTACCGAACACTGCTGAAGACTACCGACCACCCTTCTATTTTGTCGAGGCATACAAACCCCGGTCCGTTCGGGAGTTTGATCGTATACCGAAAAACTTGTGAAAGACTTTGACTCCATGGCGATTGAACTGTGTACATTGGATCTGAGCGCTATTCAGTAGAAGTATGCACTCAGATCCAGGCTATCTGGGGATACGTTACACGAAGCACATACATTCGGTATTTTCAGAATTATGTATTTTATTGTATTTTTGTTGTTATACTTAAAATGGCGATTTGCCTCTATCCCTGGAGATAATTAGGTTTCTTCCCAATTATCTCCAGGATAGAGAGGAGGGATTTATGTGTGTAAAGGGGAGTGCTTATACCTAAGCTACTGCGATTGGCTACTGTCCAATATGTGTTACAGTCTTCCATCTGGTTCCCTAGGGGAGTGTCCACCAGGTGGGAGACCTGCATAAATACCGGGCAGGTAGCCCCCATTAAACAGAATCCGGTTTTACCCTCAAGACGGAGCTTGGTCTCGTTTGTGGGGGGATTGCTACTGGGAAAGTGTATTTCGTGTATTATAGCTGTGGAAGGAGTTCGGCTGTTTGGAGGTTCGTGAGTTACCGCGTTCCTTTGAACTCCGTTCGGGAGTTTAGCGGTTGGCCGTACAGAACCTGCATTCCTGTAAAGGGGGATTATCGCCTAAGCGGCGGCTTCATCTATTTCAGCGGTGAGTGTCTTAACACCACATACTCATGTCTGCTGTCTTAGGTTTACGATGGGGCTGCTTCTGGGAGTAGCAGACATGTCAGATTTAATTTGCAAACTCTCTTAAACCTGCATGCCTCTCTTTCACTGCAGATCACAGACTGTGCTAGTATGTCAGGCTGTTGGATTAAAGTGTTAGTTTCCCCTTAATACTTGGATCACACAGGGAAACTAGCATTAGTTCAGGACAATTAGTAAGTTGTTCACTTAGGTGAGCTTTCACTAGATATTTTAGCTTCTGATCACTGCTGCAAAATCAGTCTGCAGTTTACCACCAGGAACAGCTTCCCTGTTTTCGATGTACGCATCCATCTTGTGTACAAAATAATGTCCAACTTGTCTAAACTGGAGTTCCGCTACTTGCTTAAATTCTGTCTTAAACTGTGTGTGAAAGCCCTGTTTTCTTTTGCTCTTGCCTCAACAGTTGGCTAGATTTTACACAACGGCAGAAATGCCTCCTGAAAATCCTTCTGCCATAATCAGGTATGGGTGCCCCTTTTGTGTTCCCTTCGAGAATTGCATCATAATGTAATACCCACAAAGTAACCAGAGCTTTGGCTATGTTAGCAGCTCTGTTGGTGACCACAAACCCAAAGTGAATATTAGTGTCTGCCTCCTCTCCCAATCAATTTGCAATAATTTTTCTGATTGTCTACAAGATGTTTTTAAAAATGTTTTCATCCATCATTTAAGCATGTAATGGTAGTGAGTGATGTCCCTGCTACCCTATAGATCTACTACCAAACTGCCATTTTGCTGTGGTGGTTCTCCTCCACTACCACCACCAAACCCAGACACCATGGGCTGCCATCAGTCTGGCGTGTAGGAGGGGAAGACATACTGGTCATTAGGAGCTCTCTAAAAATCTGTGGTGGCCTAGAGCTTCAAGCAGCTTCTTCTTTAATACCTCTACACAGTCAGTATTGGTAATGTGATAGTATGTTCCTGTTGAAAGTAGGTCACAAGGTAAACTGCATATTGAAGAGCAAGGTTGCTTAAAGGATTCTACTACTATCATGGAAAGGAAACTCCCTCTATAATGATCAGCTCTTTTACTTCAGAGGTTTGCAGTCAGGGAGTCTTGGGCTTGGTGCCAGAGTTGGCTGTTAACTTTAGCTAATCCTTTAAGCTTTTTACTAGCTTTTCAGAAATCTGAGCATAAAAGGTTTGTATCACATACTTCCATCTGATTTGCAGGTTATGGACTTCTTTAAAAAAACAATGTGTCAGTCTTAGGAACAGTTAGTGTTTTGATATTTAAAGCAGATGTGCAATGTGCAATGGTTACATTTGAAACCATATACTGAATGCAAGAGAGAAAGTTAAACTTGAAGTGTATTAAACTCAAATGCAAATAGTACCTGTTTAAGTTGACATATGGACTTTTGGATTAGAGAGATGTATTACTTTATCTGCAACCAAATATGTGTGTGTGTGTAATATATATATATATATATATATATATATATATATATATATATATATATATATATATATATATATATATATATATATATATATATATATATATATATATCCAGAGAAACTGAATTTAAAGCATATATGTTTAAATGTACATTTGATCCTGCATGTAAACTGACAAGAACTCAAATGTAGATTTGAGTTGGTACAGTCAAAATAGATGATAATTTTCTGAAATTTACAATGCTTACAGAATAAACATATTCTTCCAGCTCAGTGACTCATTGCCTTTTAGCTTTAATAAAACCATTTTTTGTGCCAGGCTTACAGTGAGATAAAGTGATTTTTTTTTTGTTCAAGGTTAGCCGTGACTGTGCTCATCAGCTTCAAAAGCAATGCTGCTACCTTCAAACCGCAGCTCCAGGACAGTACTTTTAGTGATCTACAAACTAATCATGTGTTTTCGCTTTCTAAAACACGAGAGATTTGACAAGTTTGCAAACGCACTTTGTGACATAGATGAGTGATTAAAACTATGTACGTGACATTCCAGTTTTCTGATTTTGGTGCATTGACCTAAAAAGACACGGCAGAAGCTGCTGTCAGCCTTCTGTACTCAATGAGGGTAACATCACTGTTTTGCAAACCTTAATATTAACGTCACTTCTTCCTTGTCATCCCTGAAATGTTGTGTTGAAAAGACTTCAATATGTTATAATTCTTTGTGAATTTGTGACTAAATTATAGAGTAATATAGTTACCATGGTAAATAGAGTGATGAAGTACAGTAGAAGAAAAAAGTACTTACAACAATATGTATAAAGTCTGGTGACTTTCTTGAAGAGTTTCTCCAATGTGTTTAAGACAGAATGATGCCCTATTGGCTATATGCCAACTCCCCAATAGAACCTCAAAGAGTGTTTTAAAATACGTTTTTACTGGCCTTAATACATTGCCTGGTGAAGCTTTCTTTGCACCCCTCACAGACATACTGCACCACTTAAACACACTGTACTTTTCACACACCCACTGCACCCCCCACATACACCCACTACAACTCTCACACACACTTTACCTCTCACACACAGACTGCACCCCTCACATCCACACTTCACCCCTCACATGCAAACACACTAAACCTCTCTCACAAAAACACTACACCTCTCTCACACACACACTTCACCTCTCTCACACACACAAACAGCACCCTTCACAAACTGCACCTCTCACACACATTGCACCTCCCACACACATACTGCACCCCTCACATGCACACACTACACCTCTATCACAAGAAAACACTACGCCTCTCACACACACACACACACTTCACCTCTCTCACACACTGCACTTTTCACACACTGCCCTTCTCACACTTCAGTACACTATTTGCACTACACCATACACACTTTGTATCATGCAAGAGCAATTCAGTAGTACTCTATGCATGGGCTGCCCTGGCAGAGAGTCCAACCGACATACTCATTTTGAGAGGGGCGTGCTCATCATCAGAAACAGCCACTGCTCTGGTCCCACACTCATCCCAGTGGACTACTGTGAGTAATACATTCCTGGGCCAAATCTTTTTCCCAATTGTAAATGCAATATATATGGTATGTTATAGTTAGAATATTTTTCATTCAGGGAATGAAATTCCGAACCTATCCAGGCCGTGACTGCACCTTACAGGTGTTTAGTAGATAGCCCCCACAATCAAAGAAGTATTAGGGAGCTATCTACTAAAAAGCTGAAAGTAAAAAAAAAAGTAAAAAAAGTAGAAAATATTTAGTATTAGTAAATAAGGAAGCAGGGTCGGACTGGGGATACAAAGCAGCCCTGAAAAAAAAAAAATCTATGCCAGCACCATGAGTCATTGCGCCACGTATTGTCACATGTAATACGTACGGCTATGTCTTGCCACCCTAGATGATTGAGTCATATATAAATACATATTATAAGTGTGTGTGGGCATTCTAGTGAGTGAGCTTGTGTGTGTGTGTGAGAGCTTGTCTGTAGTAAGCTTGTGCGTGTCAGAGCTTGTCTGTAGTAAGCTTGTGTGTGTCAGAGTTTGTTTGTACTACATTTGTGTGTGTGTATGACAATTTGTGTGCATCTGTAAACTTGTATATTTATGTCAATGAGCGTATATATATCAGTGAGATTGTTTGTCTATGACAATAGGCTCACTGACAGACAATCTCACTGACCTGCACAGACAAGCTTATTGGCATACATACACACAAATGTAGTACAGACAAACTCTGACACGCACAAGATTACTACAGGCAAGCTCTGACACGCACACGCTTACTACAGACAAGCTCTCACACACACACAAGCTCACTCACTAGAATGCACACACACAAACACAAGCTCACTCACTACCAGGCACACACACAAACTCTCTCACTAGCAGACATATACACACAGACAAGCTCACTCACTAGCAGGCACACACACACACACACACAAGCTCTTTCACTAGCAGACACACACACACAAGCTCTCTCACTAGCAGACACACACACACACAGACAAGCTCACTCACTAGCAGGCACACACACACACAAGCTCTCTCACTAGCAGGCACACACACACACACACAAGCTCTCTCACTAGCAGACACACACACAGACACGCTCACTTACTAGCCGGCACACACACACACACACACACACAGACAGGGCTGGCACCACCGGTAGGTGAACTAGGCATTCGCTAGCACCCACTGGGAATTTCCTGGTGGGCTCACACCATCTAGGGGCCGAAGTTGGGGGCGCCCAGAAGAGCCCTGTCACAGTATGGCAGAGCAAGCACCTTCTTACCTTGATGACAGGTGCCTGCTCTGCCATAAAATCCTGGTGACTGGAGGAGAGGGGGGAAGGAGCAGGCGACGAGGGAGGCTGTTTTTGCAGGCGCTCACTCCTCCCTCATGCGCCCTCTGTGATGCCGTGAGCCGGAATATGACGTCATTCCGGCCCCGGCATACAAAACGGCGGACGGGAGGAGTGAGGAGCTGCCCCACACTGGATTCTAGGGTGGTGAGTGTTTAAGTGTTTGTCAGTGAGTGTGTGTGTGTGACACTGAGTGCCTGTGTGTGTGTGTGTGTGTGTGTGTGTGTGTGTGTCAGTGAGTGTCTGTGTCTGTCAGTGAGTGTCTGTCAGTAAGTGAGTGTATGTCTGTCACTGAGTGTCTGTCTGTGTGTGTGTGTCTCTCAGTGAGTGAGTATATGTCTGTCAGTGAGTGTGTGTGTGTGTCAGTGACTGTGTGTGTCTGTCTGTCACTGAGTGAGTGTATATCTGTCAATGAGTGTGTGTGTCAGTGAGTGAGTGTATGTCTGTCAGTGAGTGTCTGTGTGAGTGTGTATGTCAGTGAGTGTGTGTGTGTCTGTCAGTGAGTGAGTGTATGTATGTCACTGAGTGTCTGTCTGTGTGTGTGTGTGTGTGTGTCTCAGTGAGTGAGTGTGTATCTGTCAGTGAGTGTGTGTGTCAGTGAGTGAGTGAATGTCTATCAGTGAGTGTCTGTGTGAGTGTGTATGTCAGTGAGTGTGTGTGTGTGTCTGTCAGTGAGTGAGTGTATGTATGTCACTGAGTGTCTGTGTGTGTGTGTGTGTCTCAGTGAGTGAGTGTATATCTGTCAGTGAGTGTGTGTGTCAGTGAGTGAGTGTATGTCTGTCAGTGAGTGTCTGTGTGAATGTGTATGTCAGTGAGTGAATGTCTTTCAGTGAGTGTGTGTGTGTGTCTGTCAGTGAGTGAGTGTATGTATGTCACTGAGTTTCTGTCTGTGTGTGTGTGTCTCTCAGTGAGTGAGTGTATGTATGTCACTGAGTGTCTGTGTGTGTGTGTGTGTGTGTGTGTCTCTAAGTGAGTGAGTGTATATCTGTCAGTGAGTGTGTGTGTCAGTGAGTGAGTGTATGTCTGTCAGTGAGTGTCTGTGTGAGTGCGTTTGTCAGTGAGTGAGTACATGCATGTCAGTGTGTGGGTGTTTGTCTGTCATTGAGTATGTCAGTGAGTGTGTGTGTGTCAGTGAGTGAGTGTGTATGCATGTCAGTAAGTCTGTGTGTATGTCTGTCAGTGAGTGTCTGTGTGTGTGTGTGTGTCTGTCAGTGATTGAGTGTATGTCTGTGTATGAGTTTCTGTGTGTGTGTGTGTGTGTGTGTGTCTGTCAGTGAGTGTATGTGTGTCAGCGTGTGTGTGTCTGTCAGTGAGTGACATGAAGGGGCAAAATGGATCTTTGCCTAGGACGGCAGAAATCCTTGCACCGGTGCTGCACACAGACAAGCTCACTCACTAGCAGGCACACACACACAGACAAGCTCATTCTCTAGCAGACACACACACACACACACACAATCACTGTCATGGCTGAAGCTTACCTGGTAGGTACACCACTCTGAGTCAAATTACACAGGGTGGGAAGGCTCAATAAGTCTTTTCCCACCCTGCAGAGTTTAGTCTGTGCGAAGCCCTCACCGGGTGAAGATGAATGATTTTTTATTGTCTGGAAGAAAATGCTGATTTTTTTTTGCATTCGGTTCCTTTTTATTTTATTAATTCAATGTGATTTCTGAATTTTTATTTGACCCATAGTCATTGGGGGTAGGGGTGACTTGGGGCTTAGGGACCCCTAGTCACTGGGTTGGGGCATATTTTTTACTATTAGTCCCCACCTGTCACCAATGGGTGGGGGCTAGTTTGCTCCACCGACTATTAATTAGGGTCCCCATCTGCCGTCAATGGGTGGGGGCTGGAGGGAACAGCATGTCCCCTATTTTATTATTAGGACCCCCATCCCCCGCTAATGGGTAGGGGCTAGGGGAACAATAGGTTCATCTAATTATTATGTAGGCCCCCCATCCTAAAATTACTTAGGGCCTTACCCCCACTGGATGACGGCTGTGGAGAAACAACAGGTTCCCCCCTTTATAGCCTATGGCCCTTACCTGCTTGCCATGGGAAAGGGCTGGGGAAAACAATAGGTTCCCTCCCTTTATTACATAGGGCCTCCACCCGCTGGCAATAAGTGGGGACTGTGGGGGAACAATAGGTCCCTCCCTATTATTTCTTAGGGCCCCAATCCACCGGCAATGTGTGGGGGCTGGGGGAGGCAATATGTTCCACTCCATTATTAATTAACCTATGCATTCATCTGATTAGGATTGAGACACTTGTGCAATCAAATGTATGAATGGCTCATTCATTCCGATAGTTCGGCTCACTCACATCAGATATGATGGGAGTGAGAAGAAGGAGACAAATAGCTCAATGAGCCATTCTGGCATCAGGATGAAGTGTTTGGACTTTTGAATTACAGACAGTGTAATGCAAAATGCTGAACACGAATTGCAAATGAATGAACAAACGATTGCAACGTGGAAGAATTTTGTTCTGCACCTATTCGTTTGTTTGTTCACTCGGCTTCCCATTCAGTATTCAGATGAATGGATAACGATGCCAATTTTTGTCCGAATATTCATTTGCACAAATATGAGTGCCCAAGTCTAGTGATTGTAGCGCGACAAATGCAAACTAATTTAGAGTAGTTTAACATTTTACAGAAGCTGAGCCTGGCTGCTTTGGCTGCACAGCCTGCGTCTAGATTCTCTTGCAAGGCTGCTCTCATTGGCTACTATTGAAAGATTAGTAGAAGAATAGAACGTGATCCTGTGTTTGTGAGGCGCTTTCACATATATACAGTGAGCAAATAAAATTAAAAAGCTGCTAACACACTGTAGTAGGGACTCTCTACCCTACTTAGATAGATAAAAGCACAGTACACTATTTTGCCAATTAGTGAAAAATAGTGAGGAGTGTGTAGCGCTAAGTTGAATAACCACTTACCCCTAAGGGTTACAAAATATAATAGTACAAAAAATCCCTATAGGGGAACAAAATAAACAGAATATGGTGCAATAAGATAGTGAATGAATGGTGTAAATAATTACAATCAGAGTCCACTCACATGATACAGAGCCTCTTAAAGGACCACTCTAGTGCCAGGAAAGCATACTCGTTTTCCTGGCACTAGAGTGCCCTGAGGGTGCCCCCACCCTCAGGGTCCCACTCCCGCCCGGCTCTGGAAAGGGGAAAGGGGTAAAAACGTACCTTTTTCCAGCGCTGGGCGGGGAGCTCTCCTCCTCCACTCCGCCTCCGTTCCTCCCCGTCGGCTGAATGCGCACGCACGGCAAGAGCTGCGCGCGCATTCAGCCGGTCACATAGGAAAGCATTCATAATGCTTTCCTATGGACGCTTGCGTGCTCTCACTGTGATTTTCACAGTGAGAATCACGCAAGCGCCTCTAGCGGCTGTCAGTGAGACAGCCACTAGAGAATTAGGGGGAAGGCTTGACTAATTGATAAACATAGCAGTTTCTCTGAAACTGCTATGTTTATAAAACAATTAGTTAACCCTAGCTGGACCTGGCACCCAGACCACTTCATTAAGCTGAAGTGGTCTGGGTGCCTAGAGTGGTCCTTTAAGGACCGGCTCTGATCTCTTCCACTTTTGTGTGCTTAAAGGTGACACAACACTTTGCCGTCCATATCAGGTGAAAACCTCAATATAGGGAACAAAAATGGAAGAAAACAGGGAAGCAGAGCTGACCCGGGTGGTTGAAATCCTCAATAGAATGAAATAAAATTCTCACCTTATCCAGAGCCCTTAACCTGGCTCTAAGTGCATCAGCAAATGTGGCAATTCAGGGTGTCACAACCCTTCTTTATAGCAGCATGGATAAATCCTCAGACTTGTTCAGAAATTAACATTTATTATATTCAAAATAAAGAATAAAAACTGATTAAAAATATCAATACAAACAAGTCCAAATGTCCAAAAGTATCCATACGCCTACCTTGATGATTTTGACGTCTCCGATGAGTGTCTGAGTCCTTTCAGCACCCTACTCCGCACTCATAATATTCAATACCAATGGCGCTCACCCCACAAGCTACAGGTGCTTCAGGGAGAAAACACATGCCTCATAGCGGACCTGCAGGAGGCGAAGACACACCACGTTACCTTGGGCCTTCCACCAGACTCTCTGCAGCCACCGAGCAGGCCTTCCAGACCACACGAGTGGAACCCAGCTAATTCCGAGACTTTCGTTCCAAGAGGCTCAAACCACGCGGCACAGACAGTAGCCGCTACCTGAGCGCCCCTAACGGGCGGGCTGAGCTGCATCAACCTCTCATAATTTTGCCCTATTGCTGTCGGAAGTTTGTATCTACGGTTTGAATATATGTTTATGTTTTTGATGACACAATCAGTCTGAACAGTCTCCGCAGAGGCACTCACACACTTTTGGGTCACACGGTGGCTGCTCGATAACGTCCAACCACACACAAATTCCCCCCCCCCCCCGCCACCGCAACAACCCAGGCCATTAGGGTGGAGCCACACATACCTCCCGCACATAGCGACACGGGCCCCAGCAACTGAGGCTCAATCCGATCCCGAACACAGTGCTAAGTGAAACACTTAGGCCGTGAGCATAGGGGGTCCCCTTACTCCCGAGTCATTCACACACACCCAGGGGCTTTCACCCCTCCTCCCCCTTACTGCAATCTCACCAAGTAGCTAACCACACCAGCTTGCTACCACCCACACATATCTCACAGGATATCGGCCTGCCACCTGTGCACACTCACATCGAGGGCCGCCCCAATTTGTGATGCCACAACGCGTCCCACTATATTCTCAAGCGGCACTCCGCATTAATTAGTACTTATTAACCCTGCCCGACACATTGGAATTCAACACTCCTAATGTTCGACCGCCTGCTCCAACAAGAAAAAGCTGTTAATGAATATTTGTATGACCGGGGTACTAGGACAGCCTCTGGGGAGCTGGGAATTTTTTTTGCCATGTTACTGGACGCTCATGCGCAATGCCTGTAGGCTCATGCGTCCTTTTGAGGAGGTGACAAACCTAGTCAGTCGCACCGAGGGCACCATAAGCGACATCATACCATTTGTTTTCTTCCTGGAGCGTGCCCTGCGAAGAGTGCTGGATCAGGCCGTAGATGAGCATGAAGAGGAAGAGTTGTGGTCACCATCACAACCAGAAACAGCCTTATCAGCATCGCTTGCTGGACCTGCGGAAACGCTGGAAGAGGATTGTGAGGAAGAGGAGTCAGAGGAGGAATGTGGCTTTGAGGAGGAGGAGGAAGACCAACCACAACAGGCATCCCAGGGTGCTTGTTGTCACCTATCTGGTACCCATGGTGTTGTACGTGGCTGGGGGGAAGAACATACCTTCATTGACATCACTGAGGAGGAGGAACGGGAAATAAGTAGCTCGGCATCCAACCTTGTGCAAATGGGGTCTTTCATGCTGTCGTGCCTGTTGAGGGACTCTCGTATAAAAAGGCTGAAGGAGAACGACCTGTACTGGGTGTCCACGCTACTAGACCCCCGGTATAAGCAGAAACTGGTGGAAATGTTACTGAATTACAACAAGTCGGAAAGGATGCAGCATTTGCAAAATAAATTAAAAAGTATGCTTTACACAGCGTATAAGGGTGATGTCACAGCACAACAGGAATCTAACAGGGGGAGAGGTGGAAGTCATCCTCCTCCTCCCACGACCACGCCGGCAAGGACAGGACGCTTTAAAGACGTGTTGTTGATGGAGGACATGCGGAGCTTTTTAAGTCCTACGCATCGCCACAGCCCTTCGGGATCCACCCTCAGAGAATGACTCGACCGACAGGTAGCAGACTACCTCGCCTTAACTGCAGATATCGACACTCTGAGGAGCGATGAACCCCTTGACTACTGGGTGTGCAGGCTTGACCTGTGGCCTGAGCTTTCCCAATTTGCGATAGAACTTCTGGCCTGCCCCGCTTCAAGTGTCCTATCAGAAAGGACCTTCAGTGCAGCAGGAGGTATTGTCACTGAGAAGAGAAGTCACCTAGGTCAAAAAAGTCTAGATTACCTCACCTTTATTAAGATGAATGAGGGATGGATCCCAAAGGGACTGACACTGGGCGATACATTCGACTAAAAAAGGCCTGATGAGATGAGCTGCCTTGGGCTAAAAATGGTCCACACGCTGCTGTATTTTAGCTCTGAATGCTACAGCAGCGGCTGCAACAATACCTAATTCTTCAGTCATGTGTACATGCCTAATTGTTCAGCCCTCTGGTGCTGCACTGTGGCTTCAAAAACCAAACCAAAAAAAGGCACATAGTGACCCTATGTAGGGGGAACAGTCCCTATTTTGCTCTGAGTCAGTGTGTATCAGGGATCCTTAGGATAGGTGTCAATCCATATCTGCCAAATGACCCTATGTAGGGGGAACAGTCCCTATTCTGCTCTGTGTTAGTGTGTATCAGGGTCCCTGTGGACAGGTGTCAATCCATACCTGCCTGCCAGGGATCCTTAGGACAGGTGTCAATCTATACCTGCCAAGTGACCCTATGTAGGGGGAACAGTCCCTATTCTGCTCTGTGTCAGTGTTTATCAGGGGCTTTGAGGACAGATGTCAATCCATATCTGCCAAGTGACCCTATGTAGGGGGGACAGTCTCTATTCTGCTCTGTGTCAGTGTTTAACAGGGATCCTTAGGATAGGTGTCAATCCATATCTGCCAAATGACCCTATGTAGGGGGAACAGTCCCTATTCTGCTCTGTGTTAGTGTGTATCAGGGTCCCTGTGGACAGGTGTCAATCCATATCTGCCAAGTGACCCTATGTAGGGGGAACAGTCCCTATTCTGCTCTGTGTCAGTGTGTATCATGGTCTCTGAGGACATGTGTCAATCCATATCTGCCAAGTGACCCTATGTAGGGGGAACAGTCCCTATTCTGCTCTGTGTCAGTGTGTATCATGGTCTCTGAGGACAGGTGTCAATCCATATCTGCCAGGTGACCCTATGTAGGGGGAACAGTCCCTATTCTGCTCTGTGTGAGGAGGAGGGACGGGAAATGAGTAGCATCCAACCTTGTGCAAATGGGGTCTTTCATGCTGTCGTGCCTGTTGAGGGACTCTCGTATAAAAAGGCTGAAGGAGAACGACCTGTACTGGGTGTCCACGCTACTAGACCCCCGGTATAAGCAGACAGTGGCGGAAATGTTACCGAATTACAAGTCGGAAAGGATGCAGCATTTGCAAAATAAATTAAAAAGTATGCTTTACACAGTGTATAAGGGTGATGTCACAGCACAACGGGAATCTAACAGGAGAAGAGGTGAAAGTCATCCTCCTCCTCCAATGACCACGCCATATCTGCCAAGTGACCCGATTGTAGGGGGAACAGTCTCTATTCTGCTCTGTGTCAGTGTGTTTCAGGGATCCTTAGGACAGGTGTCAATCCATATCTGCCAAGTGACCCTATGTAGGGGGAACAGTCTCTATTCTGCTCTGTGTCAGTGTGTATCATGGTCTCTGAGGACAGGTGTCAATCTATACCTGCCAAGTGACCCTATGTAGGGTGAACAGTCCCTATTCTGCTCTGTGTCAGTGTGTATCAGGGTCTCTGAGGACAGGTGTCAATCCATATGTCAGGTGTCAATCCATATCCACTGTGATTTAGGAATGTTAAGTGATTTCTGCCCTTTATGGATTAAAACCAGACTCTGCATCAACTGTGTAATTTTCCATGGGAGTTTTGTCATGGATCCCCCTCCGGCATGCCACAGTCCAGGTGTTAGTCCCCTTGAAACAACTTTTCCATCACTTTTGTGTCCAGAAAGAGTCCCTGTGGGTTTTAAAATTCGCCTGCCCATTGAAGTCAATGGCGGTTCGCCCGGTTCGCGAACGTTTGCGGAAGTTCCCGTTCGCCAATCGCGAACCGAAAATTTTGTGTTCTCGACATCACTAGTCACAATAGCTTGCATTTAAAAAAAAGAAATTCTTTTTGGACTATAATATAATAGCAGTCAGTTTCCTTCACGAGTGTGCGTTTCAGGGCCTGCCAGGGCACAGTGTCACACCAGTGCAACTCATATTTGGTGTAACAGTAGTGTACATTTTTTAAATTAAATACAATTTTGAATGTAGTAGATTGAATAGCAGTTAGTTGTCTGCCAGCGTGTGTGTCAGGCTCACAGCGTATACTGTGCCCACTTGCCCAGTGCAACCACTCATATCTGGTGTCCCAATAGCTTGCATTTAAAAAAAAAAAAAAAACTTTTTGGACTGTAATATAATAGCAGTCAGTTTCCTTCACAAGTGTCCGTTTCAGGGCCTGCCCAGTGCCACCACTCACTCATATCTGGTGTCCCATTAGCTTGCATTTAAAAAAAACTAAACTTTTTGGACTGTAATATAATAGCAGTCAGTTTCCTTCACGAGTGTGCGTTTCAGGGCCTGCCAGGGCACAGTGTCACACCAGTGCCACTCATATCTGTTGTCACAGCAGCTTGCATGCATAGTACCACTAATCGAAAAAAAAATGACAGGCAGAGGCAGGCCACCCCGCAGGGACCGTCGTGGTCGTGGTGCTGTGATTCCCTTTGGCCCTAGAATAATGCCCAGTGTTCAGAGGCCACGTACCCTGAACTTGAAAAGTTCTGAGGACATAGTTGACTGGCTAACACAGGACAACCAATCTTCTACAGCTTCCACTCGGAACCTTGATGCACCATCCTCCTCCAGCTTAGCTTCGGCACCTCTCAAGTTACCACTTGCCCGCCTGCCGCCACCACCAACACTAGCTCCACAGCCGCTTCACTTGATCTGTCAGAGGAGTTATTTACACATCAGTTGGAAGAAATGATTGATGCGCAACCATTATTGCCAGAGGATGTAGATAACAGGGATATGTCTCAGTCAGGCAGCATTACACACATACGGTGTGATGATGATGTTGTTGTACCCGCTGCTGCTTCCTTTGCTGAGTTGTCAGATAAAAGTGAAGCGGTTGATGATGACGATGCGTCCGTGGATGTCACGTGGGTGCCCGCTAGAAGAGAAGAAGAACAGGGGGAAAGTTCAGATGGGGAGACAGAGAGGAGGAGGAGGAGACGAGTTGGAAGCAGGGGGAGGTCGTCGCAAGGAGCTAGTGGCACAGTCAGACAGCATGCATCGGCACCCGGGGTCAGTCATACAGCATGCCAATCAACGCATGCTGTTGCCACCACCAGAATGCCGTCATTGCAGAGCTCAGCAGTGTGACATGTTTTTGTGTGTCTGCCTCTGACAACAGCGATGCCATTTGCAACCTGTGCCAAAATAAACTGAGTCGTGGGAAGTCCAACACCCACCTAGGTACAACTGCTTTGTGAAGGCACATGATCGCACATCATAAACGCCTATGGGATCAGCACATGAGTACAAGCAGCACACAAACTCAAAGCCGCCATCCTCCTCCTGGTCCAGCATCTTCAGCCACATTAACCACTGCTGTCCTCCTTGCCCCCTTTCAACCATCCGCCCCTCCATCTCTCGCCTTGAGCAGTTCCTGCTCATCTGCCCACAGTCAGGTGTCTGTCAAGGATATGTTTGAGCGTAAGAAGCCAATGTCACAATGTCACCCCCTTGCCCAGCGTCTGACAGCTGGCTTGTCCGAACTATTAGACTCTCTCTGATGGTCAAATTTATGTTCCTTCTTTGTTTGGTTTCTTTTCGTTGTGTCTCTGACATGCGCACATTTGACATTGCTGCTTTTTCCCCAGAAGGGGTTACCTTTCAGATCTCTCTCCATACAAAGTCATTTATCCCTTTCTTGTTTCAGATCCTCACCTGTGCGTGGTGTTGGCTTTGAGTAACTATGTAGAGGTTACCAGGCCTTCTTTCTCAAGACAACTTCTTATCTCTTTCATTCATCCTCATGGACCGGTGTCAGTCACTACTCTTGCCAGATGGATTCTCGGCTCCTGTCTCTGGCAGGTATTAACTGTCTGTTTGGTGTGCACTCCATTTGGGGGCAGCAGCATATTCTGCTTTTTAATCAGCTAGAAATCAGCTATTTTGATAATGTCACAAAGGGGGCGGAGCCAGTGCAGGCAGAGCCAGCGCAGGTGGACACGCGCAGTTCTGGAAATAAGGTGAGTTTTAAACTTTTATAGGGGGGCAAGCCACCTATATGGTGGGTTTACCACTATAGGGTCAGGAATACATGTTTGTATTCCTGACCCTACAGTGATCCTTTAAGGAAACATGTATGACACAATTACAGGCCACAATTCAACAACAAGAAGATATTGCCAAAAAACAAGATAACATAATTAGCATAATGGCTAAAAAGATTGCCGAATTTGAAGATAGAGCCAGAAGAAATAATTTAAGTCTTAGGGACATCCCAGAATCCATATCTCATGATGGACTGGAAATGTATGTAATAGAGTTCATAAAAACACTCAGCATAGACACATCAAGATACGGAGAACCTCTGGAAAACATTTTATAAAGAAAAAGAAAAGAGACCTTAACTTGATTATATCCATATAAGGAAGGGAAGAGAGGAAAAGTATATAATTATATATGTAACGATTGTAACTTATACTATAGATACAGCTCACTACTAAATTAAACAGACACATCAAGATACAGAGAACCTCTGGAAAGATGCCACATGATTTTCAAAGCATCTGTAATCCACAGTTCTAAGCCTCGTGAAGTTATAATTTACTGCATATCATCTAGACCAGGGATAGGCAACCTTCGGCTCTGCAGATGTTTTGGACTACGCCTCCCATGATGCTTTGCCAGCATTATGTGTGTAAGAGCATTATGGGGGATGTAGTCCACAACATCTGTAGAGCCGAAGGTTGCCTATCCCTGATCTAGACTCAAAGATCAAATTATCAAAGCAACGAGAGACACCCATTTATCTCCTGAATATGCACAAATAAAAATATTCAGAGATCTGTCCTTCCATACCAGATCCGAAAGAAGATGCTACGCAGATTTAATGAAGATATTAAGAAATAAAGAAATCAAATACAAATGGGGATACCCTGTGGAAAATTATTATTTCTGATGAATAATTGTATGTGAATCTCCTGAAAAAAGCAAAATCTGGCTTAAAGAAAACATTTTATAAAGAAAAAGAAAATAGACCTTAACTTGATTATATCCATATGAGGAAGGGCAGCGAAAGGGAAGAGAGGACAAGTATATAATTAAATATGTAACAATTGTACCTTATACTATACATACAGCTCATTAGTGATGTCCCGAACGGTTCGCTGGTGAATAGTTCCCGGCGATCATAGCGTGTTCGCGTTCGCCACGGATGGCGAACATATGCGATGTTCGGTCCGCCCCCTGTTCGTCATCATTGAGTAAACTTTGACCCTGTACCTCACAGTCAGCAGACACATTCCAGCCAATCAGCAGCAGACCCTCCCTCCCAGACCCTCTCACCTCCTAGACAGCATACAATTTAGATTAATTCTGAAGCTGCATTCATTTTGTTTTTGTATTTTTTTTTGTGTTTATTATACATTATCCTCCATAGCCAGTAACCTGTGTTTATTATACATTATCCCCCCATAGCCAGTAACCTGTGTTTATTATACATTATCCCCCCATAGCCAGTTACCTGTGTATATTATACATTATCCCTCCCATAGCCAGTAACCTGTGTTTATTATACATTTGTCAGGGTACCTGAAGTCTCTACCTCTGAGAGAGGCAGAGACTTAGAAGTTTATCCGTCCAGAAGGGCTGTTTCCTCCGTTCCTCGCGGTCCTTCCGGTCATTTACACGCCGGCCGCGAGGGATCCACTTCCTTTTGTAACACGACGCCTAGCACTCGACGTCATGACGCCAACCCGGACCGACCTGTCACTCAATTGTCTGGAGACTAATCAGGACTCGTCGGAGGCGTGTCTACTCTCCTGAGCCAGGGTATTTAACAGTGCTTCTTCCATTTGCTCATTGCCCTGTCGTGGTTCTAGCCTGTCTAGTCACCCAGCGCTCTTGTATTCCAGTTATCCTTTTGGTTCCGACCCGGCTTGTTTGTATTACTCTGCTTATCTCTGTTACCCTTTGACTCGGCTTGTTCCTCGCTTACCTGTCTTCTCATTCCCTCGACCTCGGCTTGCCTTTGACCATTCTCTCTATCTCCGTACGTTAGTCCGGCCATTCTAAGGTCCGGTATACGTACCTTTCTACTGTCTGTACTCTGCGTGTTGGATCCCTGTCCCGATCCTGACATTACGACAGGGCCAATGGATCCTGCAAGTACAAACAGTCAGCTTGGTCCTTCCGATCCTAGGTTTGAAGCCATGGAACACAGAATGGATCAGATGGCCCTAGCACTACAGGCGTTATTATCTCGTGCCAATAACCCACCAGAGGAGACGTGTACTACTTCTATTTCCTCTGTGAGTTCAGGCCTAGAGGTAGCCACTGTAGGTGCCTCTTCCCGTATTACCCCACCAGTACGTTATGGTGGTTCACCTGAGAAGTGTCGTGGTTTTTTAAACCAGATCAGTATCCACTTTGAATTACAACCTCGCTCCTATCCTACAGATAGGGCGAAGGTTGGATTTATTATCACCTTACTCGTTGAGAGAGCTCTGAGATGGGCCAACCCATTATGGGAGAATGATAACCTGTTAGTATATAATTATAATGCCTTTGTAGCTGCCTTTAGAAGAACTTTTGACCCTCCTGGTAGAAAGGTCAATGCAGCTAGATTACTTTTGCGCTTGAGACAAGAGAACCGAACACTTGTGGATTATGCACTAGAGTTCAGGTCTTTGGCGGCAGAAGTTAAGTGGAATGAGCAGGCTTATATAGATGTATTTTTGAACGGGCTATCAGATGTAATCCTTGACAAGGTTGCTACTAGAGAGCTTCCTGAAAATTTGGAGGATTTAATTTCGTTCATTTCTCGTATTGATGAGCGTTTAAGAGAGAGACAGAACACTCGAGAGAGGAACTTTAGACCTTCCTTTAAATTAGCTCCCGCATTTCAAAGTCCTGATTCCACTACCTCACTGTTTCCTGAACCTATGCAGATAGGCAATACTCGCCTCTCAGAAGAGGAGAGACAGTACAGGAGAAGGGAGGGATTGTGTATGTATTGTGGAGTCAGAGGTCACTTACGCCTGAATTGCCCTAATCGCTCGGGAAACGCCCGCACCTAAGTTTCTCTAGAGGACAGGCCTTGGGTGTTTCTATTTTGTCCTCTACTCATAACTATAAAGATCACAGGCTTCTGCTACCAGTTTCTTTAACTTGGGAGAAGGGAGTACTAAAGACCATGGCTTTGATAGATTCCGGAGCTGCTGAGAATTTTATCGACCAGGCCTTTGCTACTAAACACACTATTCCATCCCAGTTAAGGGATACACCCTTGGCCGTTGAGGCCATAGATGGTAGACCTTTACTTGAGCCTGTTATCTTTCGTGAAACCATACCCGTTAACTTAACTGTTGGTATCTTACACGAGGAAAACTTATCGCTTATGCTTATTTTGTCCCTTCTGTTCCCATAGTCCTGGGTTACCCATGGTTGAAGAGACATAACCCTATTATTGATTGGGAGTTAGGGGAGATACTCTCATGGGGCCAGGGTTGCCAGGAGAGGTGTTTACGGAGGGTTTCTCCATTGGGTGTAATTAACACACCAGGTAGTTCTACCCAGTCTACAGATTTACAGATACCGCCTCTGTACCTGGATTTAAAAGCAGTATTCGACAAAAGGAATGCTGATACTCTACCTTCACACAGGACTTTTGATTGTAAAATTAATCTACTACCTGGTACCATGCCTCCGAGGGGCAATGTATATCCTCTATCCACCAAAGAGAATTCAGTTCTAGAGGAATATATTCGGGAGAATCTAGACAAAGGATTCATTAGGAGATCTTCTTCTCCTGCCGGGGCTGTTTTTTTTTTTGTTAACCCCTTAAGGACCAAGCTTCTGGAATAAAAGGGAATCATGACGTGTCAGACACGTCATGTGTCCTTAAGGGGTTAAAAAGAAGGATGGTTCCCTAAGACCTTGCATTGATTACCGAGGTTTGAATAAAATAACCATCAGAAATGCCTATCCGATCCCCTTGATTACCGAGCTGTTTGATCGCCTAAAGGGCTCTAAAATTTTCACCAAGTTGGATCTCAGAGGGGCATATAACTTGGTGAGAATCCAGCAAGGACACGAGTGGATGACAGCGTTCAATACCCGTTATGGGCATTATGAATACACGGTCATGCCTTTTGGTCTTTGTAACGCACCGGCAGTATTTCAGGATTTGATTAATGAAGTTCTCAGGGAATTTCAACATGATTGTGTTATTGTGTACCTGGACGACATACTTATACACTCTAGAGAGATTGAGATCCACCACAGACAAGTCAGAAAGGTATTACACAAACTTCTTCAACATGGGTTATACTGCAAATTGGAAATGTAGTTTTGACCAGTCTCAGATAGACTTTCTTGGTTACGTGATTTCTGGGGAAGGCTTTAAGATGGATCCCGACAAACTCCAGTCTATTTTAGATTGGCCATTGCCTAAGGGACTCAAGGCTATTCAGAGGTTTATTGGTTTCTCCAATTATTATAGGCGCTTCATTAAGGGATACTCTTCTATTATTGCGCCTATTACCAATATGACCAGACAGGGGGCTGACACTAAGACGTCTACTGAAGCTCTCGTCGCTTTCAAGACTCTCAAGGAACTTTTTGCCTCTGCTCCAATTTTAGTCCACCCTGATACGACTCTGCCGTTCCTACTCGAGGTCGATGCCTCTGAGACAGGCGTAGGTGCTATTCTGTCACAAAGGTTAGGGGTGGACAAACCACTACACCCTTGTGGTTTTTTTTCCAAGAAACTGTCTGGCCCTGAGAGCAGATATGACATCGGTGACAGGGAATTATTAGTGGTCATTATGGCTTTAAAGGAGTGGAGACATTTATTGGAGGGGACCTTACATCCTGTTACCATTTTAACGGATCACAAGAACTTGTCCTATATTGGGGAGGCTAAGCGACTGTCCGCCAGACAAGCTCGTTGGTCCTTATTCCTGACCCACTTCAATTATGTGCTTACTTATAGACCTGGTTCTAAGAACTCTAAAGCCGATGCTTTGTCTCGCCAATATGAACCTTCTACTATATCCGAACCTGTTCTTTCCTCTATAGTTCCGAAATGCAATATTATCGCTAACATGAATCTCAGGATTCACTCTCCGTTACTTGCCGAGATCTTAAAGCTGCAACATCTAGCCCCTAAACAGACTCCCGGGGGTCGACATTTCGTTCCTCCTGCTCTTCAACTGGAACTGTTACAATGTTTCCACAACAGCAAGGTGGCTGGACATCCTGGCATTCGCAAGACGTGCGCTCTGATCTCTAAAGACTTCTGGTGGCCTGCTTTACGTAGGGATATCAAAGATTTCATCGGTGCGTGTGAGGTTTGTACTAAGACCAAGCAACCTCATACGCTTCCATGTGGATTTCTGCATCCCTTAGAGGTTCCAGAAAAGCCGTGGTCCTGTTTGGCTATGGACTTTATTGTCGATTTACCTATATCTAAAAAACAGACTGTTATCCTCAACGTGGTTGACAGATTCACCAAGATGGCTCACTTCGTTCCTCTGCCTAAACTTCCGTCTTCTCCCGAGTTGACAGAGATATTCACAAGGGAGATTTTTCGTTTACATGGGATACCCTCCCAAATTGTATCTGACAGAGGTTCCCAATTTGTTTCTCGTTTTTGGAGATCCTTCTGCTCTCAACTGGGTATCAAATTGAATTTCTCTTCCGCCTATTATCCTCAGTCTAACGGAGCTGCTGAACGCACCAACCAAAAGATTGAACAATATTTACGTTGTTTTGTTTCCGAACACCAGGACGATTGGGTCGGTTTGATTCCTTGGGCGGAGTTCGCGCACAACAATCTTGTTTGTGATTCTACTCATTCAAGCCCCTTCTTCATGAATTATGGCTTTCATCCATCCATTCTTCCCTCGGTTTCTCCTTCCCAAGGGGTACCGTCGGTTGATGTTCATGTTGCCAATCTGAGGAAGTTGTGGGATCAGACTCGACAAATTCTTCTGCACAATTCTATGCTGGTTAAGAAACACACTGATAAACGTAGAAGGTCGGCTCCGGTTTTTGTTCCAGGCGATAGAGTATGGTTGAGTACTAGAAACATTCGTTTAAAAGTGCCTTCCATGAAGTTCGCTCCTCGTTATATTGGACCTTACAGGGTTCTGACTCGAATTAACCCAGTTGCGTATCGTCTAGCTCTCCCATCTGCCTTACGCATCCCTAACTCCTTTCATGTTTCATTGCTGAAACCGCTAGTCTGCAACAGATTTTCCTCCACGGTATCCTCTCCTCGCTCTGTTCAGGTGGAGGGTCAGGAGGAGTATGAGGTCAACTCTATCATCGATTCTCGAATCTCTCGGGGGAGAGTACAATATTTGGTCGACTGGAAGGGATATGGTCCTGAGGAGAGAAGTTGGGTACCACAAGAGGATGTTCATGCTCCTCGCCTTCGCAGGGCATTTCACTCACGCTTTCTGTCTCGTAAGGTTCCTTCGGCACCGGTGGGAGTATCTGAGAGGGGGGGTACTGTCAGGGTACCTGAAGTCTCTACCTCTGAGAGAGGCAGAGACTAAGAAGTTTATCCGTCCAGAAGGGCTGTTTCCTCCGTTCCTCGCGGTCCTTCCGGTCATTTACACGCCGGCCGCGAGGGATCCACTTCCTTTTGTAACACGACGCCTAGCACTCGACGTCATGACGCCAACCCGGACCGACCTGTCACTCAATTGTCTGGAGACTAATCAGGACTCGTCGGAGGCGTGTCTACTCTCCTGAGTCAGGGTATTTAACTGTGCTTCTTCCATTTGCTCATTGCCCTGTCGTGGTTCTAGCCTGTCTAGTCACCCAGCGCTCTTGTATTCCAGTTATCCTTTTGGTTCCGACCCGGCTTGTTTGTATTACTCTGCTTATCTCTGTTACCCTTTGACTCAGCTTGTTCCTCGCTTACCTGTCTTCTCGTTCCCTCGACCTCGGCTTGCCTTTGACCATTCTCTCTATCTCCGTACGTTAGTCCGGCCATTCTAAGGTCCGGTATACGTACCTTTCTACTGTCTGTACTCTGCGTGTTGGATCCCTGTCCCGATCCTGACAACATTATCCTCCCATAGCCAGTAACATGTGCTTATTATACATTACCCCCCCCCATACCCAGTAACCTGGGTTTATTATGCATTATCCTCCCATAGCCAGTAACCTGTGTTTATTATACATTATTCCCCATAGCCAGTAACCTGTGCTTATTATACATTATCTTCCCATAGTCAGTAACCTGTGTTTATTATACATTATCCTCCCATATCCAGTAACCTGTGTTTATTATACATTATCCCCCATAGCCAGTAACCTGTGCTTATTATACATTATCTTCCCATAGTAATTTATCATTGGACCTAGGCAGCATGATGTCTTAGGCCGGCCCAGAAAGTGAGTGAGTGAGTGAATAATATAAAATATATGTTCAGAAACATATTAGTAATATATGTAAATCGGGTTCATGCAAAGAGGGTGAAAAGGTATTAAAGAAAAACACACGTATTGCATCAAATTTACAAAGCCAAACTTTTAAAAGCTTTCCTCATTTCTTTCTCGGAATGAGGAATATATTGGTTGTAGACTGAGGATTTCCATCTGCCCAATCTTTTAATAATATGCACTGGAGTGTCAGTGTTGAAGGAGACCGAAGCTTCCCCTATTCTAAATGAAAGACCCGAGACATGGATACAACCCAATCTTAAGAGTAGTGTTCTGATGTAGAAGATGAATTTAGCCGTAGTCAGAGGGATTCAGTGAGAGTAGTGGTGAAATGTGTGTGGCATGACTGAGTGTGGGTAAGTAAGAGTCAAGTATTTTAACTGGGCACTAGTTCTAGGTGGGATAAAGTGGTATAGTGGATGGATGAGTAGTTCGGTTCGTTTTAGAGGTTTGTAGAGAAAGTATATAGTGATCATGATTTTTAGCGATATCAATATTTTTAAGGTGGTCCCAGTGCCACCACTCATATCTGGTGTCACAATAGCTTGCATTTAAAAAAAAAAAAAAAGTTTTGACTGTAATATAATAGCAGTCAGTTTCCTTCACACGTGTGCATTTCAGGGCCTGCTAGGGCACAGTGTCATACCAGTGCAACTCATATCTGGTGTAACAGTAGTGTACATTAAAAAAAAAAAACTAGAAATTTGACTGTGAAATAATAGCAGTCAGTTTATTTCACATGTGTGCATTTCAAGGCCTGCCAGGGCACAGTGTCACACCAGTGCAACTCATATCTGGTGTAACAGTAGTGTACATTTAAAAAAAAAAATAGAGGGGGCTTGTTGTCACCTTTCGGGGACCCTTGGTGTTGTACGTGGCTGGGTGGAGGAAGAGACCTTCAATGACATCAGTGAGGACAAGGAACGGGACATGGCTAGCTTGGTATCCAACCTTGAGCAAATAGGGAGTTTGCGGTTGTGCAAATGGACTGTTTGCGGTTGTTTGCGGTGCGTTAAACGGGGAGTTTGGTCTGTCACTGTGAAGCGGGCATAACCCTTACACTACATGATCGATACAACATCATACCTGATGTTTTAAAGCACGTTATTCCAAACAATTTAGGAATGTTAGGTGATTTATGCCCTTTATGGATTAAAACCAGACTCTGCATCAACAATGTAATTTTCCGTGGGAGTTTTGCCAT
Source organism: Pelobates fuscus (assembly GCF_036172605.1). Lineage (NCBI taxonomy): Eukaryota > Metazoa > Chordata > Amphibia > Anura > Pelobatidae > Pelobates > Pelobates fuscus. The sequence goes on from NC_086323.1 coordinate 89,897,341, forward strand.
GGATCCCCCTCCGGCATGCCACAGTCCAGGTGTTAGTCCCCTTGAAACAACTTTTCCATCACTATTGTGGCCAGAAAGAGTCCCTGTGGGTTTTAAAATTCGACTGCCTATTCAAGTTTATGGCGGTTTGCCGGGTTCGCCCGTTCGCCAACATTTGCGGAAGTTCGCGTTCACTGTTTGCGAACGGAAAATATTATGTTCGCGACATCACTACAGCTCATTATTAAATGAAAATGGAAATATATATTCCAAATTGGAAGCACTCACGTGGTTTAGAGCCTATTATGGATTGGCTCTAATCACTTGCGCCGTTGTGCACTTAAGGTGGCACACACCTTCTAGGTCCACGTGTAAGATGTTCCTCAGAAGCATGTAAAACAAAGAGGTAGGGGGGAGACAGGGAGAATTGCCCTGGTGCAGAAATCCTTAATCAGGTAAGGTATAGTGTAAACACATATAGATGGCTTCTCACCTTAAAAAGAGCCTATCACTTGGCTCTAAGTGTATAAGCAGATGAGTCCAGTTCTAGGGTGACTCTACCCTTCTTTAAGCAGGATAAATGGTCCACCAAAGTGTAGATTCAATAAAATTTATATTTATTCCATTAGTGTAAAACTTTAAAAAATAGGTTGCAATACATACACAGTGGTGATAAGTCCAAAGTCCAAAACGCGTTTCGCCGATTCTGTTCGGCTTTTTCAATTGGTTCGGCTTTTTCAATTGGTCCAATTGAAAAAGCCGAACAGAATCGGCGAAACGCGTTTTGGACTTTGGACTTATCACCACTGTGTATGTATTGCAACCTATTTTTTAAAGTTTTACACTAATGGAATAAATATAAATTTTATTGAATCTACACTTTGGTGGACCATTTATCCTGCTTAAAGAAGGGTAGAGCCCTTCTTTAAGCAGGATAAATGGTCCACCAAAGTGTAGATTCAATAAAATTTATATTTATTCCATTAGTGTAAAACTTTAAAAAATAGGTTGCAATACATACACAGTGGTGATAAGTCCAAAGTCCAAAACGCGTTTCGCCGATTCTGTTCGGCTTTTTCAATTGGACCAATTGAAAAAGCCGAACCAATTGAAAAAGCCGAACAGAATCGGCGAAACGCGTTTTGGACTTTGGACTTATCACCACTGTGTATGTATTGCAACCTATTTTTTAAAGTTTTACACTAATGGAATAAATATAAATTTTATTGAATCTACACTTTGGTGGACCATTTATCCTGCTTAAAGAAGGGTAGAGTCACCCTAGAACTGGACTCATCTGCTTATACACTTAGAGCCAAGTGATAGGCTCTTTTTAAGGTGAGAAGCCATCTATATGTGTTTACACTATACCTTACCTGATTAAGGATTTCTGCACCAGGGCAATTCTCCCTGTCTCCCCCCTACCTCTTTGTTTTACATGCTTCTGAGGAACATCTTACACGTGGACCTAGAAGGTGTGTGCCACCTTAAGTGCACAACGGCGCAAGTGATTAGAGCCAATCCATAATAGGCTCTAAACCACGTGAGTGCTTCCAATTTGGAATATATATTTCCATTTTTAATTTAACAGTGTTGCACTATATACTTTTCCCTTTTGTTCTTATACAGCCATTTACAACTACTATATCCCCAATAAGTTGGGAGTAAGTAATCCACTTTTTAGCGCTACACACCTTCACTAATTTGGCACTTATCTGTTAAATAGTGGTTTTTTTGTATTTGATGTAATAGGAATAGAGAGTTCCTATTTTTGTGTGAAAGCTGCTATAACTGAGAGCACTTTAAGTTTCACTATTTCAAGCGCCTTACAACACAGAACACTTTGTATATTCATTATTAAATGAAACAACGTTTAATGCACCAACACTTTAAAATGGAATAAGTAGAAATAGAAGAAAGGTGAAGGCAAATAAAAAAGGGAAGGCAATATTTTTGAAAGAAGAATTGCAGTATCATTCATGGTTATAAATTAGTGATCACTATGAAGATTATATAAAGGGAGGGAGGGGGTGGGGAGAGAAGGGAAAGAAGTGGTGAAAACGAATATTTAAAGGCATAATAATGTATACTACATAAAATGCTAAATGCTAGATTACCACATAAATGTATACAACATTAACCAACACCTAACATTAACACATTAAGAAAGAATTGAGATATAACAAATTACACACTAATTTGTATACAAATTATATGCAAATGTACGATTTTTCCCTTTCTTTTTTATTTATTTTCTCTTCCCTTGTTTGAGATAAGAATTTTTGTGTTTTTTTCACTCCCCCCACCACCCCAAAAGGAGGGAAAAGGGAGATCAATTAAGAAGGGAGGAGTTAAAGATAATAGGGAAAATGAAGAAGTATGTAAAGAAAATAATATTATTTCATAGATACGGAAAACAAAATATTAACAACAAATTTGATTATTCTGAATGAATTCAAAATTATATTTAGGGCTTAAGTGACTGCATATTGGTAGCTCCAAGTGGGTGGGTCCATTGCCCAATTTCAAGTGATGTTCCTGATGTGAATGAGTGGGAGAAGAAGAGTTTGACTGAAGAATGATATGATTAAATTTCAATAAAGTAGAAATAAAGGGTAAGGGAGGAGATAACATATATATTTTTTTGTTCTTTCTCTCTTAGAAAGAATGCACTCTCCAAATTCATCCTCCACTCTTGATGCCATTTGTAAATGGCAATTATCTCTTGGTGCCTTGTTTTGGAAAGGTATCGACATTTGTACCCTAAGTAATGGGGTCTTCTATGATCTTAATGTATTTTTGTTATTTTTTTTTTGTTATGTGACTACAAGTTTGGCTTGGGACAGGGGGAATTGGGAACCGGGGGAGAATACCATCTGGGAGTATGGTTAGAATTGCAACAATTAATGCCCAGGGACTTCACTCCCCGTTTAAGTGAGCTGTTTTTATGGAATATTTAAGAAAACAGAAAATTGATGTATGTGGTGTGCATGAAATAATATTGATTTAAAATCTAAAGTTTACCCGGTGGTTATGCCTGCATCTCTCGAGCATCAAAAAAAACGGAGAGTGGCTATACTGATATCTAAGAATTTGAATTTTAATAACATTTATACGGAACAAGATAATGAGGGCATATATATCATATTTTTGTGACATGTGACATCAATATAACTTATACATTAGTCAACCTTTATGCTCCAAACCATCAATCAATCAAGTCATCAATACAATTTATAAGTAATGTTTTAAAGAGAATATAAATGATTAAACAAGGAATTCTGTTGGTTTTTGGAGATTTCAATTGCATACTCGATCCATTATTGGCGAAAAAAAAAAAAACTATTACTGGTCAGATAAAGGAATAATAAGATGTTCCGAGAAATTCAGACAGCTTATTTAAAATTACTCTTTACTAGATCTTTGGCAAATATTTTCATCCTTTAGATTTGATTTTACCTGTTTTTCTAAGTCTTATTTTGCATGTTATTTTATTATTGTATATTATTCTTGGTGAGGGGACCCTGGGCAACAAAAATATCCCATTATCACCCAACTGGCCAGAAATTTGGAGGCTCCATCAGAGGTACGAAACTTTGGAGTGCTGATTGACTGTGGACTATCATTTAAACAACAGATTTCTATAACATCTGACATTTACTATAAATTGTTTACTACTTCACAGCGATTACCAAGCGCTATGATATATTAAAAATATAGTCTTGGAAGGACATTAAAGGGAAAGTATATATCATAGTCTACTTACAGGACTATAAGATTAGACTTAGTGCAATTCATTACTAGATATTAATAACTTTAACTGAAAGTGTTTGAAAATAACTAGGTGGAATTCACAGGAAGCACATACCACAATTGATTATAATAGTAAAAGATTCAACATAATAACATAATACAATACAAGAAATTATGCACTGTAAATTAAGCACTATAAAATTATTGAAATATAGTACGAGAAATTAAGCACTATAAGTGAATGAAATACACCATGAAAAACATGTTTATAGTGAGAAACTAAGCACTGTAAGATAATGTAATATATCACGTGAAATTAGGCGTAGTAACCCAATGTAATATAACACTAGAAAGTATGCATGACAAGAGAAAATATCCATTTTTAATTTAAGGCAATATAATACGAGATATCATGCACTGTAAGATAAGAAATAGAGCACTAGAAATTATGCAATGCTAAAGTATTATAGCACAGAAATTATGCACTGTAAGATAAAAGTCTAAAAAAAAAAAAAATATAAAAAAAAAAAAAAATGCCAAAGCACTATAGCACAGAAATTATGTTTGTTTAAAAAAAAAAAATGTTTTGATGTAATTAGGCACTGGAGCTAATGGAATATAGTATTAGAAACTATGCATGATAAGCCAACGAAAACACAGTATGAGAAATGATTTATAATCATGCATTGTAAGTTAGAGAAATATATCATCAGAAATTATGCTAAGCTAAAGGATTATTGCACTGAAATTAAGCACTGTAAGTTTGTATTCAAAAAATGTTTTGAAGTAGATAGAATGTATGGTGTTATACTTAGGTAACAATTTAAATACTTGTTTCTGGAAGAGGTGAAAAGAGGGAAGAGGGGAGGTTTTATCCTTTCCCCCCCTCTCTTCTCTCTATTTTTTTTTATATTGTCCCTCATCATCTCCAATAGGGACTCCCTCCCTGTGGGTATCCATATGATACTTTGATGTTGGAATCTTGTTGTATTCCAATATGTAGGTGCTGTACAATAGGCAGTATCTATATAGGTATGGGATAGACTCCTAAAAGATCAGCTAATATTAACTATCCACTCTTTCATAGCGGCGAAGATATTAATAGCAAGATCCTGGAAACAAACCCAGACAGTAGTCAGTTTATAAACCAATTATTATACCATCTCGAAATGGAAAGAGGAGTTGCTTACTCTAATAATGACAGAAAGTATATCCATCACTTTGATAGTTGGATATCCAAAATCAAAGACTGTTTCAGCTGATGCTTATTTCTCTTCTCTCTTATCTTATTTAATATTGGTTAATGATAATTATCCTGATGCCAGATGTGTAAAATATATACGATATGGTTCCTATATAATAAATATAGTTCGAAATGGGGAGATGAGTTATATACTTTAATAAGAATAGAAATTATACTCATTATTTTGACAACATGATATATAAGTTTAAAGATCGCCCTGGATAACCCGCTCATTACTGCTACTTCCTGCTATCTCCAAGTATTGTTAAATGTTTGTTATGCTATGCTATATTCTGATGCCATCTGGGTAAAGTACATAATGTAGGTTACCTAAATCGCATCACAATTTTAGATAGCTGAATATATATGTTTGTATGGAATAATTTATTGTATTCTCGCTGTTTGTTTATATAATAATGTAATTGAAAAGGAATATTTTTTTCCAACAATAAAGAGCATTAAATACTAAACAACAGATTTCCTCTGTAATAAAAGCTGCCTACTTTCATCTGAAAACCATAGCCAGGATATAACCCTTAATTCCACCGGATGATATGCCAACATTAATCCATGCATTTATATCCTCTCAGCTAGATTACTGCAATGGCTTCCAATTAAATGGCAAATATATTTTAAAATTAGCCTGCTGACCTTCAAAGCCTTAAACAATCAAAGCCCTCAGTACCTGAACGATCTCCTCACACCCTATATTCCCTACATTCTATCTCGTTCACTTCGGTCAGCCAGCAAATCCTTCCTGTCAGTGCCCAGAATAAAGACAAACTCAGGTTCCAGGGCATTCAGCCATGCTGCCCCTACCATCTGGAACTCTTTACCATGCTCAATCAGAGAGGCACCGTCACCTTCCATCAGGCATTCAGTCCACTCATCTGACCATCAGAAACTACTAACTTTTATGTATTTATGTTTGTATATTTGTAAAGTGCTTTGAGTCTCATTGGGAGAAAAGCACTTTAAAATGGCAAATTATTATAAATTATTATTAAATAACAGGAGTAAAAAATGTAGCAATGTAAAAAAAAATCATATCCTAGAAACATAAACACTACATTATTAGTTTTTCTTATTTTTTTTAATACATTGGCTCTTTTTTTCTCTCTTCTTCCTATTTGACATAATAATGTAGTAGTGTTTATGTGACCCATTGAAAATAGTGTGGCAACTAATTTTGGTATTAAAGATTCAATGATCAAAAGCTCATTTCCAATCTATGCTTCAGTTTAATATTTTGGAAAAGCTTTTCAAATGCTGTAATACAAACGTTAGGCTTTAGGGACATACTAAGTCCCCCCTATTCATTTTAATTTTATCCTCCACCTACTGACCATGGGTGGGGTCAAGGTGGTAACAATCAGAGTTTGCAGGAATCTATGATCTGCAAACTTTCTTTGTCTTAGGGATGAGCATAACCACCTAGCAAAGCTAGTGGGTATGCGGCAGTCTCCCGGAGTCAAATGCCAGAGCTGAAAAGGCTCGCGCTGTGCATCTGCACAGCAACAGCCTTTCAGCCAATCAGGTAATCAGGAGAGCCGTGCTGAGCGCGGGATTCCTGATTACCTCAGATTTTTAAAATTGGGAAACTGCGGATGGTTAGCACATCCCACGAAGTACTAAGGATAAATATTTCCGACAGTGTACGGGAATATATTTAAACGTCTAAACGCAAATAAAACAGTTCAAGATGCCAATAGTACAGGGGAACAAGAAAATATTTAATAAATCATGAAGACATACAAGATAGACTTGAAACTTTGTATAAAACAGCTGAACTGAAAAACAAGGCAACAATGTATGCCAAAGGAGAGTAACAAATGAATAGTGGAAACATTCAACAAATTGCAACGAAATAAGTTCAATAAAAGAGAAGAGAAATGTTGAAACAAGTCTCAGCAAACATATTCTTTATGCAGGGAGTCCATGCGAATATTGAACCGACGAGACTACTTGCATCCACTTCTCCTATTTAGGTGGATCTTTGGTTTGTTGGTCCGGTCTTGGAGTACGGCTATAGTCTGTAAAAAACAAAACAGAGAACGGTTATCAAATGTTGAATAAGCACCAGATAACCTTATGTTTTAGAAAGCAAACTACCACCAGCAGGCAAAACTCTTAACTTGGAGGAGGGTGGGACGGGCGCTATTGCTAGGTGGTTATGCTCATCCCTAAGACAAAGAAAGTTTGCAGATCATAGATTCCTGCAAACTCTGATTTGTCCTCCGGGAGGCATAACCACCTAGCAAAGCTAGTGGGTAGAATAGCACACACCTGGTGGTGGTCCTAAGAAACTGAAGGCGTTCAACTTCTGATGGCCTCCAGTAAAATCTAACAAAGGTTTTACTGGACAACCATCTTGCAGCTTTTAAGATAGTAGGGAGAGGAAGGCCCTTTCCTGCTGCTTTAGTAGCCGAGGCTCCCCTAATTGAATGGCTTTTGAACACTGAAACATCAATTCCAGCCGTAGACATGGCGGAAAGTATCCAGCCTCTAATTGTATTAACCTTGGCTGGACGAAAGGGATTCCTTGATGTAATGAATAATTGACTGATATCATTTCTAAATCCAGCAGAAAGTTGAAGGTACGATTGTAACAAACTGACTAAACATAAGCCTGGATCGGAAGAATCTTGGACCAAGTCCAGTTCTACCGGACCAGGAGAAAAATGGGATGTTTTTTGTCTGCCTTTTAGTATAATATGGAAACCTCCCGGGGTCCTGGACAACCAAGGTTCTGAAATATGGATTTGAGTTAACTCTGCTCCTCTAGCTGCCAGGGCCAAGGACAGCAGAGAAGCCAACTTAATAGCAGTCCATCTTAAATCAATTTTAGCATTATCCAAAGACTTAAGGAAATTTAATAAGACATCTACATCCCAAGTAGATGTGTAGCGTGGGGTATATGGGCGGCAGACGGCTAACCCTTTTAGTAATCTCAAATACAGGGCATCCTGAGTAAGGTTGGGGATCAGGAAGTTTAAGGCAGATCCGTAGGTCTTGATTGAACTGACAGATAAACCAGAATGGAACTTAAGGGTAAGAAATTCTAACGCCAAAGGAATGGTATCAGATCCTTGTGTGTTAGACAGAAAAGAAACCTCCCATTCTTTGAATTCCTCGATCATCTTTCTATATCTTACCCTAGTTCTACGTCTTAAAGATGAGTTAATAATATCCAAGACCTGATCCGATAAAAGGGGATGTGTTAACAGCCTACCAGGGCTGCGATCCACATTAGCTGCGGGAGCTTGAGCAGAAGATCGCTGGTTCCCTGAAAGCAGTCCACTGTCATGCCTAATGGGATCTTGATTCCCTTGACTAACTGGTGGATCAAGGGATACCAGGGTCTGGAGGTCCATACTGGATAAACGAGAACTAAGCTCTGCACCCTGTCCCTGCGGATCTTCTCCAGCACTTTCATCAGTAAAGATGGAGGGGGGAAAGCATAAGGGGCTGGAACATCCGTCCATTGGAAAGACATTGCGTCCATTTTCCAAGCTCCCTTTGTCCAGGTTCGGGAGACGAACCTGGGGGTTTGAGCAGATGTTTGGGATGCAAACAGATCTACCTGTCTCTGGCCAAAATTGCTTTCTATCCGTTGGAAAAGAGCAATCTTTAATTGAATCGTTGCCAGGGACAGACTTTGGCGAGAGAGAGAGTCTGCAAGCTCGTTCGCCTCTCCCGGAACATATTCTGCGAAGACCTGAACGTTGTTTGCTAAGGCCCAGGACCAAAGATCTAGAGCCTCTAAGCAAAGACCCCTTGATCTTGTACCCCCTCTGTGGTTTATATAAGCCACCGCTGTCCTGTTGTCCGAATTGACTTTTACCAACATCGGTGACTGGTTTAGAGGAACTAGGCCCTTGAGAGCTAATTTTATAGCTCGTAACTCCAAAATGTTTATATGGAGGTGACTCTCTTGGTCTGACCAGATTCCCCTTATGGCGTTCTGGGATGTAAACGCACCCCAACCGTGACTTGAGGCGTCTGACGTCGGTTCCCTAAAAACAGCTGACTTCTTCTGCAAAGTAAGGGGGAATTGTTGTATGCTGGTGTTAAAGCTATTAATTTCCCGATAATCTTTGCTAGGTCTCTCAAGGACCAACTCTGGTGCCTGAGAGATGAGTTGAGATGTACCAGTAGTTTGTCCCATTTGTCTCGAGGGATTCCAAGAGACATAGTCCTGGTGTTCAGTATGAAACCCAGAAAGAGGATGCTTTGAGTGGGAATTAGGACTGATTTCTGTAGGTTTACTACAAATCCTAGGTCTTGTAAAAGGGAAGCAAGGTAATCCCTTTGAGAAGCAAGGGCTTCCCCATCTGGATGCATGAGCAGGATGTCGTCTAGATAGTATAGACACATGAAACCTTTTAGTCTGACATGAGCTATCACTGATTTCATAATTCTGGAGAATGTGTATGGTGCGTTGGATAGGCCAAACACCAAAACGGTCCACTGCCACACTTTCCCTTTCCACTGAAACCTGAGAAAACGCCTGTGTTTCTTGGCTATGGGGACTGAATGGAAGGCATCTTTTAGGTCTAACTTTATGCAGAAAAAGGCTTTCTGTACTAAGCCTGGAAGATCTGATAAACCCTCCATCCTGAACCTTTTCCTTTTGATGAAAGCGTTCAGAGGCCTCACGTTTAGGACCGGTCTCCAGGAACCGTCTGACTTTGGTATTGGGAACAATGGGCTGACCCATCCTGTAATAGACGTGTCTGCCAACTCTATTTTCCCTTGACTTAAAGCTAAGGAAAGGGAGGCATCTAGCACTGGGTTCACCTCTCTGAGGGGTGCAAACTTCTGGACTGGGAACCTTAAAAGGGGGAGTTGTAAACCCCTTTGAAACATCTTTAGGACCCATTTGTCTGAGGAAATATCCTTCCAATTTAGTGGCATATGAGGAGGCACACTTACTTGAATGCATGGGTTTTCTTTTGGAGGCTGAACCGCCTCTGGAATGCGCTCCTCTGCCACCGCCTGGGAGCTTATGTCTTCCACTGTAGTGGCGGTACTGGGCCTGGTGAGAGGCTTCTCGGGACGCTCCTGCAGCCCTATAGGGGCGACCCTCTGTCCGAAAGGGCTTTTTGTAGCCAGGGACGGTCTTCTTGAGCTCTGAAAAGGATCTCCTTGCCTTGTAACGGCCTTTAACCTCCTGAATGAACGAGGGACCGAATAGGTGAGAATCCTCCAAATTTGGGAACTCATGCGATTTGGGGGCTAGGTCGGACAGACCAGCTGCATGGAGCCAGCGTGATCTGCGGATGTTCGATATATAATTAAAGGCTTGGCCGATAATTAGCACTGCCCTGCCAGACGCTTTTAAAAGGGCCATCTTAGATGCTAACAGAGATGAAGTGGAAGGTTTCTGGACATTGCCTTCCTTTTCTGCCTTATCCAGCATCAGTAATAGCGGGCCCACAGCATCAGCAATTTTAAACTGTATATTGCGAAAAGTCTGGTCTGTGGGATCAGAGGATACGCTGCTCCCTGTGATGGATAACAGCGCAGGGTCTACCTCTGGGGCCATTAAAGCCTGAATGTCCGGGATACCGATGTGGTTCCTGAGGAGAAGATCATCTTCCTTAACCAAGGGAGATCTGAAGGCTAGTTTAGCAAAATCTCTAACCTCAGAGTCGTGCTCCATAGCCCATCTGGAGTGAAATAATTTTGATGGGAGAGTCTTTCCTAGGAGACTTACTCTGGCCATCTGAACGTTGCTTAGCTTCCCTCTCTCAGTGGAAGCCGCTGAACGAACCACTTCCTCGGATTCCCAGTCTATTTCTGGAGAGCCGTATCTGGAACTGGGACGGCTTTGGGAGGAAGAGTGAGCGAACGCTCTAGAAGAGGAAGGAGAGGGACTATCTAACCTCCAACGAGATTTGCCCTTTTCCTCTGGAAGGTGTTTCTGGTGCTCAAACGAGGGAAACACACTATTCCTTTTTTGGGGTCCTGTCCCTTTAAATTTTCTTTTACTCAAACGAGTATGAGGGGAAGGAGAAGCGGAGAAGTTTTCCTCAGAGGAGGAACTGTCGGAAGAGACCAGCTGTCTTCCTTTATGTTTTTTATTTAAAACTGGGACCAAATCCTCCTCAGATGATGAAGAGGAAAGTTCCCTGGCAAGGAAAGCTCTTTTATGGAGCTTTCTAACATTGATGGGGCTGCCTTTAAGAGAGGCATCCACTAAATCTGTGGCAGACACAGAAATAGAGTCCTCCATCAATGATGCCATTTTAAAAATCTGAGGTAATCAGGAATCCCGCGCTCAGCACGGCTCTCCTGATTACCTGATTGGCTGAAAGGCTGTTGCTGTGCAGATGCACAGCGCGAGCCTTTTCAGCTCTGGCATTTGACTCCGGGAGACTGCCGCATACCCACTAGCTTTGCTAGGTGGTTATGCCTCCCGGAGGACAAATATGCCAACCCCATGTTGTTATTTAATTAGACTCCTACTCAATCTCCATGCAGGGAGAACCTTTACTAGGTCCTCCCTGCATGTTACTAGCAACTGGGCAGCAAGAGTTGCCTAATCACTAGTGTGTTTAGTAATCATGCCTTCCCTTGTGATTCACTTTTAGCAAGAAGGTAGTCCAGAACGGATTCCAGAGTGCTATTGATGAAATCAGCTGGCTAAGGCTCTATGTCAATGGGTTCACTTTACAACAGATTTAGAGAGTTCTTAGGGTGGCCAGCATGCCCTCCTCTCCTTGATGGGGAACCCATGATACCTGGGCCAGGAAGTGGCAGTGGACCAACCTTACCAGTATGTCAGTGAGTCTGTAGGACAGAAAAGCAATCTAACTTGATTACATTCTAGAAAGAAGTAAGTATAAGTATAGATCAGTGGTTGCAGTGGATGTGAGCTATTTGGATTTTGCCAAGGCATTTCATACAGCTCTACACAATAGATTAGTGTTCAAACTCAAAGAAATCGGTCTAGGTGAAAATTATTGTCCTTGGGTAAAATATCGACTTAAATATAGAGTACAGAGAGGTGTCATTAATGGTACATTTTGAAGCTGGACAGAGGTGGCAAGTGGTGGCAAGTGGTGTCCCTCAGGGTTTTGTTCTGTGATCCCTTCTATTTAACATGTTTATAAATGATCTTGAAAAAAGCATTATAAGTCATGTTTCAGTGTTTGCAGATGTCACAAAACTCTGTAAAGTAATACAATGTGAGCAAGATATTATTTTGCTGCAGATGGATTTAGATAGACTGGGGATTGGACACTCAACTGGCAGATGAAATTTAATGTAGAAAAATACAAAGTTATACACTTACAGCGTAAAGAATGCCCAAACAGCTTATACCTTTAATGGAAGCGAATGTTGGAAAACAACACACGAGAAGGACTTGGTAATTGTTATAGAAAACAAACTATGCAACAATGTGCAATGTCAATGAGCAGTGGCTAAGGCCAGTAAGGTATAGTCATGCATGAAAAAGGACATTAAGTCTAGGGATGGAAATTTCATTTTGCCTCATTATAAATTACTGGTAAGAAGATCACATATTGAATATGCTGTGCAATTTTGGGCACCTCTTCTAAAGAAGGATATTATGGCACTAAAATGAGTGCAGAGACGAGCAACAAAATGAATAAAGGGAATGGAACACCTAATACTGATCCTCCTCTCTCGCTCTCCCTTCAAGTCAGTGGTATCCACATAAGTCCATCCTTGCAAGCACACTGTCTTGGCGTCATACTTGATTCTGGCCTCACCTTTGAGCCTCACATCCAGTTTGTTGCCAAATCCTGTAGGTTCCAACTTAAAAACATAGCCTGCCTCCGCCCCTTTCTTACACAAGATGCTACCAGGGAGCTTGTCCATGCTCTAGTAATTTCCCGCATGGATTACTGTAACCCTCTCCTGATTGGTCTCCCCCAAAAGCCGTATTGCCCCACTACAGTCTGTAATATTTGGCGCAGCTAGACTGATTTTCCTCTCTAGTCGGTCCTTTCACACCTCACCCCTCTGCTAGTCCTTACATTGGCTCCCTGTATCCTATATGAGTCAATTCAAAGTGCTAACCCATACATTTAAAGCACTGAACAATTCTAGCCCCTCTTATATCTCTTTACTAATCCATAGGTATGCCACTCTTCGTTCCCTCCGCTCTGCCCGTGATCACTTCCTGACCGCTGCTAGCACCTGTACGGCCAACTCGTGCTTGCAGGACCTCTCATGGGTGGCTCCTTTCCTATGGAATAACCTGCCTTTGTTCTTGTCAGATGGAAAGAGTGAGTGGGTGGTCAATTGCCCACTGACATTTTCCTTTCTGTTTTGGATAAATACACTAATTTGAAATGAACATGTTTCATGTTCCCCATTTCTTATAATACAAAAGAGCAAAAGGAAAAATATTACAAAACTATTTTTTCTCATTCCTAGAAAAATCTATTTTTTTAAGTTAAAATTGGTATTACAAAAATAAATGATATTGAGTAGTTATTATTAATATTAAGGTTTTTTTCCATGTCAGCACAGTCATAGTCACCCTTTTTCCTGTGGTCCAAATGGCCTTCCCAAATTTTGTTCCTTACTGAAATGTAAATGAACAGCAGCATGAACTAAATTCTGTGGGATTGCTAGTTTTTTTTAAAAATGCTTCAGAAAAAAACTAAAAAAATTCACACTGCAAAGGCCACAGCAAAAGCAACAGAAAATAATGCAACAAGCTACATCATTTGCTGTAGATCACATAATGTAACTCTCCTTTTTTCTCACTCTCTACTTTTTCTGTCTGTATTTGAAAGCACAATAGAAATATTAATTGTGAACATCAAATAAAGTGCTATTCAAGATCTGAAGTAAAATCTATCAAATGATTTTACAGCATTGGGAAACATTGGAAATTAGGCCAAAGGCCTGTATTTCTGGGAGGAGTTTTGCCCTATATAAAATCTATCCCCCCTTCTGCCTGAGCTGTTTAGTTTCAGGTGATCCTGGTTACCTGTAACTTCCGGTTCGTTCCTTCATGCACTGCTGCACTGCATGCACTGCTGTCTTCTAGTCCCTCCTGCAGCCTTCCCAGGCTCCAGCTCTCCGATGCATCTCTCCTCCTCACTGCTCGAACCTTTCCTGACCACAAGACCCGGCACACTATATGTATGAACACATCGAAATGGCTGTTTGGGCCTAAAAGTGCGTGGAATGGTTCCCTTTCTATTATATTACATATGTTTCTATTCACTTGTTTCTATGTTAGTTCAGGGAGTTACTTGCATGTTTCCCATAAATACGGTTCAGTATTAAATTTCGGATTTTTTGTGGTACCCATTCAGCACTTAACTTTACTTCACCAATTTCCACTTGCTAGTTCATTTGTTAACATTCGTTCATTTGTATTCATGTCATTTCAAAATGTTAGCAGTACATTTGCAGCCTCTATTTGGTTTTCATGGGTTTTAATGTTCGACACTTTGGCTTCTGGTCTATTAGGACCTTACAGTTGAGTTGTTCATGGGTTTTCAGTTATCATCTATATAACTGGTTTTACGTTTACATGAATTCGGTCATTATGACCCGTTGGTTTGTTTTTCATGCCACTCACTTTCATGTATTTGTAGAAGAACATGTAGATCGGTAGTTTGTCACTCTTCAGGGGTTATTAACTTTCCTAGGATTTGTTGTTTTCTTGCCTCCTTTTGTGAATCACAATATATTCTATCTAGTTATATTTCACCCCTTAGGAGCATCTTCACTGGTTAAATTGTCAGGTTTGCTGTTGCATGATATCTTGGATAATTATTCTCACATTAAAGGACCACTATAGTGCCAGGAAAACATACTCATTTTCCTGGCACTATAGTGCCCTGAGGGTGCCCCCACCCTCAGGGTCCCCCTCCTGCCCGGCTCTGGAAAAGGGAAAAGGGGTAAAACTTACCTTTTTCCAGCGCTGGGCGGGGAGCTCTCTGCCTCCAATCCTCCTCCGTTCTGCCCCGTCGGCTGAATGCGCACGCGCGGCAAGAGCTGCGCGCGCATTCAGCCGGATACATAGGAAAGCATTTACAATGCTTTCCTATGGACACTTGCGTGCTCTCACTGTGATTTTCACAGTGAGAATCACGCAAGCGCCTCTAGCGGCTGTCAGTGAGACAGCCACTAGAGGCTTTGGGGGAAGGCTTAACCTATTTATAATCCCCCTGAAGCGATTACTTTTGGGTTGCCCCACGTGGCGTCCAGCAGGCAGGCTTCCGATGATCTGCCTGTACTGAGTGCCTCAAGGGGTCGAGGCACTCAGTTAAAATAAAAAAAAATTAAATAATAAATTCATTTTTTTTTTTTTTTTTTAAATAACCCCTACCCTCCCTTTCTCTCCTCCCCATGTACTTACCGATCGTTGCCGTTCCCCGGTCGGCGATCGATATTCTTCTTAGGGGGACTGACTAGACTCAGGACCAGGGCTCTTTTTAAATTTCTGCGGTGTTTGTGTTTAGCTGTAATTTTCCTCTTACTCATTTACTGTACCCAAACATATTATATACTGTCCTTAATGGTAAGAAAATTGAAAAATGGTCTGGTCACTAAGGGGTTAAAGAAACCACAGCTCTATTCGAGATTTACCCTATTGTGGCAGCATCCCACATACATGGTGTCATCTTTGGTCTGACAAGGCGGTCAAATATTTCTCCTGACAACTTGGTGCTCCTCTTCTTTGACCATCATATATATAAAATGTCAACTGTATTTTACTTGCGTGTGTATGTTTCTTTTTCTTAAAGTAATTATTCCAACTTATGCAGAGAAGTTAATTCTTCAGTACATTTTGGAATAGTGTCTTTTTTGTAATCCAAATTTACTGCAAAGTACCTAGGTAACACAGAGAGAGAGCTAAGAAGATCTTGGAATCTTCAAATCAGTGCTGGATACATGTATAAACGATTTGCCTTTATTTCATTGTTAGTACCAGCTGTATTAATACAGATATGTGTGCTTGACTGTGATTTTATTAAAATAAAGACATACGTGATCTCAGTCCATCCACATTTAAGCTGTGAAAGATCAAGGGATACATGTATGTATGTTTAATAAAGTTCTACTTTTATCTCTGTGTTAAAATGTCTTATAGTTTTCTGTACCTGTATCTCCATGTGTTGTTTTGCTAACTTATTCTATTTTGCATATTACCATTACCAACCAGTGTGATTTCCTGCTTCAATACTTAATGTATTTTCCCTCAAGTGTTCATTTGTCATCGTAAGATAAATGCCTTTTCCTTTTCCAATGTGCACAGTGCTAACAGATTTATATCCTGAAGAATTGTGTTTAATTTAGAGTAAATGTCTTCAAATCACCAGTGTGCATATTAAATTATACATGTGCATTTGTAAGCAACACATTTCTATAAAAAGAAAATATATAGTATAGTACCAAAGATTATCAAGAAAGCAAAACGTTCCATATTCTACAATTAAGAGACAACCAAGAATGTATGGCTCCTGTAGCTCCATAAACCTAGCAATAACACATTATATCAAACAGAGCATAAACATTTTTCACGTCTTATATTGTGACTATAATAGCAGGTGAATTGTAACTTTGTTATATAAACTGCACTGTGTATTGTTAATGCTTATTATGTTTAAAAAATATTACGCTTTCAATGATTGAAAATGTAATGATTACTTTTGATAATATAGGCTGGTTTATGATTGCTTTAAAAAAAAAGAAAAAGCAATTAATGCTTGTTTACCTTCTGCATCCTCTACATCTGCAAAAAATACAATTGATTATGAATTTCTGTAAAGAACACAGGAAATTAAAAAGCACTATCTGATTAAAATGTGTTAATGACCATGGGCTTTGTGACAAAATGACCTCCCTGAGAATATGTCAAATCAGCTTTGTAGATAATGGAAAATCTTATTTCCTGAATCTGCTCTATTTTTATTTTTTTTTAAGTATAATTGATTAGTAACTGAAGTATAAAATGAATAATAAACATGTTTAAAGAGGCATACAGAAACCAATTTCAACGTCAGACTGATTTAGAATATACCATGCATTTCAGATTTCACATTACCTTGTAATTTTTGGAAAAAAAGAAACAACGTTTTGCAGGATTACCACATCTTGAAACGTCCATGAGAAATACCAGGACTGTAAAACATACATTTATTTTACGTCGTAAACAGAAGAGCATACTCACAAAAATCATGCAGTTCCTCCAGACAATTTTATCAAAATAAGTGCAAAAGTTGTGCATATGCTCTGAGCTTTTGTAATGTTTAAAGATTTGTGTTTCCGATGTTTCCCTGATTGCCCATCTGCAATGCAGCGGGAGTAATTTCTATCACATAGGAATTGAAGGCTGAAATAACTGATTTTTTATTAATGCAAAGCATTGATAATATATTCAAAATGTATACAAGAGCAACTAGTATATTATAATGTAGCTGTAAAAATAGCAAAATATTAACAAATACCCTCATTTGCAAAACATTACTAGGTTTTACATAGACAAGGCTATATAGGCAATTTGTAGGCTTTGCCAAACAAGGAAGTATTCAACCAGTCAGAATCCGCTACTACGTTTTTATGGGATGTTTCAAAGTGCAGGCTTTTTCCCATAATTTTCTGTACAGCAGTACTTTATGGGCAGGACAGGTGTTTCTGAACATTGTACTTCATTTATTAGCTCATAGTACATATAAAAATGCTCTTATATGAACTACACCTCACAGAAACTTTTGTTGTGCATAAAGTTTTTCTTTTCAATAAGCATGAAAAATATTGACTGACCTCAATGGTGTGTTATTTATATGAATGTACAGGGTGCACACCAAGGCAGGGTGCTGACAATCTGCCTTGATAGGTCCCAGGGAGTGTGACAGTGTATTGTGTTAGGCATAGCTGTCACTCCCTCAGCACTATCACAGTCATTCCTGGGCTGCTAACGTATCACACTCTAGCAGTCCTCTAAAGCTCAGCTGTTGTTCAAATCACTAACTGGATTTCTGTATATATAACATTACCTGTCACCATGTGTGCTTGGTTGATAATGTTTGGGTTCTGTAGTGGACCAATGAATTTACCAATTACAGTGCCGAAGAGACCAGTATGTTCTGGAGTAACTAAGATGGTGATGGTGCCACTGGCTTATCACTAGCATCTAAACAGTCCAGCCTAATGGTAATCTGTCCCAATGAGGTAAAGTAGACACATCAGCCAGTAGACACATTCTCACCCTAGTACCAGCTGCAGGATGGTGGGGGGAGGTGTAACAACCACTGGATTCACATACCGGTCATATCTGATGGGTATAGAGTAGGACAGAGTAGTTGGAACCCGAGCAATGGTAATAGCCTGTTGTAGTACCCAGATCGTGACTGTTAAAAATCAGAAAAACAAAATAATATAGGATACCTACCAGCCTATAGACTAGGCCTAAAATGAACCAGCAAAGCGTAAGTGGTAGTAGAACCAGTAGGGTCTAGTACTTAATAACATAGAAAGAAACATATTAGCTGATATAGGAAGTTAGGGTCAGATCGTGGATCCCAAGACACATCTAAAAACCACTAACCGATGAGAAATCGTAGAAATCGCAAAAGAGGAGACGATAGCGGAATAGCAGAGTGACTTCAATCTGTAATATAATACAACCAACATCAGAACCTCCAAGAAAGCATACCTAAGTACTAATTGACAGTAGTAAAATAGACCCAGCGAGTCAACCAGAATCGATGACACTTGAAAAACCCTCAGAGGCACAGCCATAAGAAGGTTCAAGCCCGGCAACCTCTAAAAGACATCTTTGTTACAACATCTAATAGGCAGAACAGAATCAGCAACAATGCGCTGCTAAAGTAAATTTCAATAGAAAAGCATTTTGATCAGAAATTTTTTTTAAACTTGCAGAGGCCAGCAGCTCATTAAGCATATCCATGCAATTATGAGAATGTTCGCATAGACCCAGGGAATACTTGTCACAATAATAGGGCATTCGGTTGTAATTATACGAATGGCCCCAAAGAAGAGCAAAGGGCCGCATAACAACTGAACGCTCCATGTTTAACTGAACACTATAACAGACATGTTGTATAAATCGTAAGTAATGTTAGTGCGTACAAACAAACTGACGAAAGCCAATTTATACAAACCAACAAGCAGAGCAAAAGCAGAGAGGTGCGAGAGCAGAGCAAAGACAAAGAGGAGCAAAAGCAGAGAGGATCAGAGCAAGCAGGGAGAAGCAAAACAAGCAGGCAGAGAGTAGCAGATAGTGCAGCCAGCGGCCTTTGCCTCATCTTGCTTCTGAGAAAGTGACTTACGCCTGATTGCAGATAGTGAGTGGTATGACAGTGACATCTTACCTACCTCAGATTGCAGACCGTTTTTGCAGTATGGTCATATTGTGCGCATGAGAATGAAACAAGTCATTTTAGTTTGTGTTGGTATAGGATACACCAACTTTTATACAGGTCATTGATCAAGCTTTAGTGGCAACCATTTTTAGCTGTTCATGGAAGTAGAGCTAAATTGGCTCTTCTTACAGAACAAGTTAATTTGAGTTAGCCTTTCAAAATACAAATTTCTGTCTATAATGTTTGTTAAAAGGTCTCTGTCACTTAAAAATGCTTATACTGACAAAATCCCTCCATACCTGCTCCAGCGGTGCCTCCTGATACTCAGGCATTGTGATGGGATGAAAAAAAAAATAATTAAATCCTGACAAGCCACTTCCGGGCCTGCACATCGGTGACCTCCTGCGCCAGGATAGCAGCGTGTTTAGGCCCAAGATGACCGACTACCACGAGAACTACTCAGAGGTGTCTGATGACTTCTACCAGGAGGATGAAGAAGACGAAATGTCTGTGGCGTAACCCACTAAACCGGCCCCCAATTAGAGCCGCAATAAGGACAGCACACCATACGACTTTGAAGACTTGCACCTCACTTTTTTACGCGGATCTGTCTGGATATACTCTGGCATGGAGAAGATCTCTGGCACCCTTCACGGCCCTACTCAGACACCACAAGATACCATACCGCTGGCAAATGGTGCATAGGCTCCAGGTCCTTAAGGACAATGTTACACAGGACATTCGTGATCTTACGGAAGCGGCCGGGCTGCTAGCTACTCTGGGCCTACCTCAGAACTCTCTGGTCACCACTGGACAAGACGTGGCAAAGCGAGCCTCCCATAAATGGAATCCTGCTACAGCAAAAACATTCACACCTAGAGGGCAAAAGCCGGCCTCCTGTACAGCGGACATTACCTGAGCAACCGGGTGAACAGGTGACCACACCGGAGCATAAGATAAGAATCAACGCCAAAACCCAAATGGAGAACTCAACTTGTTATCCACTGTTTATTGGCAAAGTTTAGTTTTCAGTTAATTTCAGGCCATCAGTTATCTTTACTTTAGCATGTATACTAAGGCAATATGTCATTACAAATACGACCACCCTCAACCAAAGGGAAAATTTAACAATGACACATCTCCCCCCCTATACATGACATCACAAGATATGATCGTTGTCAACCAATTTTATACACACACTTAGTCTCCAGTTTAGCTCTCACTTACCAACAACCCTGCTCCTACACTGGCTGTGGTGAACCCGAACACCATCCGCCGGACTGCAACGGGCTGACACACGGCATCATAACAAGCCAGCTGATCCCCTAGCCCCAACCTGACCACCCCTCACAAGCATATGGCTAGTAATTGTTATCACTTAGTCTGAACTACCCCCCCACTCATGATGGGAACGGTCCCAGCGATCATACCTTGGTCAGTCTGGTTCATTAAGTCCTTTTTTACTCTCATCTTTTTTTACAAGGCACAGCTGTCTTAGCACTCACCTCTCATATCTAACTCGCCTGTAGCACAAGTGCACGGTCGGTGTGGAATAGCCACAGAATGTACAACTGATGGTGCACCCTGCTCCTATGTGGTTTACTGACCACCTTGATGTAAGAAGACTAGCCACTACACCCTTCAACATCCGAACCTCAACACATACTCCCGGCTTATATGTCGTTTACACAAGTAGTTTCCACATAAACACGCAAATGTATAGGCAGCTAATATTGGTGACAAATGTTTTTTGTACAATATGAATACGTTAGACCTACGTGTGACCTAGCCACTTAAACAAAACTGTGTGCAGTAATTTTCTATGCCCTGTACTTGTTAAAATGTGTATATTGACATCCTTGCTATTGCTGTTAGGACATTGCAAGAAAGTCTGTTAATTCTTTGCACCACAAAAAAAAAAATTCTAAAATATTTATATAAAAGTGTTCATTTAAATTCCAATCAAATTGCTTATTATAAATTATTTAAAAAATAAATATTTAAAAAAACTACAGTTTTGTAATAATTTTAGCATCATGAGATATTGTTACAATGGCATATCTAAAACAAATAGACTTTAGCATATTTCACAATGTTGCTGGAAATCTGAAGTTTGTTAATTTATAAATGTTCTCCACATGTATGTGTGTATTTGTGTGTGAGTGTATATATATTTCCTGTCTAATAATGGCAGCATATACAAATGGGTTAGCTCCGCCTCTTACAGCCAAAATGACAGGAAAAACACCAAAAGCTTTAAAAGGAGGTTCCATTCCTAACGTCCTCAGTCTTTTTCCTGTCCTACAACCATTAGGATGTGAGCATTTTGCTCCCGTTTCTTATGGGGGTGTATGTTTTTTCTTTTCTCTTCATTACTTCATTTGTATTTGCTATAATATGGTCTCTTTATATTGTGGCGTTTTTATATTATGGTACTTTTATACAGTGGAGCCTTTATACAGTGGTACTTTTACACTTTGATTTCTTCAAACTGTGGTGCATTATGCAGCTGTGCCTTATGCTGTGATGCTTGTATACTGTGATGCCTTTATGAAGTGGTGCCTTTAAACTCTGGGTACTTTTTCACCGTGTTGCCTTTTATTCACCTTTCAGGCACTTTTACTTTATTTCGTATGCTTCCCCTCGGTCCCAGCGATTTAGTCCCGGTTCCCTGGGTGTTCAGAGGCCATATATGCGGCAGACTGAGCTCTCTCCCTAATCTGTCTCTAAATGGCAAATGCACAGGGAAGACGCCCGCGCATGTGCAGTTTGTGCCTTAAAGGGCCCAATACCGATGACTTGCATTATGGGAATACAAGTTGCAACAGCCATCTTGGATCTTGGCAATTGCCAGAAAGTACCTAAAATGGAGGTAAAATTACAATTAACATCCCAAACTTATTTGGAAGGTATTTGCAGGTTTTTTAGACATCTGTAAGTGCTGTTTTCAGTCAGTTTTAAATCTGTTTGACTGTTTTCTTGGTAATAGAATTTGACAGTGCCCTTTTTGTAGTTTAGTGCTTTGCCACATGTAATATTATTTATTTTATTGTTTGTTTGATGTCTGAATCCACAACATGTTCTGGTTGTGATGGGAATGCAATGGAAGGAAAACCATTATGCATTGACTGTCTTGAGAAGGTAACCTCTTCAGCATCCCCTATACCTGCGCAGCCACAGGACATGTTGGCATAGCTTACAAATGAAGTTGCAGGGTATTGTCTGAATCTACCACATGTTCTGATTGTGATGGGAACCTATTTCCAGGGTAGCCTCTGGGACAAGCTACCACTTGACAACTCAGCTTTTTTATGCAAGCCTATGGATCAAAAGTGGATGCAGACTTGTCCAAATGTATTTGCCTGCTGATGCAGGATGTCATCCAGCTGTAGCTTTCACTGCTATTTCTAGAGCCAGGACAAGTGTGATTAAAGATCAAAATGCTACTGTGGAGAGAGATATTAAGAGCCAATATTGAAGATGCAGTCTGGAGTCTTCAGTTAATAACTGACTTCTTCATAGAAGCTTCACTAGATGTAACTAGGCTATTCTCTCGAACAAATGGCTTTATCTATAGCAGCTAGGAGAGCATTATGGTTCTGTTTTTGGGATGATGACTCCAAGTCTGCCCTCTACACCATTCTATTTGAAGAGGAGCTGCTGTTTGGGAAAGCTTTGGATGAATACATTAAAAAGGCAGCTGAGGGCTGAAGATCAAAGAAACCCAGATCCTCATGGTCAGACAAGAGAACCTCCAGTGACCAGCATTTTTGAGATACATGAAGTTACTGACTCTGCTGGGAATACCCCAGAGGTAACTTGTGGCAGTTGGTAAATATGCCTTTTAAGGTTAATAGACCGATTAAGCAGTCATATCGCTCTTCAGCAATGAACTTGTGTCTGTCCTGCAGCACTAGGAACCTTACTTTTTCTGATCAGACATACCTGGTCTCGTCACAATCTAGAGAGTTGGGGTGTATCCATAGTCCAGATGGGATATAGACTGGAGTTTTCTTCAGACACGGGAGTCTCTATACCAGCAAGATATTTCAGACAGATGAATAGCACTGAAGGAATATGTAATGTAAGAAACCATCTAGATGAAGAGGTGATTTCTTAGGTTCCATAACAAGAGCGGTTCCAGGGACAATATTCACCTCTCTTCTGGTGCAAAAAGAAAAGGGACATGGAAGCCTATACTGGACCTAAGAAGGGCCAAAAAAGGCTAAATGTCAGAGCCTTTGGGCTGGAGTCAATCAGATCCATATTCTCAGTAATTTGGAAGAACAATTTCCTTACCTCTATATATCTCACATTCCTATCACATTCCAATAGCCCTAGATCATCACCATTATCTCTGAAAAGAACTTCCAATTTAGTGCCCTATCATTTTGCCTCACCGCAGCCCCAAGAACCTTTTCTCAAGGTGCCTTGGTGGTCTTCAGAGTCCACAACACCACCTGGTTCCCTTATCTGGACAAACTGCTTCTGGTAGCATCAGACCCACAGAAGGCAGGTGCACAGAGTGATATTGTTCTTTCAGAACTCCCGAAGTTTGGCTTCTTGATGAATATCAAGAAAAGCAGTCTCACACCAGCTCAGAGGATGACATTTATGTTTGGAGAATTCTATACTCTGAATTTTCCCTATCTCAGGAACCATGCCACAGATTGTGGAAGTTTTATCTTCCAGTTTCTTCATTTTTGCTTGGTAACAGCAATAAAGTAGATGCAACTACTAGGAATCCTGACTTCCACCATCAGACTTGTCAGATGGGCTCAATGGCATCTCAGAATTCCTCGAGGAACTTGCTATCTCAGTTAAACAAGAGAAAGCTGAATTGGAACCATCAGTGGAGCTACACCTTACCTAGTAGTCAAAAAGAGAATATATATCTGGGTTTCCAGTGAACAGAACCTCATTGGGCAATGATAAGCTCTGATTCCAGTTTTCAAGGATTGGATAAACATTGTCTGGACCATGTTACACAAGGTCTGTGGATAAGGGAAGGAACAATATTTCCATCCAGTGTTATGGAATTAATAGTCATTTCAGGGCTCTTGACTCTAGAGGGTGGCTGAAGAACAAGTGGGTCCGAATTTGCTCAAATATCAATGTGACTGTATCCTATATCAAGCGTCAAGGTGGCTCTCACAGCCACCTATTGATGAGGGAATTACAGCCCGTGATGATCAGGGCACAGAAGAACAACCAAAGGCTCAGAATACAATGACTGATTACCTGAGCCGAGTAACAGTGGACAAGGTGGAATGGCAACTTTGTCCCGGCTTATCATCAGGGTTTACTCAGATTTGACTGATACTCTATGTAGATCTGATGGCCACTTCTTGGAACTACTGGGCCCAGAAGCATTTTTCTAGATTTTAGGACCAGAATGCTCATGGTCAGGATACTATGACTTTGGAATGTCAGTCTGATGTACACATTTATCGTGTTTTCAACTTTTCTAAAGGAAATTCAAAAGGAGACAGTGTAAGGCCACAAATTTTCTAGATCCCTATGATGAGTAAGATGACTCTGGAACCTCCAAGGGAAATTCCAGAACACCCAGACCTATTATTACAAGGTCCCTTGACACACCAAGATCCTCAAGCTCTGGTGTTAATACCATAGTCTCTATAAGTATAGGCATCCCTGAGACGATCATTAAGATCCTCTTACAGTCCTATAAATACTTTACATTTTACTAACTTGGCATTCATTTGTTTGTTGGTCTCGAATAGAGGTTGGAATTACATCTCAATCAGGCCAGGAAAGGGTCTGAGTTATAACACTGAAGAGGAGCATATATCAGCACTTTCCACATTGATGGGTACCCATTGAGCATTTGAGCCCCTGGTGCTTTGCTTCATGTAAGGAACGATTAAACTCAAGCCTCCACTGAGGGTGTCCATGCCAATATGTAACCTACCACTAGTCTTACAGGCTCTGTCTATACCATCATTTGAACCTCTAGCAGGAACTTCCATGGTGTTAGTACAGAAGTGCTGTTGCTGGTGGCTAGTACCTCAGCAAGGAGAATGTGTGAACTCCAGGCTTGGTCCTGTGAACCAGAGACCTTAGCCTAAGGTAAAAGCTTATAAATGCCATTCTCTACCTGTACCAAAGGGTATCATGGCATATGATGGACCACCGTCACTAAGTACCATGCCCACTGCTTATTCGGGTGTTTTCCCTTTGTATTATGTGTTCGCTTCCAGCTTCCAGTGGGAAGACCTCTCCTACTCCAGAGAGCGCAGCAGGAACAGCTCTTAGAAGAGCTAGTGATTATACTCAGGGGACTATAGTGATTATAGAAATCCCCAGAGTGTAGTTCTCCAATCCCCCAAACATGAGCCATAGTATTGTGATTACAGAAATCCCCAGAGTGTAGTTCTCCAATCCCCCAAACATGAGCCAAGACTTCATAAAGGGGTAAAGCAGGTATTTTTAATGCAAACCAGCACTTACAATTCATACACACATTTTAAACCCTCAACAGCCTCATTTACATACAATAGGTTACATAGAGCACTATAGTACAAGGAAGGGTGGGGTCAGACAATAGCAAGGGCTGATGGGAGATTGAAGAGGGACAAAGCAGACAGTTTAAACTGGTCTGGCAATGTCCCTGGGACAATGCCCTGCTGAGGAAACAATGGGACAGGAAAAAGGGGGAGGGGGAGAGGCACAGATAAGCAATACATTCGACATACTTCTCCTCTGTGTCTGAGAGATAATTAATTATCTCCAGGTACAGAAAAACACACAATTTACAAACACCCCAAAAGTACCCCCAAGATCCATGGAAACCCCACAAGAGTCACATCCTCGGATAGCCCTGATCTGATCTGGGTGATTTTTGGATATGTTGGTTTACATTAAATTTAATTTGCCATTTGAGTGCCCAGTCCCCCAGTCTATCTAAATCACTCTGCAGCAAAGTAATATATTGCACACATTGTATTACTTTACAGAGTTTTGTGTCATCTACAAACACTGAAACATGACTTTCAATACTTTTTTCAATATCATTTATAAACATGTTCAAACCGTGGAATCACCTTGGACGCTTAAGTCATTATATTACGGAGTTTGTTATTTCACAGATTTGAATACATGTTTAGTTATGTGTGTCCCAACTCTAGCAAAACATGTATTTTCAAGACTGTATTTTAATTGGGTATTCTTCTTTGTAACATAGACAGATGATGGATCCATTGGTTTAGTTACACCCAGTTCATTAAGCATATACTATATTTAAGAATCACATTTTATATACTCTTTATTGAGCTTTAAATATATGTAATAGCCAAATGGATTACCACCTTGTACATAACAGTGATGTATAAATTAGTGGAGCATTCAGCAGAAAATACGTAAATTACAGATTAAGAGTGGATAAATTCAGGATATTTTTCCTACCAGTGAATAAACTTTATTATAATGGGTGACATTTATGAGTCATGTTTATAAATCAATAGTAGCTTCATAAAAAATCTCTTGGTGAATTATATCTAAAAATCAAAACATTTTAAATATACAACATTTTAAAAAATACCAGCCAAATAAAGTAAAATATGCTTATGTCAGGTAATATGTTCTAGAAGCAAACCCAATAATTTGCTGTAAAATATATACATAATATAATACATGATAGTATAATGTAACTAAAACCCCATTATTTTTTGACTCGGTGAAGAATTTTTAAATAAAACTATTACATTCTGTGAGACTTTAAATTGATGTTTAGTGAATAAGTGAGTGCACTGGATTTGTATGTTTTATGAATTGTCCCCAGCAGCACCCTTATAATGTATGCATGCACAGGTGAGTGCAGCCCTCTTGGTCCAAAATATAATATTACGTATATATTTTACAGTACACCAAAAGTATTTTCCTGCCATTTGGTTTACAGATCAATGAAAAAAGTAACCAATAGAGGGAAAACATGAGGAGGAGTAAAATAAATCTATATGTAGTTATATAATATATATTTATTAAATTAAATTTTACATTAAATAATATATATTTATTAAATTAAATTAAATTAAATTAAATGTAGTAGAATATATAAATATATTTAAAAAAAAAAAGGAACAGTAAAACAAAATCTATATTCGTTCCTAGTTCATTAGCAATTAGTAAAATCAACATTTAGGCACTGTCACCTAGCCATCAATCATCTATTTTCCCAGGTGAACAGGTGACTGACCTTGGACCAGGACCTGAACCTATTACTGCATCAATTCCATCTTCATGCCATCAGGGCATGCTACATGAGCTACAACAGCAATCTGATTCTATATGACTGAACTTCCTCTGTGATATCACCCATCCATGAGAAAGATACTACATAACACAATGAACAGCTTTTCCCACCTTGTAACCAACACTAGAGAAGACTGAGTGTATGGACAAAGCAAAAGGTTTACTGAACAACAGGCAGTGCATTTATCCAATACAAGGTTTTAAATAAAGCCATGTCAAATATGTAAAAGAGTATCAGCACCTAGTGGGAAACTACAGTCACACATTGGGAACCTGAGTGCTGGGCACATACACACCTCTGGTGCTAGTATGTCTGGGCTAAGCGGGACAAAAGGCTAAGTGCAGAAAAGAGCAAGTCCTTATGTGTATACTACTGGACAACAAAAGAAAGAGGAGCTATCTGTACAGAAGAGGAGCTGACTCAAACTAAGCACACCACTGGATAGGTTAAACCCTCAGCTTCATATTGTGTAAAGGACACATTTTCTGGTCACCAGGGGTCAATGCGACAAGCTCTAGAGTGTTAGTGAGTAGCGGCAACATTACCAGCCAAGTTTGCTGCTTTATGGCTCGGTAGTGCTATCTGCAGAGCCTTGATAAAGCTCCAGGATGTTCACTGCTATGTGCCAAGAGGGTCTGCGGGGAAAAGTGGTTGGCCACATTGACCAGGGTTACCCAGTCAGAGAACCATGAGTTGGAGAATTATATTTGAAACTGTAAAAAAGTACACAATTAACTTTTAGCTCTGCTACCTCAAATACAGTAGTTCTTTGTAAACTGTACCAGTCCAACACAATGTTAGCCATTGCTGTACACATTGGTTTGTGCTCCATAGAGTTAACTCTCCATTTGGAGGCTGTATTGTATCATTGATGATTGACTTGTTAAATACACGTGCTCAGATGTTTGTAATGTGCTGTTCTGAATGTATGTTCTCCAGGCCTTTTCAGGACTGGAGGGTGATTAAATTCATACCATGGGTGGAGTTCAGAATCGTGAATAAAAGGATTTGCTTGGTCATTGCATGTTTCATTTTGTTTGTGATTCTGTTACATTTTGGAGTTGGCTTGGAGTTCAAGAATTTTGCTGACCACCCAATTAATCCAAATTAGGACAAATTGCAGTTTGGAATTAAATTAATCTCCAAGTCTAGTATAGACTAGCTACAAACAGAACAAGCCCTGTATCTAGGTGCTATATTTATCTATCATATCTCTATCTTATATATCTTACCTCTCATTCATCATCTGTTTCCTTTCTGACAGTCAGTAATTCTCTTTATCAATGGGGGCTCAATTAAAAATTCTTCCTTAACTAACACAGTTTTCATATCCCATTGTGATTTATTGTATTTTACATATTTCATACCTACGTTGAGGAGTTCATCATCTTGTTAACCAATACATGCTGTACTCATCAAAGACTGATTGTAGCCCATTGCCAATCCATCGAGACATACCGTTGCAAAGCTCTTTATAAAAAGAAACATTGATGATGGAGGTTGACCAGACATTTACCAGAAACACAGATCCATTTACAGGTTGAATTCTCAGTGTGTAAAATGCATAAGGGTTCATATTTGCATTATCCTTATAATTACAGATGCTAGAGAAAGTTCCAGATTTGGTCAAATTCCTTCAAAATAATCTCACAGTAAACTACATAGAACTATCGCCACTATGCTAAGCTGAAATGGTTATTGTGCTTAAAGGGAAACTCCAGTGCCAGGAAAACGATCCGTTTTCCTGGCACTGGAGGGTCCCTCTCCCTCCCACCCCCCAATCCCTGGTTACTGAAGGGGTGAAAACCCTTCAGTCACTTACCTGAGGCAGCGGCGATGTCCCTCGCCGTTGTCTCCTCCTCCGTGATGCTCCTCCTGTCCATTGCGTCGGCCGGTGGGCGAGACTGATCCCGCCCACCGGCCGAGGAGACCTAATGCGCATGCGCGGCAATGCCACGCATGCGCATTATGTCTCCCCATAGGAAAGCATTGAAAAATAATTTCAATGCTTTCCAATGGTATTTTGAGCGACACTGGAGGTCCTCACACAGCGTGAGGACGTCCAGCGACGCTCTAGCACAAGTTTCCTGTGCTAGGAACCAGGAAGTACCCTCTAGTGGCTGTCTAATAGACAGCCACTAGAGGTGGAGTTAACCCTGCAAGGTAATTATTGCAGTTTATAAAAAACTGCAATAATTACACTTGCATGGTTAAGAGTAGTGGGAGTTGGCACCCAGACCACTCCAATGAGCAGAAGTGGTCTGGGTGCCTGGAGTGTCCCTTTAAGCACCACTAGGTGCAAACCACATCAGGTAGCGTATAATGCTTGGTGTTGTGTTCCTTGTATCTGCACTAATTGATATTTCTTTTCTTCTCTAGGCTCAAAAGTAGAAAAAGAGATGTGTGAAAGCTTGAACTTAATGGACATAAATATTTTTTTCAAAATATGATTCTGTGCAACTATATCTGCAACTATATCTGTGTCTTAGAAAGATTAAATCAGTTGCTTTTGTGGTTATCTAAATCAATGCATTTGTAGGCTAGACATGTATCATAGCTAAGTTAAAGAAAGATACTACATATTAATGATAAAGCCCATATCATAATAATTTTCAGCAGAAGAAACTGATGTTACTCTGGTGTCCTCAGGCAAGCATATTTTTTAATAACAAAAACACTAGGAGGTCGGAATGAGGAGATAACGAGAGACTCATTTTGAAAAATTATCAGAATAGGGAGAACCTTTCTAACCTCCTATTACTTGGATGTTAGTACAATTTCCTGTTTGTGACATTTGGTTGTTATTCCGAAGACATGCTTTTTATCTTCAGGATTTAGAGAATATCATAATTTTTGATAGGGAGAAGTGTGAAGATAAGGTCAATTAAATATTTATAAAAATAAAATAACCCCCTCTTACCAAAACATTATGAGAACATTGATTTGTATTTCTTTACATGGAAATTATTTAGTTTTTATTTTGTAAAATCATCTCAGATTGTTTAATAAAATCTAGAAAGTAATGAAGAAAAAAAATCTGAGCTGTTTATTAAATTCACATCTTTATTTTTTAAAATAGAACAAATCTATTTTACAGACATCAGTATTTGCATGGCATATATAATTAAATATTAAAGGAAAAAAGAGCAACAGTTACTATCTATAGAATATACAGTCATAATACAAACAAAAAACCAAAATAAACATCCTGTAGATATACAATTTATCAAGATAAGATAGAATATTAGATAAGCTCTAATGGGTATCCAGGAGTGATAGAGGATATATATCATATAAAACAAAAACCTTGTAAAATTACTTAAAAATCAATACTTATAAAAAAAATCAATACTTGTAAAAAAAAGTCTCTGTATGAAAGTCCACAATAACTACATCATATATAATTCTTGTTTGACACAAATGTTAAAATGTATACTTGATATAGTGGTTTTAAAATAAAAAAATAAAAAACTGTGAGAAAAAACACTGCATAAAAGTCCACAATGGTTGCAACTTATATAGTCTTGGTTTGACACAAATGTCAAACTTGTTACTTACAATGTTAGTTAGTCACAGTTATCTTCAGTTACTAAATGAACTGGGGTATATCTGCTAAACAAGCTATTTGAATATAGTACAAAAATCAATATTCTTCTTCAAGTGATGTGTTATTGTAAAATTGTACACTGCTTACATCTGTAATATGCTTAAAGATCATAAGAAAAGATCCTAAGTAGTAGATTATGCCTCCGTTCTACATGGAGATAAAACAGAAATCCATAGTGTTTTATGTATAGAAATGTTTTTATTCAAAATAAATAGTATTAAAATTGCACTCACAATTTATACCAAGTGTATATGGAAAGGCTGATGTTTTTAGGGGTAGTGTATCACAGGTCCTTCAGTCCGGCCGTTTGATGGAGAAGAAACTGCTTGGAGCTGCGTGCGTGTCACTGTTCACCCCACTGTGCGTTCCAGTTACAGCTCGGTAGCGGTTTGCGGTAAGTGCCTAAAAGGGTTCAATCCTTACGCGTTTCGTGAGCTGTGTCTCACTTCATCAGAGGATAACGTACGTATGTGGCAATTGGTTTAAATAGCCGATAAAGTCCTCTTGGCTTATTAACCATTTGGTTGCCTAAATAAACGAACTTCTTTCTTTCGGTTTTTACAATTATGATAAACAGTTGTAATAAACAGATATACATTTTCTACATTCATATAAAAACTTAATGGTTATCCATTTTACAGACTACAGTGTTTAAAATTACATTAAAAATATTTTTGAAGGTTATATGTTTGAAATAATGAACACATTCAACATTTGTGAGACATTTCTTAGTTAAGTATGCATATGTAATTAATATTAAAGCAGACACATTAACTCAAATTTAATATTAAAAAAGGGAATATTAAAAATGAGTTAACCCTTTAGTGGGTATCTAGTGATAAATCTTAAGAAGTATAATATTTGTATTTACATATTCCTGTTTAAAATCCTTTATCCTCTGCTGAAGTGAGACACAGCTCACGAAACGCATAAGGATTGAACCCTTTCGGCACTTACCGCAAACCGCTACTGAGTTGTAACTGGAACGCACAGTGGGGTGAACGGTGACAGGCACGCGGCTCCAAGCAGTTTCTTCTCCATCAAACGGCCGGACTGAAGGACCCCGTGATACACTACCCCTAAAAACATCAGCCTTTCCATATACACTTGGTATAAATTGTGAGTTCAATATTAATACTATTTTTTTTTAATAAAAACATTTCTATACAGAAAACACTATGGATTTCTGTTTTATCTCCTTGTAGAATGGAGGCATAATCTACTACTTAAAGGGACACTATAGTCACCCAGACCACTTCAGCTCAATGAAGTGGTCTGGGTGCCAGGTCCCTCAGGTTTTAACCCTTCAAATGCAAAATAGCATTTGGGGTTAAGCCAGCTTCTAGTGGCTGTCTTCCGGACAGCCACTAGAGGCGCATCTGCAACGCTGGAGGCATATTCTAAGAAATTAAAAAATGATTTCCTATGGACACTTTGAATGCACACGCGGCACTTGCCGCGCATGCGCATTCGGCTCCGCTGATGTCGAGAGAGGGAGATGACATCGGCGGGGGAGGAGAGGTCACCAGCGCCGAGGGAGCCCGTTGCTGGATTAACCCCTTAAACGCCATGGGAGGGGGACCCTGAGGGTGGGGGCATCCTCAGGGCACTATAGTGTCAGGAAAACCGCTTTGTTTTCCTGACACTATAGTGATCCTTTAAGCAGATGCAAGCAGTGCAAGCATTGTACAATTTTACAATAACACATCACTTGAAGAAGAAGAATATTGTTTTTTTTGTATATTTTTAAGTAATTTTACAAGGTTTTTGTTTTATACGATATATAACCTCTATCACACCTGGGTTAGAACGTATCTAATATTCTATCTTATCTTGCAATTTGGGGTTATCTGGCGGGGACCCTACTTTTTCCAGTTAGAGTGATATCCACATTATTCGCTCCATACTTGTGAGATTTTTAATCTCAACGACAACCCTATTTACCTCTCCCATACAATTTTTCAAGACTGTTTGCAGCTCACTAATCAAGAACCTGCCATTCTGTCTATAGGTTTCTTTTAATCCCAGAAACCCCTGTCCAGCAGGGGGTTATTTGATAAATAATGTATCTCTCATCAGCACCTTTTATCACATAGGATGAGTTGAACTACTCTGTATACTGATCGCAGCCACACCATGCCAACAATGCCATTGTATTAGTGATCATCTGCAGCTTGGATTTCTTCTCCGTAATGACAGTGAGTTCAGCCCAAATCACATTATTTCTGGAGAGAAGATAGAGCTCACTTCAGGTTGTGCATGTGACATTAGATATCAGACACCAACATTAAAAGAGTTTTTGCTGCGTGACTGAGAACTCTGAAGTGCTGACTTAGAGCTGCAGCAATTTCTTCAAATCCTTAAAGTTGTAATTTCTTTCAGAGATGAAGGGCACAGGATGCTCTTTGCATCAAGCCAAATGCCAAGCCAAAATGTAGCTGAACCATGGACTATTGAGTAAAGCTGAACCTCTTCGGGTTAGTTAGCGATTCTGAATCCCACCCCTCTAAGTGAGCAATTGAGGGAAACAGAAGGAGCATTAAAGAAATATATATATATTTAATAAATGTCCAATATATAAATATAGATTTTTTTTTTATTGCTCCTCATGTTTTTCCCACTGTTGGTTATTTTGTTTCACTTGATCTGTGAACCGAATGGTGGGAAAATGCGTATATCAGTGTACTGCAAAATATAAATAATTTATTATATTATGTATACATTTTGCAGCACACTGATTGACCCATTTTCATGCCCTTTTTTGTACTTCTGATATGGTTGCAGAGACACTATCTCGGTTCTTAAATTCTGCCAAGCAAAACTGAAATATGGGTGTTCTGTTTTCTGAAAATGTTTTTGGCCAAGCTGCATTTTATCACAATGCACAGGTCTACCATCAACCTTGCAATCATGCAAAGTGTTTATGGTTTAGAGTGATTACAGTGTGTATTTAAAAAAAAATTAAAAAAAAAATCACAAATTAGTTCCCTTTAAATCCTTTTTTATTTCTTAAATATCATAAAACAGTTTTACTTACTTTGTTCATTTCCCAAAAAGAAGCTACACCAATGCATACGTTTAGATCAATTATTAGCCTTTTCTGAGTCTATAGCAATTATTAACATGTTCTATAATTCTCTCTATATCAAGATAAATAAGTCGCTCAGTGACATACATAAAGTATTACGCAATGTCAAATACAACACAGACAATCAATAGATGATTGCATACAGCATCTGACATGGGAATTATTTTTATAACTGGTTATATAATATGATGCACAAGACTAGTTCATCAATGACTGCAATACAATACATCTATTGGGAGATGTATCAAGGAAAAACAGGTGCTATTTTGAGAACAAACCACTATACATTAAAATATATTCTATTGGTTTCCATCGTGATTGCTCCTTATTTAGCATAGAGGAAGGGAAGGAGGGCGGGAAGAAAGAAAAAGCATTCCCATGCCATTATGAAAAGAAAGTAATTTTATAACAACAAAATTATATATTTGTTAGACAGACAGATAGATAGATATATTACCAATGTTGCCATATATTTCCATACATATTGTCCAAGGGAAAGACACACACACACACACACACACACATATGCAGCTAGAGATGTGAAAAAACAGGTAGAGATACACAGGGACAGGAACAAGACATACACAGCTAGGAACACAAACACACAGACAAATTTTCACAGCACAGCCAAGCCCTGCAGACAGCAAGACGTGGCTGGGTTTGAACTCACAGCTCCAGCATCCCAGTCAGGTTCTTTGCCGTGCTGTCCACCAGGGGGCTTCAGTTTCTGTTTGTATTTTTCTGCTTCTTGACCACCTTGCCCTGGATTAAGCTGATCCACCTGCAGCCCTTTTCCAATTAGGGTTAGCTGCACCTAATTAGCAGACTGTAAAAGCCTGCCATGCCTGAGACCTAGTATCTGGTTATTTTGCCTTTTTGGTGTTTCCTGACGGATCTTTACGTTACTGACTGATTTCCTGGACTCTGACCTCTGCCTGCTTTACCGACTTTGTTACTCCGCTGCCAGCCCTGACTTCTGCTTCTCATCTGACCCTGCCTTTGGATTTCCCCTTAATCTGTACTGCGCTTCTGGAATTTGCCTCCTTCCTGTGCCATCTCCTGCAACTGGGCTCCAACTCCTGGTAAACTGTTACATAAGTCCCCAGGTGACTGTTACATAATGACCAGATCTTTGCCATGGTGTGACAATTTGTTTGTGTGCCTAGCTGTGTATGTCCTGACCCTGTGTATCTCTTCCTGTTTTTGCACATCTCTAGCTGCATATGTGTGTGTGTGTGTGTGTCTTTCCCTTGGACAATATGTATGGAAATATATGACAACATACAGAGGCAACATTGGCAACATATAATATATGAGCAATATGAATACATGTGAGAGATGATGAATGTCCTGAGTACCCTCACACAGCAAGTGACCCTCCTATCCCAAACCATAAGTGAATTGCAGCGTGATATTGCTGAGTTAAAGGGTAACACACACCATGCTCCTGAACCTGATATTGCATTACCTGACAAGTTCACTGAGAAAAGGACTGAACTGTGATAATTTATTACATACAAAAAGATAAGTCCTGTGCTCACTCCCATCACTACTGGGCTGGCAGCAATGACTACAGTACACATCCGCCCCAATAAAAACCAAAGAAAAGAAAAAAAGTGTAAAAACCAAAGAAAAGAAAAAGTTACCTGCGCTCTCTCCTTAATCCTTATGTATATTTAGACAAATGTAGGTCATTTAGTTGCTCCAATGGCCATTGGAGGGAATGCCCGCCTGCCAACGTCAAGGCAGACCCCCCTAAAGCAGGCCCTACACTGACCCTTCAGCCTGCTTCTTTGAGCTTCTGGCAAAGATATCTCTAATGAGACAGAGAGGGGTATTTTGTATATACACCCCTATATACTTATTAACCCTTAATAGGGAACACATGGGATGGGTGGCAGAATTGTAACAAGGCTGTGTGATACAAAGTAAATACAAAAAGATAAGTCCTGCGCTCACTCCCATCACTACTGGGACGGCAGCAATGACTACAGTACACATTATCCCCAATGTATAGTAACACCCAAAGAAAAGAAAAAGTTACCTGCGCTCTCTCCTTAATCCCTATGTATATTTAGACAAATGGAGGTCATTTAGTTGCTCCAATGGCCATTGGAGGGAATGCCCACCTGCCAACATCAAGGCAGAGCGCAGGACTTATCTTTTTGTATTTGTATTTACTTTGTATCACACAGCCTTGTTACAATGCTGCCGCCCATCCCATGTGTTCCATATTAAGGGTTATTAAGTATATAGGGGTGTATATAAAAAAATACCCCTCTCTGTCTTATTAGAGATATCTTTGCCAGAAGCTCAAGGAAGCAGGCTGACCGGTCAGTGTAGGACTCGCTTTAGGGGGGTCTGCCTTGAAGTTGGCAGGCGGGCATTCCCTCCAATGGCCATTGGAGCAACTAAATGACCTGGATTTTGCCTCCTTCCTGTGTCATTTCCTGCAACTGGGCTCCAACTCCTGGTAAACTGTTACATAAGTCACCAGGTGACTGTTACACAAATAGAACATGCTTGAAAGCAAGATAATTTGCAGACAGATAAATGTGCAGACACACATAATTAGAAAAATCTGCAACACACAGTGCAGAATCTCCAAGAGCAGTTTGTATGCTGTGGAGATGGTGAGACACTGTTTTACTTTTCTCTTTGAG
The DNA here is from genome assembly GCF_036172605.1 of Pelobates fuscus. Classification (NCBI taxonomy): domain Eukaryota; kingdom Metazoa; phylum Chordata; class Amphibia; order Anura; family Pelobatidae; genus Pelobates; species Pelobates fuscus. The sequence continues at coordinate 89,934,273 of NC_086323.1, forward strand.
CTTTTGCACTCTAATAGCAGATGAAGATTCTTACTACTGCTCTGATAATTTAACTTTAGCTGTTGATATATATAGACACATTGTTGGAGTCAAGGCATACAATTTACACTTGTGTAATCCTACTTGGATGCAAATACAGGGAGTGCAGAATTATTAGGCAAGTTGTATTTTTGAGGATTAATTTTATTATTGAACAACAACCATGTTCTCAATGAACCCAAAAAACTCATTAATATCAAAGCTGAATATTTTTGGAAGTAGTTTTTTGTTTGTTTTTAGATATAGCTATTTTAGGGGGATATCTGTGTGTGCAGGTGACTATTACTGTGCATAATTATTAGGCAACTTAACAAAAAACAAATATACACCAATTTCAATTATTTATTTTTACCAGTGAAACCAAAATAACATCTCAACATTCACAAATATACATTTCTGACATTCAAAAACATAACAAAAACAAATCAGTGACCAATATAGCCACCTTTCTTTGCAAGGACACTCAAAAGCCTGCCATCCATGGATTCTGTCAGTGTTTTGATCTGTTCACCATCAACATTGCGTGCAGCAGCAACCACAGCCTCCCAGACACTGTTCAGAGAGGTGTACTGTTTCTCCTCCTTGTAAATCTCACATTTGATGATGGACCACAGGTTCTCAATGGGGTTCAGATCAGGTGAACAAGGAGGCCATGTCATTAGATTTTCTTCTTTTTTTTTTTTTTTTAAATTCTTTATTTTTGGTATGCAGGGATGTACAATAGCGCCTGTGCCGCCCCAACAGCTTTAACAGGCTCAAGTTACATAAACATAGGGTAACAGTATTGTGGCACGATAAGTATGCATACATTTTTAGTAATATGGGTTAAACAACAATGATATACTGAGTCATGGTAAAGTAAACAGCGCGTTTAAGTTTTAAGTATATCAAGTTAAGTACATGTTAATAAAATTCTATAACATTTTATAACTGAGCTATACACGCTTTTTGAATGGGTATGATACAGTTTTTAAGTTTCAGGCTTATTTGACAGAGTCAAAGTGTAGATTACTCCACACAGCTTAATATTGACCACCAGGGGGCAGCAAGTTACCGAGTCAGACTGTTCAAGCTTTCATATAGGCTTAGGCAATTTTTGCTGCTATCTATACATGCTCCTAAACAGCAGAACAAAATGGCACGCAATTAAACAACACATTTTGATTAATATATCATGTTTCATTATCACGCTATACATGAAAAGTGTATTTATGCAAGAACTACGCTAAATCAATGCTGTTTTGGGTTTTTTTTTTCCCATGTGTTCGGCTCGCTTAGGCTAGCTGAAACATAAGGCGGCAGATATCTTGACATGTGTGAGGTCTCTTCTTAATAGAGCAACAAGTCCAGGCGGGGTAGGCCAGAATTCAGGAGAAGAAAACTGCTACTCATAACAGTATACTATTGTGGGTAGTGTCCCAAAGTGTCCCATAACAGCGTGGTCCCCACACTTGGGGGAGCTAAAAATGGTGAATTGAGGGGGCAGGAACGTGGGTCAGAATTGCAGGTGAATTCTCTGATGGTATCAGGTTTTAATCAGGGGTTGTACCTGGCATCCCAGATGTATCATAGTCCTCGCTGTATGTGCCTTTGTGGAGGCACAGTGTGCCTTAAGGGAGTCTCTGGGGACTTAGAGTTGGTACAGCAGACTCTGAGGTGGTAAGGTGATGTGATGCCGCCATTTTAACAGTGCCTCTGTGTGGCTGCAGGGCTGTTAGTTGAGAGGCTTTGCATTGCCCGGTCCGCTTGTTGTCTGCCTAAATCTGCTGCTCCCATCACGCTGATATCTTCCTCGCAGGGGTCGGTCGTCAACTCACCGTTCAGTGTGTGGTCACTCGGTTCGGTGAGCGGCTTGGTTGCTCTCCTCAGGAGCCCCATCGTGCAGGAGCTGGTGGAGCCGGACTCAGCGCGGCCGCCATCTTAAGGGGTAAGCCTCTGGTGCGCTCCGTTGTCTATCTTTCGCACCTTTCGAGCCCCCTGTAGTGGGGACCGGGATGACCCCCCCGGTCCAAGGGGGGGGGGGAACGGGGCCGGCAGGCGTCTCGTGATGTCGGCTTGCGGTGTCCGGGAAGGGAGACAGGGCAGCGGCCGTCTACCCCGCATCCTCCCCGAGTAGGCCGCGGCCCCCAAAGCCTCTCACCCCCTTCTGGGGTCCTGAAGCTCCCGATCTCGGGGTCCGCCACCCCATCCACAGCCGTGGGCAGATCTCCTGGGCTCTTTGCGAGTGTCAGGGCTTTGTTGGTCGCCTGAGAGGCCAGATTGCTCCGGAGCCTCTCCTGCATGCGACCGGTCAGCATGGCGGACCGGCCCCGCCCCCCAGATTTTCTTCTTTTATACCCTTTTTTGCCAGCCACGCTGTGGAGTACTTGGACGCGTGTGATGGAGCATTGTCCTGCATGAAAATCATGTTTTTCTTGAAGGATGCAGACTTCTTCCTGTACCACTGCTTGAAGAAGGTGTCTTCCAGAAACTGGCAGTAGGACTGGGAGTTGAGCTTGACTCCATCCTCAACCCGAAAAGGCCCCACAAGCTCATCTTTGATGATACCAGCCCAAACCAGTACTCCACCTCCACCTTGCTGGCGTCTGAGTCGGACTGGAGCTCTCTGCCCTTTACCAATCCATCCATCTGGCACATCAAGACTCACACTCATTTCATCAGTCCATAAAACCTTAGAAAAATCAGTCTTGAGATATTTCTTGGCCCAGTCTTGACGTTTCAGCTTGTGTGTCTTGTTCATTGGTGGTCGTCTTTCAGCCTTTCTTACCTTGGCCATGTCTCTGAGTATTGCACACCTTGTGCTTTTGGGCACTCCAGTGATATTGCAGCTCTGAAATATGGCCAAACTGGTGGCAAGTGGCATCTTGGCAGCTGCACGCTTGACTTTTCTCAGTTCATGGGCAGTTATTTTGCGCCTTGGTTTCTCCACACGCTTCTTGCAACCCTGTTGACTATTTTGAATGAAACGCTTGATTGTTCGATGATCACGCTTCAGAAGCTTTGCAATTTTAAGAGTGCTGCATCCCTCTGCAAGATATCTCACTATTTTTGACTTTTCTGAGCCTGTCAAGTCCTTCTTTTGACCCATTTTGCCAAAGGAAAGGAAGTTGCCTAATAATTATGCACACCTGATATAGGGTGTTGATGTCATTAGACCATACCCCTTCTCATTACAGAGATGCACATCACCTAATATGCTTAATTGGTAGTAGGCTTTCGAGCCTATACAGCTTGGAGTAAGACAACATGCATAAAGAGGATGATGTGGTCAACATACTCATTTGCCTAATAATTCTGCACTCCCTGTACATTAGGACATCAATCACAAATCCCCTCTGCAAATATAGGTCAAGGAAATCCCATAACATATTATGTTGATAAGGATTTAATTGAAGAAGAGTTTGGCTTCTGAAAGCACAAGGTATCTGTTACGGCTGGTGCTTTTACTTTAATATTGATTTGAAGTATACTAGTTAAGCAATCTATTGGTGAAAGGACTTTTACATAGGCAGAAATGTCTTGCATTGTCCCTGAATGCCAAATTGTAAAATTATTATTATTTTATTATTTATATAGCGCCATCAGATTCCATAGTGCTGTACAATGGGTGGACTAACAGACATGTAATTGTAACCAGACAACCGGACGTACAGGAACAGAGAGGTGGAGGGCCCTGCTCAATGAGCTTACATTCTAGAGGGAGTGGGGTATAGTGACACAAAGGGTAAAAGTAGGAGTACGAAGTAGGTTGTTAGAAAAGTATTCACGGAGGGCTTAGTAGGTAATTTTTGACAGTTGCAGGAGAGGAGTCATGGGGTGTGGGGGATAAAAACCTGCTAACAGTTTAATTGATATGCTTTCTGGAAGAAGTGAGTTTTCAATGATTTTTTGAATGAGTGGAGTCTGGGTGAAATTCTTACAGAGAAGGGAAGAGAGTTCCACAGAAGAGGTGCAGCCCTGGAAAAATCTTGGAGGCGAGCGTTGGAGGTGGGAGTATGTACAGAGGATAAGCTATGAGTTTAGTTAACGTTTCTGGGATTGAAAATACTAATATTTGCCATATGCTATATAACAAGGCTCTCATTACAGAGTGATGCATAAAATATAAGTGGTAATATTTCATGTTGCAGTAGTAAATCACAGGAAATAAATTTTTTTGTTTTTTTTTACCTGTTATGGGTGATGTGGAAATATGATTTCTGAAAAAATATTTTTACTAGTTCATATAATGATAAACTATTTGGAGATATAGATTCATATGTATTTGTATATAAATACCTAATTATATTGTATATCACATTTTTTTTTAAAGAGGTTGCAATGTATAAATAATGTTTCCTTTCTTAAAACTATCATTTCTAAAACTAACTTTTTGCCTGAGAGGCAACTGCAATCAAATTACCTTTTTGCACACAAAATAACAGATATCTGTGTAGCAATGTATGGAATTTTGAGGGGGCATATAGTGAAATCTGTGTGTAGCGGAATCGTTGCCAGTCCATGAATTGCCTTGTTCTTTTCAAGTATTCCCCCTGTATTTTCGTGTGTTTGACATGCTCCCCATTTAGGAGCGTTTCCACAAAGGGATTTCATTCGCCTCCCGAACAGGGACCACCCAATCCCTCATTTAAAATGTTAGGTTAGAATGTTCCCACCGCGCAACCTAATTCTCAAAACCACAAACCACAAGTGAAACAATTAATGCTTCCCTGGGTGGCCACCATTCGTATAAGCAAACGCCACCAGAGGGAGCATTCGTGGATTGTTTCCCGCCTCGCTCGTTTCCAAATGAGGACCTCCCCGGTGCACCATTAGAACGTTCACATCAATTAATCAGAGCATTTGCACTCGCAACATAGGTGTGATACCGCAAGGAAAGGGACAGAGGCGAGGGTTCCTGAGGTTGGTGTGGGCACTGGAACGTTTGGGGGGCTCTTGTGAGCCTGAGCGACAAAGAGACCAGCTCTTTTCCCACAGGCGGGCTTTTCTGTGCCTGGGAGACAAAGGGACAGTCCATTTCCCGCGCCTAAACTCAGTCTGTCAGGGACCAGGAACCAGACAGAGACATAACTAGATGCAAAAACACCTTTATTAATAAATAACAAATAAATAACCAAAAGCAAAGTCCAGGAATCAAGCAGGGGTCAGTCACCAGAGCGGGTAGTCAGACAAGCCAGGATCAGGAGCACGGAGAGCAGCGGAGTCAGGAACAAGGCCGGAGTCAGGAACCAGGAACAAACAGGAAACACAGGAACAAGGAGACTTCTGGGGAACAGGAAACCACGCAAGGGCAAGGAAGTTTGCTGCTTAAATAGGCTGAACTGATTAGCAGCAGGGTTGATTACTACTCTCAGGTGAGTAACTGTGGCAACATACTGAAGGAGCTGATAGTAATCACAGCTGAAAACTCAGTCACTGAAACAGGAAGAAGACCCCTGGCATTTGGTGTGGGAAACCGTGTGGGTTTAGTGGCGGGCTTTGGGGACAAAGGGAACAGAGCCCCTTCCCATGCCAGGGACCCCAGGAGGGGGAGGATCCTGGGAGGTGACCTTATATGTGTTGTGTGATACACCCCTTGCAGGGGGCTAATCATAAAAGCCATGCGTGGCCAATAAAATTGTGTATGTCCAGTTACTGGGGGAAAATGGGTCTCTTGGTATTTTAAGTGGTTCCTGACCGGCTGAAGGAAGGGGACTAGCGGAGGTAACCGATCGGGTTACCCATGGTCTGCTACACTGTGCAAGCGTAAATTGTAAATTCTGCTTCCTGTTACTATATTCACACCAATTGCACATTTTACACCTCCTCATCCCATATACTTATAGTCTACCAAACTGGTCAGACACATTTTCGGGTGCCCCCTGTGGGTGTATTGCAGCCCAGGTGTAGGTAGGACGTTAGTTGGCGGTGCATTCCCACCAGGGGTGGCTGTGAGTGATGAGCCTTCCTGTGCTTGGTAGCTGTAGTGGAGGCTCGTTGCTTGCCACAGCAGATTGCAGACCAGCTGGTTCCCGGAGGTCGCATGGCTCCCCTCTGGCTCGGAGAGAAGGTATGCTCTCCCTCTGGCCTCTGTGCTTCTGTCAGTCGCCATTTTAGGTGAGGCATTTGGGCCACGAGGCTGGGTGGCAATGTAGCGGTGGTTTGCCATGGGGACCGGGATGACCCCCACCGGCCCAAGGGGGGGGGATGGGGCAGCGGAGCGCCGACCGGAGAACTGGGAGAGCGGCCATCTCACCCCAGCTCAAGCCTTCCTAGGCTGCAGACCTCAATCAGGTTACTTTGAATCCGGATCGGAACTTGAGGGGTATCCTCGTGTTCAGCGTCAGCTAGTGAGTACTGTGGGTCCAAAGTTAGGGCTGTAGCTGTGATCGGATCGCCGTTAGCACCGATATTCCGGTTCTGGTGCAGGAGCTGAAACGACATGCGTCTGATCCGGTCGGCGGTCAGGCCCCGCCCCCCTTTTGGGTTTTTTTATATTCGGGTCAGCTTATACTCGAGTATATATGGTAATTCAGAGGTTGGTTCACAGTAAAAACTAATTATGAGAATTTTAATTCTGCCTCTATATGTCTCAGTGGGCTACAATTCCTCCATGCTCCCAGACTCAACTGGAATAGGTTTTTGCAGTGCTCTGGTCTACCCATCCCACCACCTGTTCCCTTGAACCTATTCCCTTGCATCTTATCCATACTCTGTCTCCTTCTCATGCTCTGCCTCTCACTTAAATTTTCAACTCTCCCTCTCCTATGGCATATTTCCATCACCATCCAAATATGCAATCGTAACCTGATTCTGAAAAATACCAACCTTGAAACCTTCTGAAAAATACCAACTACCGCCCTATCTTGCTATTGCCTTCTGAACCCAAGATCCTTGAAAGAATGGTGTATGCTAGATTGACAGACTTCCTTGAATCCAACACTCTGCTTGACTCGCTTCAGTCTGGTTTCCATGTACAGCACTCTGTGGAAACGGCTCTGACCAAAGTATTCAATGATCTAATCTCGTGGTCACTATTCTATACTAACTCTCATTGACCTTTTTGATGCTTTTGGCACTGTTGATCATCAACATCTTCTTCTCATCCTCAGTAATCTTGGTCTACGAGATATTGCTTGTTTGGATTCCAATTTCATATCTATGCAGATGACATGCAAACCTATCTGTCCCTCCCCTCCTGACTCGTGTCTGTTACTGCCTCACTGCTATTTCTAACTGGATGCCTGCTCACTTCCTTAAACTCAACTTGTCCAAAAAAGAACTTCTGTTCTTACTTCTCTCAAGTGTTGCTATTGCCATTCCTGTCTGTCTAACGGAAACACCATTTACTCCACTTTGCATGCTCACTGCCTAGGTGTTCTCTTCGATTTCGACATCTCCCTCACCCCTCATGTCCAGTTGATCACCAAATCCTGCCGCTTCCATCTCAAAAACATAGTGCATCCGTCTATACTTAACAACTGATGCGGCTAAGGTGCTAGTCCATGCCGCTGTCGTCTCTCGCCTTGACTACTGCAATCTGATCAGTGGTCTGATTTGCTCTCAATGTGCCCTGTTACAGTCTATAATGAATTAGGTGGCCAGGCTCACCTTCTTCTATCGCTACACAATACTGCTCCAACCTATCTATCCTCCCTGAAACACAAGTATGTCTCGTCTAGCCCCTACACTCTGCCCAAGACCTACGTCTATCCTCTGTTCGTACTCCCACCTCTGATGCTTGCATCCAAGAATCTATTGCTGCACCATTCCGGTGGTACACCCTTCCTTCCCTTCTCTGTTAGAATTTCACCAAGTCTCCTTTACTTAAAAAAATAATGGAAGACTCCCTTTTTTTTCCAGCAAATACTATTCTACCAACCTACTTTTATACTACTACCCTTACCTGTGTGTCACTTTACCCCACTCTCTCTCGCATGTAAGCTCATTGAGCAGGGACTTCAACCCCTCTGTTCCTGTGTGTCCAACTCATCTGGTTACAATTACATGTGTGTTAGTTCACCTATAGTACAGCGCTGCATAATTAGTTGGTGCTATATAAATATTAATAATAATAATATATGCTCCAAATTACCTTTTAAATGGTATCCAAAGTGAAATTTGATTGGTCAATTTGGCTGCAGATGCTACATGCCAAAGGTTTCTACCTGTACATTATTAATATTATCATTATTGCTGTATAATTACTTGTTGCTTAACAACAGGTTAAATTACCTCTTTCTGAATGCAGTTTAATCTAAATGTTCTGTGTGACCCTACTTGTGATCCTTGTTCTGCAAATTTTACTTCTTCATTTGGTGGAGCAGAAATATGGGCAAGTAAAAAGATCTGAGTGACTTTGACAAGGACCAAATTGCGAAGGCTAAGCAACTGGGCTAGAGGATCTCCAAAACAGCAAGTCTTGTGGAGTGTTCCTGATATGCAATTGTTAATACTCACCAAAAGTGGTGCAAGGAAGGACATCCAGTGAACTGCATCTACTACAAGGGCACCCAATGCTCATTGAAGCTCGTGACGAGCGATGGCTAACCCATCTGGTCTGCTCAAACAGAACACCTACTGTAGCTCACATTTCAAAAATAAATAAATAATGCTGTTCATGATAGATAGGTGTCAAAACACACAGTGCAATGCAATTTGCTGAATTTGGGGCTGCTTTGCTGCACAGCCAAAATATCTTCAATGGGGATGTGAGCATCAGAACTAGACCATGGACCAATGAAAGAAGGTTGCTTGGTCTCATGAATCACATGTTCTTTTGGGTGCATGTGTGTCAATTAGCCAGCCTTCTTCACAGCATACACTGTGAAGAAGGCTGGCTTTCAAAGGTGATGTTATGCACTAGGCAATGTTCTGCTTGGCATCTTGATTTATATGTTTAGAAAAAATAGTGTTTACTGAATTTGTCAATTTTGAGTATATGTCCATATATATCCTATTGTCAATTGGGACGTGAGCATCAGAAATGGACAACAGAAAGATTGCACAAAAAAAACACAATATATTATCTAATATATATAAAACTACATGCAAAATTTAAATTCTGTATATGTCCATATATTTGTTTATGTATTATTTAACAGTAATCAATCTATGGGAATAATGAGTTGACTTAATTTCATTGGCTAATGTATATGCATCGCATGTTTCAAATACATACGTATAATTGTATTATTCAAAAATACATAGGTAGGGAAGTATTAAAATATATACTGTTAAAATACTGTTTTGCCTTAGTAAGTATGATAGTCCTGCTTGCAAATTTGTTTACAGCATACAGACAGTGCCTTGAGTATCCATTCACCTTCACCAGTCCCTAGCCCTCATTTTTAATTAAAACAGAAATGCCACTTCTCTGGAAGTGACAGTTCCTCATTCCCCAACCCAATAAATGCTACTACAGTGTTTTACCATGGGGAAACAATAACTAAAAAAAAAAAGAAAAATATCTGCTGCATGTCCATGTTTTGGGTGATCACCCCATAATGCTTTGGGAGCATATATGCATGCTTAGAATCTACACTGAAAAGCCATACAAGCACATGTGATTAAGGGCACTACTCCAGTATTGTTATTTGTGTGCATGTGTTACTGCAGTGGTTAAACTAATGTATGTGCTCGATCTGGTGAGTTGTTGAGCTCTGTAAAAGGAAGATGAGGACTACTGAGATTGAAAAAAGAACACAAAAAAAAAAACTATCGCTTACTTTCAGTTAGCTATCCAACTATACTAAATACTACAAGACAGCTTTACGGTAATGTGGTACTACTGATACTGATAGGGCAATGTATTGACTGTAGATAGGAACCTGCATATACACGTATCCATGTGTACATATATGTAAACATGCACATGCTAGCAATTATGACAAATATTCTCACATATGCTAATTATCTGGCTAACAATGAATATGTCTTGCTCTGTTCAGAATTACTAGCATAAGCCATAGAACACATTTCAAGCCTCTTGTGAACATTCATAAAAAAATAAATGCCAGCAGGCTTTTAGTTTGAGAACGATGATTTATTTACATAGCATTTTAAATGTAACGTATATCTGCAAAAAATTAATCTTTATGATGAGCAGCAAGACATTATTTTATATGGAAAATGTTTCTTTTTATTACTGTTGCTTCTCTAAACTTATATAACTTTAGTATGCCTTCTTTAATTTTTCCCAAGGTAGTTTCTTTTATTTAGTCCATAAAATAGGCTTTATGAGATAAACTATTTCTCTTTGATATGTTTTTACTTAATAAAATAACATGAGTTTTTTTTTTATTATTATTAATTAAGCAAATACCCTTCAAAAGTGTCCTGAAATGTAATTATGGTGACAGATTGCATTTATGGTGCGGTGATAAATTACTCCATGGATTACAAAGATTTAAAACTTTTATTTATAAAAAGTTTTTATTATTGTGTTGTTAAATTAGCTAGTAAAAACAGAATGTTGAAGAATCTGCTAAAAAAAAAAAAATGAATAACTCTTTTAGTACCAAAATAAAAAATATAGTCAGACATAGATTGTATGTGGACAGTATCTTTGAATGCAGACACTTTATTCACACTCTGTTATAACTTTTAGGAATCTATATTCTAGGAAACTTTACCATTTCATATATCTATATTTGTCATATTTATTGATTATGGCAAAAATTCAATTTTAGTATGCTTATATTTGACATCCTGTATTTCATATTGCAAGTTTTTTTTGTTTTGTTTTTTCACACAGTAGTTCTGTAAAGGATGAACAAATCAAATAAAAAAAAATTATGTAAATGTAGATAATTTTCTTTTTATGAATCTTTGAGCAGCATCATCTTCACCATACTGCTGTTTTATTTCACATTTTGTGCTAGTAAAACAGATTTTGTTTCCAATACATATTAACAAATATTTTTATAACAAAAGTCTTTAGTAGTGAAAGTGGTTACATATATAAAAAAAAAATAATAATATTTAAAGGGCACTAAAAGCACTATAACCACAGCTAATTGCTATAGTTCGAGGAAAAAAATGTAGGCTCTTACGTCATAGAAGCCTGATGCAAGGCTTCCGCATACCCAAAGATGAATTCATTAAAAGGTTTTTTTTTTTTTTGTTTCCTGAATGAATAGCCAATAATTCTTAAAGCTTAGAGGGTTTATTTTATTTTTGTTTATCAATGGCCAGTCCTTAAAGTAACACTCCCTGCATGGTCTTCGTGCCTGCTGCACAGTGTGAAAATGATGCGTAGATCCAGATATGGGACACCAGGGAACTAAAGCAAATGGCGAGACAGGATCCTGAAATCAGGACTGTCTCTCAAAAAGTGGAACTGTTGGGTAGCCTGCTGTAATTAGTGACAAAAATAATCTTAAACAGGACTCACATTGGAATGTGTACACTACTGTGAAGACTTTACTGCAAAACATAAATTAAAATAAATATCCTAATCCCCTTAAGACCAATGATCCATCAGTCTCATGGTGAGGGGAAAAATATACAGTGAGGGGAAAAAGTATTTGATCCCCTGCTGATTTTAAACATTTGTCCACTGACAAAGAAATTATCAATCTATAATTTTAATGGTAGATGTATTTTAACAGTGAGAGACAGAATAAAAAAAAAATCAGAAAAACGCATGTCGAAAAAGTTATAAATTGATTTGCATGCGAATGAGTAAAAACAGTATTTGACCCCTTCAACGTAGTACTTGGTGGCAAAACCCTTGTTGGCAATCACAGAGGTCAGATGTTTTTTGAAGTTAGCCACCAGGTTTGCACACATCTCGGGATTTTGTCCCACTCCTCTTTGCAGATCCTCTCCAAGTCATTAAGGTTTCGAGGCTGACGTTTGGCAACTCTAACCTTCAGCTCCCTCTACAGATTAAGGTCTCGCGAGGCCACTCCAGGATCTTTTTTTTTTTCAATTTGACAATTTTTATTTTGCAGTCATGTGGGGTACAGAAAAAAGATAAGGGTGGGAACAGTAAATCAAGGTTTACATATCATACAACATAGTCAACAGTGTATCTCCATTACTTTCAATCACATCTTATGAGCTTTTTCTTAGTTGCATGGGGTTGGGGGAGGGTGGGGAAGGATAAGGGATGGTTGCCAACAGTAACTTAGCATTATACATATTATAAGGTCATTCAAACCATTTTTGAGCTATGCCCCTCTGTGTTCTAGCATTCGCCTCCCCGAGATAAAGTACCTTTCCCTCATGGTTTTTAATTAAGCCTCTGTTAAACCTGAGAAGTAGCCTGTGTTGTGGTTTTGGTTTGTGTGTGCTCCCAATATTCTTTCCACATCAAATTAGCTTTTGCCATTGTCTGGTTCATTCCCTTTTGTTGTGCAAACATCGTTTCATATTGCCAATTAGTATGAATTTGGTTGAGAAGAGCGTGGTGGGTTGGTGGTGTAGGTGATTTCCAAAGCCTGGCTATCACTGTTGCTGCTGATATCAGTATGTGGTAGGTTACTGCCCATTGGGCCCTAGACATGTCTTCTGGAGGGATAAATAAGAGGTACGTCTCGACAGTGGGCTCCGTTTCTGAGTTTGTGGATGTCTGAATGAGTTGTGTAACCTTACGCCAAAAGGGCAGCAATTTATCACATGACCACCATATGTGTAACATCGTCCCCACCTTGGCTTTGCACCTCCAGCACTGGTTAGTGGAGGTTTGAGGCCATATTTTGTGTATTCTATCAGGTACCAGGTACCAACGATACAGTATTTTCCTTTGGAGTTCTAAATGGCCAGTGCATGATGTGATGCCTCGGTGTGAAGAGTAGGCTCTCTCCCAGCTTTCCTCATTAATTATGTGTTTCAGTTCTTTATGCCAAGCCTGTTTATATGTGAGTTTTACTTTAGGTTGTGAATGTATTAGGGCTTTATAACACAATGAAATCACTTTTTTGGGTGGTAGTGCGTTTGTGCATATTTTCTCAAAGCCAGAGAGTGTTTGGTGTTGCGTAAGGGCATGCGGCTGAGGGTTGGTGCCTGTTAGATAAGATTTAAGCTGTAAGTATGGAAATAGCATTCGGTGTGGGAGGTTATATGTTTTTTGTAATACCGGGAACTGCATGAGCTCCGCTTTATCATACAGCTGTGCAATATATTTAATATCATGCTCTAGCCACTTTTTGTGATCCAGTGTGGGTATCGTTCTTGACATTACTTCCATTGGTGTCGCTAGCGGAAAAGGGTGATAGGCTGTTACACTTTTATACACTGAGTCCCAGATTTCGAGTAGCAATTGGGATGTGGGTAGTAAGTGGTGCGTTGGGGGTCTACATTGTCTTGGAGTCCATAGGTATGAATATATTGTGGTGTGTTGAGCCCAATGAGATTCTATGTGGAGCCATTGCGGCTGGTCAGGTCGTGGCGACAGTTGCGAGATTGTATGAAGTATTGCTGCATTGTAATATTTTTGTATGTCAGGGAATCCCAGGCCTCCCTCGATTGTGTCCCTCTGCAAGATCTTTGTGGCTATTCTCAATTTCTTGTTTTGCCACACAAATCTGAGGAGCAAATTTTGGGTCGTGCGGAAAAAACTGTTAGGCAGTGGTATTTGTAGTGTCCGGTAAAGATATTGTAGTTTTGGCAACAGTGTCATTTTGACCGCTGCTATGCGGCCCACCCACGAGATGAACTTGCCCTCCCAAGTCTTTAGAGTATCTTTGAAATGCGACAGGATGTGTAAATAGTTGAGTTTATACAAATCCATTGGGTTTTTTGCTATTTTCAGACCCAGGAAGGTTAGGAAGTCTGTGCGCCAGTCTAGTGTAAATTTTTCTTTTAGTATCTCCATTTGCTGTGTTTTAATATTAATCCCCATAGCTTGCGTTTTGGTCAAGTTGAGTTTATAGTAAGAGTATTTCCCATATTGTGCTATATGTTTCATGAGGTTAGGGAGTGAGATGTATGGTTCTGTCAGGGTCAGAAAGATATCGTCCGCAAATAGGCTTAGTTTGTATTCATCGTTTCCTAGCCGGACCCCTTTTATGGATATTTCTTCTCTAATTTTGGCTGCTAGCGGCTCTAGAGCCAGTACGTATAGCAGAGGCGACAAGGGGCACCCCTGTCTTGTACCATTGGTGATCCTGATGGTATCTGAGCAAAATCCTGCTGTCACTACTTTGGCCGTTGGACTGCTATATAGGGCTTTAATCACTTTGATAAATTGTTGCGGGAATGCGAATTTGTTTAACACCTCCTGCAGGAAGGACCAACTGAGGCGATCGAAGGCCTTCTCAGCATCAAGAGACACCAGGAGGCCCCCGATCCCTCCTCTTCTCATGCTGTGCACCAGGTCCAGCACCTTGCGTGTGTTATCTGATCCCTGCCTACCAGCTACAAAGCCCACCTGATCTGTGTGTATCAGGTGGGGCAGTATGTTGCTTAACCTGTGTGCGTGCACTTTGGCGTATAGTTTTGCATCGGTGTTGAGGAGCGATATCGGTCTGAGGTTGGGGCAGTGCGTTGGAGGTTTGCCTGGTTTTGGGAGTGTGATAATATGTGCCATCAGTAGTTCCTCCGGGAGTGTACCTGTTTGTGTAGCCCGATTAAACAGTAGTGTGAGGTAAGGTGATAAGATACGGTGGAATTTTTGGTAGTATATGTTAGAGAAGCCGTCTGGCCCTGGTGCCTTGTTTTTCGGTAACGCTTTAATGGCAGCTGTGACTTCTTGTGATGTCATGGGAGCTGTAAGTTCTCCTATCTGTGTGGGTGTCAGAGTGGGTAAGTGAGTGGTTTCTAGGTATGAGCGTATGTCTTCCTCCTTTTGTTTTAAGTGGGTATCGTCCTCTAAGTTATAAAGTCCTCCATAGTAAGAGGCGAATGCGTTGCTTATATCCACAGGGGATAAGAGTTTTTTGTTGTTTTGATCTATTATGTATGGTATTCTGCTATTGGTTACTCGTTGCTTAAGTCTGGACGCTAGCAGCTTACTGGCCCTGTTGCCCTGTGTATATTGTTGTTGTTTGAGTTTATGAATATTGTAGCTTACTCTTTTTAGGGTGTGTTCTCTGATTTTATCCTGTATGTCCTTGATTTGGGCTTGTAGTGTGTCCGTCGGTGACGTTTTGTTTTTGGTGGTTAGGTCGGTCAATTGAGTGTTCCATTGTATCCATTGTCTTTGGGAGCTGCGTTTGATTTGCGCCGCTCTTCGTATTAGCAAGCCCCTAGCGACTGATTTGTGTGCCTGCCATACTATATTTACGTCAGTCTGTTCTGAGTAGTTCGTGTCGAAATACTGAGTCAGTTCGTCCTCTAGTTGTCTGGTGAAAGTATGGTCATGTAACAAGGATTCATTGAGTCTCCACGGACTTCTATGCTTGTAGTCATATTGGTCTTTAACTGTGAGTGTTATAGCCGCATGATCTGACCAATTAATTGTATTGATGTTGCTATCAAGTATCTGGTCTAGGCATGTTCTGTGGATGTGGAATCTATCGATGCGGGTGTATGTTTTATGCGGGGCCGAGTAATATGTGTAATCTTTTGTTTGTGGGTTAAGTATTCTCCATGTATCATACAGTTGGTGGTCGTCTAGCAGTTTTTGGTATGTCTTACATGCCTGAGTCTGTTTCCTCTTCGCCTGTGAGCCCGGCTGTGCTGTGGTGTCTAGTTTGGGATCTAAGATGTGGTTAAAATCCCCACAAAGGATTAGCATCCCTTTCTGGAGTCGCGTGACCTTGGTTAACAGCTGATGTAGGAAATTTCTTTGACCCCCATTGGGTGCATATGCCGAGACAATGGTGTATAAGCTATTGTTTATAGTGCATACTAAGATAATGTATCTGCCCAGAGGGTCTATGAGGGAGTCATGGTATGTGTATGCTATTTTACTGCTGATTAGAATTGTTACTCCTTTGGATTTGTGTCCTGTGGTTGCGTGGTATTGATGGGGGAACTGATCTGGTCTTAGATTCGGGCTGGTCTTAAAGTGTGTTTCTTGGAGGCACACAATTTCAGCCGCCTCTTGTTTCAACGCTCTGAAGAGGCAATGGCGTTTATAAGGCGTGTTTAGTCCTTTTACGTTATGGGAATATATTTTCATATTGGGATTTTATTGTGTGGGAGCTGTCCATTCCACAGAGTCTATTTTTACTTGTGTTGGGTGTCATTGCGGTTGGGGGGCTGGTGTTCCTATACTTTTTATCTCTAGGCTTCATGTCATACCATGCTACTTTCGTTAGCGTGTAGCTATGTTCATGGGCATACCTGGAACATTTTACTGAGGCTATAGGGGTATTGGATATCGGTTTGAGGGTCACAGGGGGGTAACTGGGAAAAAACATAACGGTGGTCGTCACCACTAATACCCAAACGTGGGTTTGGTTACTATTCCACGTAACCTCGTGGGGGTGGGATTTCTGTCCCATCTTCAGTGTGTCTGTATTCGACTAGGCCCTTATTAGTCAGGTGTCTCAAAAAATTATCTTTTAGCTGTCAGACATCGTCTGCGACTGGTATCTTCCAGGTCTAACGTCTCCTACTGTCCTCCCTCTGTACACCTTGTGCTGCCTACTTGTATCAAATTAACATACTTGTACTTTTACACACTGTAGCAGAATTCGGCTCTCCTAGCCGTTGCAAATATAACATACATCGTTCTAACAAAAACATTAAACATTTATCATTCCTATCGCAGCTTCCCAGGGGTTTTTGGGTGTTAGCTCACGTTGCCCTAGTCACCTTCTAGCAACCTGTTGTCCTAACCCGTGCTATGTTACATCTTGTGTTACTATCTATGATCTGATTTGCCGCTCCATTTAGCGTCTATACTTAGTCGGTGTCAGCCTGGTACCTTCAGAGGAGCCGTAGTGACTCCTAGCCTATAACCTGCATTATAAAATCGTTGTGCACATGGGACCAATGTCAACCTTCGGGCCTGTTTGATATGGATGCCCTTACCGCACTCCTGTTCCTACATTTCATATACACAAACATTGTCTCTGCCCGGTACCTTAGCTCCCACAGCCTGCGCAAGTTAGCTGCTCTTAGGCTGACGATCGTGTGAGGCTTGCGCCCCTAGTAGCAGGTTTGTGCTCATGCTAGTGACTATCTCGGAGCAAATCCTGGCAATTACAGGTCTTATTCACAGATTAACATAACTTTACTTATAATTTAACTGAACTTATAATTTCTGCCAACAAAATCAACAATGCAACAGTACATTTGTGTGTGTGCGTATTATCAAACCCTTTCGACATAGTAGTCGCGGCGGTGATCAGTTGTGCCCAGGGTAGGCTCACTTGCGTTGCCTCTTCCACTCTGGCGATAGCCTCTGAGTTGTGGAGCTTTTTTCGGGATGTTGGGGTGTTGCTATCCCCCAGGAGCAGAGAATTTTCCTGCCCTCGTCCGGGGACATAATGGTAGTAATCGTTCCGTTTCTCTGGACCGTGAGGCGGACCGGGTGTCCCCACCGGTACGGTACTTGCTGAGCTCTGAGTGCTTCTGTAATGTCTTTAAATTCCCTGCGTTTTTGCAAAGTCATGGCAGATAGGTCTGAGTAGAGCTGGATGGATTTGTATTTGTCCGGCATGTCTCTGCGTCTCCTTGAGGCCTGCATTATTTCCTCTTTGATATGGTAGTAGTGTATTTTCGATAGTACGTCTCTAGGTGCTTCGGCCGGTAGGAATTTGGGCTTTGCCACCCTATGTGCTCTGTCTATTAGCAGCATGGCGGCTGGTATGTCCGGGGACATGGTTTGAAATAAGTCTGTCAGGGATACCCCTGAATCTTATGTTCTGTCTCCGTGATCTGTCTTCTAAGTCCATCACCTTCAATTGAAGCTGGTGCTGTTGATTTTCCAGGCTCTGCACGTGGTCCGCCATATCGTTGTGGGCCTCAGCATATTCGTCCATTTTGTTTTCCACTCTGGCAGTGCGGTCACCCAGATCTCGCATATCCTTTCTGATCTCTGCTAATTGTCTGTTTAGAGTGTCCAGGATCTTGTTGGACATAGCGTCCAGACACTTTTGCAGTACTTCTTGTGTGACTGGTAAGTTCCCTGCCGGATCAGTGTGTAGAGGCAGTGTATCATCACCGTCGTCGCCATCTTGGTCGCTCTCGTGTGCAGCGGCTTGTTTAGACAGCCGCGATTTGGTTCCGAAGAACGCATTTTTGTCTCCTTTATCCTGGGGCTTTTGTTTAGTCTTCAGCTGGGACATCTTGTCTGAAGATTGCGGAGGAGTTCTGGTAGATTTCGCTGGTTAAAAACGCTTTTTTGGGCCGTTTGGAGCGGAGCGCTAGTTACATGCGACCGTCCGCGCCATGAGCTTGGCCACGCCCCCCGAGGCCACTCCAGGATCTTAATGTGCTTCTTCATGAGCCACTCCGTTGTTGCCTTGGCTGTGTGTTTTGAGACATTGTCATGCTGGAATACCCATCCACGACCCATTTTCAATGCCCTGACTGTGGGAAGGAGAATCTCACCCAAGATTTGATGGTACATGGCCCCGTCCATCATCCCTTTAATGTGGTGCAGTTGTCCTGTCCCCTTAGAAAAACACCCCCAAAGCATAATGTCTCCACATCCTTGTTTGATGGTGGGGATGGTGTTCTTGGGGTCATAGGCAATATTGCTCCTCCTCCAAACACAACAAGTTGAGTTGATTCCCAAGAGCTCGATTTTGGTCTCATCTGACCACAACACTTTCATGCAGTTCTCTTCTGAATCATTCAGATGTTCATTGACATACTTCAGACTGGCCTGTATATGTGCGTTCTTGAGCAGGGGGACTTTGCGGGCGCTACATGATTTCAGTCCTTCACGATATAGTGTGTTACCAATTATTTTCTTGTTGACTATGGTCCCAACTTCCTTGAGATCATTAACAAGATCCTCAAGTGTAGTTCTGGGCTGATTCCTTACTGTTCTCATGATCATTGAAACTCCACGAGGTGAGATCTTGCATGGAGCGCCAGACCAAGGGAGACTAACAGTTATTTTGTGTTTCTTCCATTTGCGAATATTTGCACCAACTGTTTTCACCTTCTCACCAAGCTGCTTGGCGATGGTCTTGTAGCCCATGCCAGCCTTGTGTAGGTCTACAATCTTGTCCCTGCCATCCTTGGACAGCTCTTTGGTCTTGTCCATGGTGGAGAGTTTGGAATCTGATTGATTGCTTCTGTGGACAGGTCTCTTTTATACAGGTAACAAGCTGAAATTAGGAGCAGGAGAAACGACACAACGGCCAGTGGAAGAAAGTAAATAAATGAATAGATACAGTCCTACGCTGGAGTTGGTAGGGGTTGCAGGGTATAACGGGCATAACCCATGAGACATAATATAGAAAAGAGAAAGGCTGACAAAAGGGATTACAAACAGGTCCTCCCAATCATCAGTCTCAATACCCCTGGATGGATTTGTTCATAGTAGTGGCTAGGAATTGGCAGTATGGAACATACATGCGAAAAATATGAAAAATAATAAATTTTTATTAATCCCTTCTAGGGAAGAAAAAACACGACAAAATATAGAGTAAAAACAAAAAAACACAGTGTATATACAATATGTGTATATACAGACAGAGTAGGGATCCTCTGTCGAAAGCTGACCTCCCAATATACCTTGTAATCAAATAAATAAATAGATAAATTGCAACAAAGTTACAAACGCTAAGAGTAGCTATTTTAATGTATCTAGGGACAGACAGTAGTGTTGCCCTAATAGAGTTGCAAAGTATCAAAGTCGCTAGGGGGGGGAGGAAACAAAAGGCTCCCCTCACAAGGTATACTAAGGCAATAGAGCAGGGGTAGGCAACCTTTTAGCAGCACTGTGCCGATATAGGATTGTGATGTCCCGTAGCGTGCTGGTCCTATTTTTTTTATAAATCGAGGTGTGTATGCTGCCGTATTCTGCTTGTGTTATTTTTACTGTAATTGCTTTGTATCGTTGTATTTGTGCGTATATATGCAGGGCTGTCTTTAATAATGACTGGACCCTGGGCAAAGCATTTGCTTAGGGCCCCCTGGACCCTGTCCCCCCTTCCCAGGCATGCAATCACGTCCTCCACCTCAACACAGTGGCGAACCTAAAGTAGAGAGGTGCAAGAAATCTTGGCGGTCTCCCTGTTGCACGGGTGATTAAAAGGTAGATCCCCATCTGTCGTGCAACTCCAGAATAGCATTGACAGCTGGGGCTCTACCATTTACTCATGTTTGCAGGTCTGTATTTAGCACTAAGCAGTTTTTGTGTGTTTTTGTGGAATATGTTTGTATGTGGTGTTGGCGTGATTGCAAGCACACACACACACAGATAGACTGACACACACACAGATATACTGACACACACACAGATATACTGACACACACAAAGACATACTGACACACACAAAGACATACTGACACACACACAGACATACTGACACACACACACTGACAGACATACTGAAACAGATATACACTTTAAAACTCCCTCCAGTTTCCTACCTTTCCTGCTGGTGGCTGAAGGCGTTGGGAGTTGGGGTCTAGAGCTCTTGGCCAGCCCCCCTCCAATCTGCCTACTCTTCTTTCCTGCGCGCTCATCTCTTTGTGGGAGGAAGTGATGCGTGGCCGTCACTTCCTCCCAGCCTTCTGCCGAAAAGCAAGGGGCCCGCTCGCGCTGTTAAAGCACCTCAGCGTGTGACCGGGTCCCTGCTGACAGAAGCCCAGCGGGTGGCCCTTTGTGCATGGGCCACCCGGTGGGTCTCCTTAGTGTGCAGATTACCAGTCAGAGGGTTAGAAATAGTTGAGGCCAGCAGGGCTCACGATGCAGCTGCCTTGTTTGCCCCGCGTTAAAGAAGGCCCTGCGTATATGAGCTATTATATTGTTTATGTTCATGAGTAGTTTATGGTATTGTGTATGATACATATGAATGTAAGCTGTGTATGGGGGCTGCTTGTGGAATTGTGTGTGTGTGGATGGATATGTCAAAGTGTGTGTTTGGTAGTGTGTGGGGGCTGTTTGGGGTATTGCATGTGCGGATTGTGTGTATGTTTGTGTGTGGGCTGTCCGTATTATTTGTATCAGGGGAGGGTTATTCTGCATTTCTGTGTATATCTAGCAGTGTGGGTGACTTCCCTGGGTTCCAGTGGGGACTAGTCCGGCCAGGTACATGTCAAGGACAGGAGCTGCAACAGCAACTGCAGGCTGCTCTACTACAGAGTGGCTTCCTATTCACAAGTGCTGGGAGGAAGTGATCTGAGATCACTACCTCTACGTGCTGCAATGCATAAATTGAGGATTGTCCTTCACCACCTTTTCGGATTAGCAGATATCTAAAGTTTTACAGGGACTCTTGATAGGCCAGAGCCTGTTTGACTCTAGCAGCCTTGAGTGCCGTGCAAAGACACCTCGAGTGCCGTGCATGGCACTAGTGCCGTAGGTTGCCTACCCCTGCAATAGAGTATTAAACAATGTATGATTATATACGGCACTCTAAGGCTAGCCCCAGATTCGGCATAGATTCCCCCCTGTACATAGAGGGTAGAGCTTCCTAATGTTGTATATAGAGGGTAGAGCTAAGCATCCCATGTGAGAGCCTGTAACAAAATCGTTGGCTCCTAATGTTATGTCGCTTGGATGTATAGCTCAAAATGCAGCAAAACAGACCTAAGTCCTAATGTATAGTTCTAGTCTTGAAAGGTAAATAGAGCGATGGAAACCCCCCCCCGTCAGTTAGCCCAACAAGTTACTAAAAAACTGGTAGAATCGTGAGCTTAAACTGGAGGAAGGCTCCCTGCTCCCTCTATGTATGAACTCCGGTAAACAGTCTGCGTAAGCAAAGTCAAGGAAGTGCTGCCTAAACATAAAATCCTAAAGTTCAGAGGCATAGACTTCCCTATTGTTGCTGCTAACGCTGTAAACGAGCTCGGTGCTGGCTCGTACTAACTAAACACACATTCCTATCTAATTCGAGGAGAAAGCTTCCATAGAACAGAATAATTAGTGGACGGATCCCTAAATAAATCTTGGACCAAGTGGTCCCGGTATAGGCTACACACAAACATACACACAATCCGCACATTAGGAAGCTCTACCCTCTATGTACAGGGGGGAATCTATGCCGAATCTGGGGCTAGCCTTAGAGTGCCATATATAATCATACATTGTTTAATACTCTATTGCCTTAGTATACCTTGTGAGGGGAGCCTTTTGTTTCCTCCCCCCCCCCTAGCGACTTTGATACTTTGCAACTCTATTAGGGCAACACTACTGTCTGTCCCTAGATACATTAAAATAGCTACTCTTAGCGTTTGTAACTTTGTTGCAATTTATCTATTTATTTATTTGATTACAAGGTATATTGGGAGGTCAGCTTTCGACAGAGGATCCCTACTCTGTCTGTATATACACATATTGTATATACACTGTGTTTTTTTGTTTTTACTCTATATTTTGTCGTGTTTTTTCTTCCCTAGAAGGGATTAATAAAAATTTATTATTTTTCATATTTTTCGCATGTATGTTCCATACTGGCAATTCCTAGCCACTACTATGAACAAATCCATCCAGGGGTATTGAGACTGATGATTGGGAGTG
Organism: Pelobates fuscus; assembly: GCF_036172605.1. NCBI lineage: Eukaryota > Metazoa > Chordata > Amphibia > Anura > Pelobatidae > Pelobates > Pelobates fuscus. Next base: position 89,956,834 of record NC_086323.1, read on the forward strand.
TGACGAACCCTACTGCATAGACCTGTATTGCGGGTTCATCTGTTTCCATGGGATTCGTGGATTTCCTGTCCGTACGCTATTGGTTTTTCGTTTCCTAAAGTACCGAGTAAAACTACCGAACCTCGGCCACCCAGGAGAGGAGTGTGCGGCTCATTAACACCTTGACCACAAATTAGAACGCTGTGGTTAACCGCAAACACCTCTCCATTCCATTTCATACGGGTGGTCGTGGTTCGTATGCCGACCACGAGGCGGCGGCCATTTTGTACACGAGACGAATCAGCGGTGTTCGGTGCAAAACCCATGGATCTAAAAACGGACTCTTTATCTACCGAACACCGCTGGAGACGGCCGTCCCCCCTTTTATTCCCTTGGAGGCATACGAACACTGTTCCGTTCGGGGGTTTCTTTATCCGTATGAACTTACCCAGATAGCCGTCCCATGGAGTCCTTCGTACACCGAAAGACTTATGAGAGACTTTGACTCCATGGCGATTGGACTGTGTACTTCGGATCTGAGCGCTATTCGGCAGGAATATGCCCTCAGATTCAGGCTATCTGGGGATACGTTGCACGAACACTATATCTTCGGTACTCCGGATTTTATGTATTTTATTGCATTTTGTGTGCTTGTGTTTAAAATGGCGATGGTTCCTATCCTCGGAGTTAATTAGGTTTCTCCCTAATTATCTCCGGGATAGGAAGAAATGTCTTATGGGTAAAATGGGGAGGGCTTGTGTTATAGTCACTGCGATTGGCTACTGTTTAATATATTTTACAGTCTTCCACCAGGTCCCCTAGGGGAGTGTCTACCTGGTGGAGACCTGCATAAATACTGGGCAGGTAGCCCCCATTAAACACATTCTGCTTGACCTTCAAAACGGAGCTTTGTCTCGTTTGTGGAGGGATTGACTATTGGGACAGCGTTTTCGTTTATTTCTAGCTGTGGAAGGATTTCGGATGGATTGCTGATCGGGAGTTACCGCATTCGTATGCTCCGGTCGGGAGTTTTATGATCGGTTATGCTGAAACTGCATTTCTGGAGAAAGGGGATTATCGGCTAAACGGCGGCTTCACTCTCCAGGCGGCGAGTGTCGTAACAGGGAGGACCTGTTTGTAATCCCTTTTGTCAGCCTTTCTCTTTTCTATATGAAATTAGGAGCACTCCCTTTAAGAGAGTGCTCCTAATTCCCTTTAACCCCTTAAGGACCAAACTTCTGGAATAAAAGGGAATCGTGACATGTCACACATGTCATGTATCCTTAAAAGGTTAAGAGAGTGCTCCTAATCTTAGCTCGTTACCTGTATAAAAGACATATGGGAGCCAGAAATCTTGTTGATTGATAGGGGATCAAATGCTTATTTCACTCATTGACATGCATTTTTCTGGAATTTTTTTGTTATTCTGTCTCTCACTGATAAAATACACCTACCATTAAAATTATAGACTGATTATGTCTTTTTCAGTGGACAAATGTTCAAAATCATCAGAGGATCAAATACTTTTTCCCCTCACAGTAAATGGAAATTGTCAAACTCTAGAGAGGAGACTAACCTCTTTTAGGAGAAGAACATAGGCAAATCATGATAGTTCTGACACAAGATCCATCATGAAGGGGTTAAAGATGAAAAGGTGCCTATCAATACTGGTCACACATATTCTAAGTTCTTCATAGCCACAAAATAGCACAGATTAGTGTGCAAAGTTGAATTGTAGGGCTCACGGACTCCCATATTTCTGGGAAATTTTGAGTAAGAGAGATAGCTGTAGATATCTACCACTACAAACCTTAACAAAAAACACGTTTCTCAAACCATTCATGAACAATGTTTGCAGTGTAGCAAGTGTAGCAATTAACCTTCACATGAACACCAGAACATAAGGTTTTCCAGCAGAACATTGCCTAGTGCATTCACTTCACTCCACCAGCCTGCCTTCTTCCCATTCATCCGTCTGCCATCTTTTCCCAGGTAAATGATGCACTTGCACCACGCCACTAAATTATAATGTTATTAAAATAACCCTCTTCCATGGCTACATGGTTCAGTTTTGAAGCTCATGACACCATTGAAAGTGCTTTCAGTGGTAGACAGAGGTCATCATGGCTACTCTGACCAGTCTGTAGTCACGCAGCCTCATACGCAGCAGATTGCACTGAACCATAAAGTTTTTTAGCAGTTTGAGCAACAGTAGCTCTTTTATGTGATCAGACCAGATAGGCTAGCTTGCACTCCACACTTGCATCATTAAGCCTTGGGCATCCATGAGCCTGATGCCGGTTCGCCAGTTGTCCTTCCTTGAACCACTTTTTGGTGGGTACTAACCACTGCATACCAGGAACACCTCACAAGCCTTCCCATTTTGGAGGTGCTCTGACCCAATCATCTAGCCATCACTTTTTAGCCTTTATCAAAATCACTCAAATTGTTTCACTTCTCCATTTTTTCTGCTGCCAATACTTGAAATTCAAGAACCAACTGCTTACTTGTTTCCTAATATATCCCAAACATTGACTGGTGCCATTGGAATGATATAATCAGTGTTTTTACTTCACCTGTCAGTGGTTTTAATGTTGTGACTGATCAGTGTAAATCACTTGTGCATTCTTTACCCCAAAGTACAAAACTTTGCAGTTAACTAACTTAAATGTAATCTGCCATTTGAGTGTCCAGTCCCATAATCTCTCTAAATCCCTCTTCATTGAAGTAATATCCTGCTCACATTGTATCACTTTTCCAGTTTTTATGTCATCTGTAAACTCTGACATATGACTTTCATTGCCTATTTCAAAATAATTTACAAATAGGTTCCACCACTCACTACTTTTTCTCCAGCTTCAAAATGTACCCTTAAAGACAACCATAGAGCCATATTGAAAGCCTTTATAAATTCAAGATCATATCCACTAAACACTTTGAGCTACATGTCTACTTACTTCTTTGTAGGATGCATTTAACTTAGATGATGAGATCTATGTTTCATGAAACCATGCTGATATTTGCTAATGTCATTATTATTCCCAATTAATTTTCTTATTTTACTGAAATACAGATGTGCAACTTTTGCAATATGCTTTAACAGCTGTTCTCCCTATTAACTATCAATATAAGGTGGTTCATAGCATATACCAACCAATATTTGATTTCCCTTATTTTGCCCCAGGTAGATCTCTACCCATAAGCTTCCCACAGTTTCTCCATTTTACTTATCACATACCACTTGCATGGTATAGTGAAATGTGAATATATATTTAGATTTTTTTGTGGCTGCAGCATCCAGTTAATATATTTATTTAACTCACTGTACCTGCCTTTTCAGTGACGGAACTAACGTAGAGAGCCCTGCTGCAAGTATTTTTTGGGGTCACACAGATACACACTGACACACATGCAGATACATAGACACACAGAAAACACACAATGATATGCATACACACAGACAGACAGACAAACACATTGACACTGATACAGATACACAGACACAAAGAAACAAACAATGACATTCATGCAGATACACTCAGCAATACACATGGAGATACACAGACACACACATTGACATACAAACAGACACACATGCTGGTCATTTTTGTAGCCACTTTTATTATTTTTGTTTCCTTAGAGTTAGGCTACTGGGGAGAGTTTGCTGGAGGGTTATAGTGGGGTCTGGGGATCACAACTTTCACACTCTGCCTCTTTACTTTTATATTAAATAAGTGAGTACCATTGCTGGAAAAGGTCATGAAGCAAAAGGGCACACAGAACGTAAGGAGAAGAAGGATAACCTTGGTAGACTAACCTGAGGCCAAACCACACTTTTAGTGTGAAGCAACATGCCGCAAGTCTGGACAGGAGATGGTGGGACTGGAAGGATGTAATGTTTCAGGCAGTAACCAAGCCCACTGCCATGGTCCAGGAGAGCAGGCACAGCACAGCACATGACTGTATACTCAGGTGGGTGGTAAATTGTGCAGCCTATTAGAGAGATCATAAATTGACATGCACTTTTACCATAGTGTGAAGGCTAGTCAAAAGTTGAGTGAGCATCATGGACAAACAGCCACAGCACTGTTTTTACCACAGAATAGTTTTTGCCACAATGTTGTGACACAGTGGAACTTCAGTTTGGACATGATGGACCATATCATTGAGCAGCAGATCGCAATGCATTATTTATCATAAGAGATAAGCATATGATTGATGTCCACTGGCGAAGAATGGGGGTTATAGGTTGGGTAGTAGCAGTCTTTAAACTTTTCAAGGATGTCACAGACATCAAACCACAGCAAGTCTTGGGCAGGTGATTCCATTATTCACTATAAAACAATATAGAAGCAATCCTAGAGAGCCGTGATAATTAACCTGAAGAGAGGCTGTATGCAGAAGTGGCAGCTTTTATTAAAAGGCAAGGTGGAATTGAAAGGTCACATGCATGTAATGATAGACACCACTCCAGAGTAAATGCTGGTCCCTAATTTTGTGACTCAAAAATAAAAGACAATCTGGCTGAGAGGAGTATTACCCTGCCTATATGAACAAACAGACTTGTTAATAAAGTACATGGAATATACAGAGAGATGACAGTAAGGGGGGAATAGCAGGAGTTGGCAATAGGAGAAACAACTAGTGGTAAAACTCACTGTAGCAGTGGCATCATGATTGCACAGCAGAGATCCTCCTCCTTAGCAAGTGTCGCTAATAAAGGTGGTGCTACAGTCAGAGGCATACAGAGTGGAGCTGCAGACACTTGTGCCAAGGTCTTCATCACTCTGGTGAGAACCAGTGAAACCCCATCATCCCAAATTAGCTGTTTTGACAAGGTTAATGCATACATTTCAGAACCTACGTTGCTTCCTACTACAGAGCCTCTTACTTACTGGGAACAAAAATTCAGGTGTTGGGTTAGGTTGGTTGCACAACAGATGTTGTCATGTCCACCCACAAGTGTTCAGAGTAAAAGAGTCTTCTCTGTTACTTTAAACATCATCAATCCCCACATCAATCCTTACTTTCACATCTTTTACCAGATATAGTTGTGAAAATTTAAATGTTTAAGATTCAACCTGCCCAAACTCGGCTACCGATCATGTCAATGCAAGATTGATTGTAGAAGAGCCATCAGCTTTCATTCTTTTATTCTTTTTTTTTTTTTTTTTTTTATGGGTTTAACGGACACCTTTTCCCTGTTTATGTCCAAAGTCTACTGCTGCTGTCCTGAGTGAAGAGTGAATAAGGAAGTAATGGATCCCTTCAGGGGCTGTTGTAAGTAGGGTAATGCTGCTAGTACTTGGCCCTGTAAAGCACTGCAGTTTTTCCTTTTACTTTTTTGAAGGGACCTAACAGACAAATGACTGCTACATCTTTCCTTGGGGTCACTCCTAAAGGCTGCTGCCGATGTTCTGAGTGACCCCCTGTCTACTTGTCTTCCATCTGTTTCTCTGGTGTCATATGCAAAAAAATGATGCTGCAATTCTGAGTGAATATCACCCTTTCAGGGGTTGTTTTGTGTAAGGTAGGGCTGCTACCACTACTACTACTCTATTAGTGCTTTGCCCTTTAAAGCATTTCAGTTTGTTTATAACATTTTTGCAGGGGCCTTATATAAGAGAAGTGACTGCCACCTTTTTCCGTGTTCTCATTTTCCATTGAAATAGCCAATTCCCTTTGGCTTGGGAGATTATCACATCTAGGTGGTGGTAGCTCCACCTAGTGTCTAGAAGTGTCAAGCATAGAAAATATACAGAAACAAAGTAGTCCTTACTTTGTCTCAGTGTATCTTTTTTGTTTGGATGGAATTTCAGGGAAATTACAACACAGCATATGTATTTCATAAAGATTCTATCTGTAAGTACAATTTTTCAAGGAGGGGGCAGTGAAAGTGACACTTTAACACAAGTTGTTTTCAGTGTTTTATTTGATAGTCTATATTACAGAGACTTAATCGTTCCCATTTAAAAATGTGGAGCTATTTAAGCAGCAAAGACTTTTATATTTCCCTACAGGACTGAAAATCTAATAATATCACTAACATTTTTTTTAGTTCAAATGATTTTCTGAGAAGCACCATTTTTTGGCAACTACTAAATTCATCTAAAATGTTATAATCTCTTAGAAACATTTTGTTTTGTTGCTGAATTGAAGGGTTAAATGTTACTCAAGGTTCAATAAATATAATATATATTCTTCCCTGCTTTTTCTGAAGTTATATTAAACCTTGTTCAATAAAACAAAATTACTAGAACAGTTAGTATTTAAAATATTGATGTACTCTTGCAGAACATATAACTATAATTTTCTGTGGGCTGCAAGCATTTGACTTTGATGGCACACCAATTATATAGGACACACAGTTATTTTTCTGCCTGCAAACTTGATGCAGAGCATTGTAATTTTGATGATTCATTCTGAAAGGCTGATTCAATAAACAGCAAATTTGACCAAAATTGAAATGCAATTTGGAGCATTATATAGAATAAATGTAGGGAGAGCTGTGCTGATTCACAATGGTACTCTGTCTTTTAGCTTTATTATCATTAAATTCACACAAAAAAAGGTGTTTTTTTATTTTGCTTTTCTGGATGACAAAGAGACCTTTTATGTCCCAAAATAGCATTGTAAATGTAATGTGTGGTTTTTATTTTTCTTGTTGTAAAATGGCAGTGTTACAGAATTTAATTCAGAAGTTCCTACATTTTCCACAGTGAATATAGTCTTTTATGAAATTGATTCTCCTTAGCTGGTCACTTATGTGAAATAGATTCAATTTTAGAAGCATTCATGTATTTTGTTTATAAAAGTGATAACTAAAACAAGACTGAAGGAGTTAAAATATTTCTGGAACTTTATACTACTAAACTTTGACTCTCTATCTCAATTTTTAAACACAGGTCATTCCCTAAACAAAATCCAGTGAAAATGATGACATTATAACCACATTGGCAATTGTAAATTGTCAATTGGAAATTTTTATCTCCTGCTCAATCTGTAAATTCAACTTTAATCATATATAGCAGGCTCCTGCAGGGATACATGGCTATTAACAAAGCAGGAGACAGCAACTTCTAAATTAAACAGAAAATGCAATAAAGAAAGTTTAAACATTAGAGCTCTCTTTAGAGAAAGTGTTTAGGAAGGCTGAGTAACACAATATGACCATGGGGTGGAAGTAAATCCCCATATTTGTTTGCTAAGGTAAGTGTTTTAAGTAGCCTTGTTAAATGTAAAGCTGTATTTTTCTTTGTGTGTGTGCTGTTTCTTTAACTGTATTTTGTATATGTGTTGGTCTTTACAGCACCACTGCTTGGAAATGCATGTTCTTGGTGTTCCCCCAATTCCCATTGTTTTCTGTGTAGACTTAGAATGCAGAACAGATTCCTATTGGACTGAGCAACCCACCTATCCTTTATAGGTGCCCCTTTGAAGGTGATAACAGGAAAGCTTAGATTGAAGAGTCTCTTGAGCCAGTTTATTCTGCAAGTAAGTATTGCAAGTTTGCATGTAAATCTTTCATGTTAAAATTAGTGTAGGACCCATCGATATTGGGGTACTGTGACATAGTGGTGGGCTTATCACACTATGGTCATATGGTGGAACTGAATCCCCATATTTATTTGCTAAGGTTCCTTGAACTGTATTTTGTATATGTTTTGGTCTTCATGGCAGCACTACTGCTTGGAAATGCATGTTTGGGTGTGCCCCAAATTCCCATTTTTTTTAGGAAGTCTGAGTAAGTCACATGTAGGGATGTGTGGTTAGGGCTGCATAATTAAAGTAAATTAACCCCTAAACGGCAGAGAATTGAGCAGTGAGACGGCAGGAAATGATCTATGCATCAAAACCACTTCATTAAGCCAAAGTTGATTTGGAGCCTATAGTGTCTTTTTTATCATGATCCTTTATCCTATTCTCTACTTTTCTAACTTTTGTATATTGTCATGCCAAAGCATGAGTTGGCCTTTGATATATGTTATGAGTTGTTTTTTGTAAAGGTTGGGATAACATTTATTGTGGGCTTTGATCTTACACCAGGCCTAGGCCATACAACATCTAGATAAGCATCACCTGAGCTGGACATAGGGCATTGTAAAAGGTATTGGTGCATGTGCTCTGACTTTGGGGTCTTCAAAGAACAAGATAGTTTAAGAAAATATGGAGTGGGCAATAAGCTGCCAGACCAAACCCCTCTGATCCACCCACTTAGAAACATCTAGTTTTGAGTTATATAATTAGGATGTTGGACTATCCAGGAGAGATTTCATTTTTTATCAACTACTATGAGACCTGTAACATCTGAATCTCCCACAATTAAATATAATGGGTAAATATATGTGAGGAATTTCTTGTGTTCTCTCCTATTTTATTTTATGGACTGTTGTCATTTGTTATCTGTGTTTCTGTATGTCATTTACTTCTGTATTTTTGTACCCAGCACTGTGAATCATTCTTGCCAGATTAAAGTTTTACATAATCAGCTTGTGTCTTTGTTCTCTATGAACTCACTTTCCTGAGGAAAGCTCAGGTTAACATGTTACCAAAAAGGTTGATTATACATGTCTAATCAGTAATTAAGGTTGTGATCCTATAATTCTACTCTGTGTGGGGTAACCTAAGATGCCAGTATTTAAAGTCTTTGGTGGTGGCAGTAAAGTGTGTACTAGGATGTTAGGGTATTGCAGGGGTAAATTTAGTGGTTACTAGGACTAGCAACAGACTGTGTATATAAAGAACATTTGATCAAGATGAAGCCACACTTCTGAAGAAGCCTTTGAAGAGGCAAAACGCATAAAGTGGTCTTTTTATTCTTATTATTATTGTTCTTATATGTTTGGCTAATAAATAGTGTATTTTCATATTATCTACACTTTATTATTTTTTTCCAAACTTCACTTCCTGGTACCACTATATCCCAGGGTGGGAATTATACCACCATCACTATATACTAGAGCAGGTTCTGCTCTAGTAAATGTGAGTACTCCATTCTTTTATTCTCTGTGTATACACACGCATATGTATTTCACTATTGGAGCACATTTCTTTTATTTTCATATATATGTATCACACATCAATATTCATCTGAGCCATTGGGACATCTATACCTACCTATATCAATAGATAGTGATGTCCCGAACGGTTCGCTGGCAAATAGTTCCTGGCGAACATCGCTTGTTCGCGTTCGCCACGGACGGCGTACATATGTGCTGTTCGGTCCGCCCCCTATTCGTCATCATTGAGTAAACTTTGACCCTGTACCTCACAGTCAGCAGACACATTCCAGTCAATCAGCAGCAGACCCTCCCACCTCCTGGACTGCATCCATTTTACATTCATTGGAGGGACAGGGTAGCTGCTGCTGATTTGATAGGGGAATTGATAGCTAGGCTAGTGTATTCAGTGTCCACTACAGTCCTGAAGGACTCATCTTATCTCTGCTGTAAGGACAGCACCCCAAAAAGCCCTTTTTAGGGCTAGAACATCAGTCTGCTTTTTTTTTCTGTGTAATGTAATTGCAGTTGCCTGCCTGCCAGCCTGTGTGTCAGGCTCACAGCATATACTGTGCTCACTTGCCCAGTGCCACCACTCACTCACTGGTGTCACAATAGCTTGCATTTAAAAAAAAAAAAAAAAAAAACTTTTTGGACTGTCATATAATTGCAGTCAGTTTCCTTCACGAGTGTGCGTTTCAGGGCCTGCCCAGTGCCACCACTCACTCACTGGTGTCCCAATAGCTTGCATTTAAAAAAAACAAAACTTTTTGGACTGTAATATAATAGCAATCAGTTTCCTTCACTAGTGTGCGTTTCAGGGCCTGGCAGGGCACAGTGTCACACCAGTGCAACTCATATCTGGTGTAACAGTAGTGTACATTTAAAAAAAAAAAAATACAATTTTGACTGTAATAGATTGAATAGCAGTTAGTTGTCTGCAAGCGTGTGTGTCAGACTTACAGCGTCTACTCTGCCAACTTCTGCCACTGCACAGTGCCACTCATATCTGTTGTCACAGTAGCTTGCATGCATAGTACCACTAATCGAAAAAAAAATGACAGGCAGAGGCAGGCCACCCCGCAGGGGCCGTCGTGGTCGTGGTGCTGTGATTCCCTTTGGCCCTAGAATAATGCCCAGTGTTCAGAGGCCACGTACCCTGAACTTGAAAAGTTCTGAGGACATAGTTGACTGGCTAACTTCTACAGCTTCCGCTCGGAACCTTAACGCACCATCCTCCTCCAGCTTAGCTTCGGGCGCCTCTCAAGTTACCACTCGCCCACCTGCCGCCACCACCAACACTAGCACCACAGCTGCTTCACTTGGTATGTCAGAGTTGTTATTTACACATCAGTTGGAAGAAATGAGTGATGCGCAACCATTATTGCCAGAGGATGTAGATAACAGGGATATAACTCAGTCAGGCAGCATTACACACGTACGGTGTGATGATGATGATGTTGTACCTGCTGCTGCTTCCTTTGCTGAGTTGTCAGATACAACTGAAGTGGTTGATGATGACGATGCGTCCGTGGATGTCACGTGGGTGCCCGCTATAAGAGAAGAAGAACAGGGGGAAAGTTCAGATGGGGAGACAGAGAGGAGGAGGAGGAGACGAGTTGGAAGCAGGGGAAGGTTGTCGCAAGGAGCTAGTGGCACAGTCAGACAGCATGCATCGGCACCTGGGGTCAGCCAGACAGCACGCCAATCAACGCATGCTGTTGCCACCACCAGAATGCCATCATTGCAGAGCTCAGCAGTGTGGCATTTTTTTTGTGTGTCTGCCTCTGACAACAGCGATGCCATTTGCAACCTGTGCCAAAATAAACTGAGTTGTGGGAAGTCCAACACCCACCTAGGTACAACTGCTTTGCGAAGGCACATGATCGCACATCACAAACGCCTATGGGATCAACACATGAGTACAAGCAGCACACAAACTCAAAGCCGCCATCCTCCTCCTGGTCCAGCATCTTCAGCCACGTTAACCACTGCTGTCCTCCTTGCCCTCTCTCAACCATCCGCCCCTCCGTCTCTCACCTTGAGCAGTTCCTGCTCATCTGCCCACAGTCTGGTGTCTGTCAAGGACATGTTTGAGCTTAAGAAGCCAATGTCACAAAGTCACCCCCTTGCCCGGCGTCTGACAGCTGGCTTGACTGAACTCTTAGCCCGCCAGCTTTTACCATAGAAGCTGGTGGAGTGTGAGGCGTTCAAAAAATTTGTAGCTATTGGGACACCGCAGTGGAAGGTACCCGGACGAAATTTCTTTGCACAAAAGGCAATCCCCAACCTGTACTTGATTGTGCAAAAGGAAGTAATGGCATGTCTGGCACACAGTGTTGGGGCAAGGGTCCATCTGACCACTGATACCTGGTCTGCAAAGCATGGTCAGGGCAGGTATATCACCTACACTGCGCATTGGGTAAACTTGCCAAGCATGGAATGCGTGGCTCTGCAGAGGAGTAGGTGACACCGCCACGACTTGCAGGCAGGCCTGCTGCCACCTCCTCTACTCCTCCTACTCCATCCTCTTCCATAACCTCCTCGGCTGAGTCCTCTTCTGCTGCTGCGTCTTGCTCCACATCAACGGCACCTCCCAGCTCCCCAGGTACCGTTCCACATCCCGGATATGGAAGTGTCACGCCGTCTTGGGGTTGACTTGCCTGAAAGCAGAGAGTCACGCCGGACCAGCACTCCTGTCTGCCCTGAACGCACAGGTGGATCAGTGGCTGACTCCGCACCAACTGGAGATCGGCAAAGTGGTTTGTGACCATGGAAGAAATTTGTTGGCGGCATTGCATTTGTGCAAGTTGACACATGTGCCATGCATGGCACATGTGTGTAATCTGATCGTACAACGCTTTGTGCATAAGTACCCAGGCTTACAGGACATCCTTAAGCAGGCCAGAAAGGTGTGTGGCGATTTCAGGCGTTCCTACATGGCCATGGCGCACTTTTCCGATATCCAGCGGCGAAACAACATGCCAGTGAGGTGCTTGATTTGCGACAGCCCGACACGTTGGAATTCAACACTCCTAATGTTCGACCACCTGCTCCAACAAGAAAAAGCCATTAACGAGTATTTGTATGACCGGGGTGATAGGACAGCCTCTGCGGAGCTGGGAATTTTGTTGCCACGTTACTGGACGCTCATGCGCAATGCCTGTTGGCTCATGCGTCCTTTTGAGGAGGTGACAAACCTAGTCAGTCGCACCGAAGGCACCATCAGTGACATCATACCATTTGTTTTCTTCCTGGAGCGTGCCCTGCGAAGAGTGCTGTATCAGGCCGTAGATGAGCGTGAAGAGGAAGAGTTGTGGTCACCATCACCACCAGAAACAGCCTTATGAGCATCGCTTGCTGGACCTGCGGTAACGCTGGAAGAGGATTGTGAGGAAGAGGAGTCAGAGGAGGAATGTGGCTTTGAGGAGGAGGAGGAAGACCAACCACAACAGGCATCCCAGGGTGCTCGTTGTCACCTATCTGGTACCCGTGGTGTTGTACGTGGCTGGGGGGAAGAACATACCTTCAGTGAGATCACTGAGGATGAGGAACAGGACATGAGCCATCCAACGGGCCATCCAACCTTGTGCAAATGGGGTCTTTCATGCTGTCGTGCCTGTTGAGGGACCCTCGTATAAAAAGGCTGAAGAAGAACGACCTGTACTGGGTATCCACGCTACTAGACCCCCGGTATAAGCAGAAAGTGCCTGAAATGTTACCGAATTACGTCAAGTCGGAAAGGATGCCGCAGTTCCAAAATCAATTAAAAAGTATGCTTTACACAGCGTATAAGGGTGATGTCAAAGCACAACGGGAATCTAACAGGGGAAGAGGTGAAAGTAATCCTCCTCCTCCCACGACCACGCCAGCAAGGACAGGACGCTTTACAGACGTGTTGTTGATGGAGGACATGCAGAGCTTTTTAAGTCCTATGCATCGCCACAGCCCTTCGGGGTCCACCCTCAGAGAACGACTTGACCGACCGGTAGCAGACTACCTCGCCTTAACTGCAGATATCGACACTCTGAGGAGTGATGAACTCCTTGACTACTGGGTGTGCAGGCTTGACCTGTGGCCTGAGCTATCCCAATTTGCGATAGAACTTCTGGCCTGCCCCGCTTCAAGTGTCCTGTCAGAAAGGACCTTCAGTGCAGCAGAAGGTATTGTCACTAAGAAGGTCAAAAAAGTCTAGATTACCTCACCTTTATTAAGATGAATGAGGGATGGATCCAAAAGGGACTGACAGTGGGCGATACATTCGACTAAAAAAGGCCTGATGAGGGGGACGTAACAGGGTGTCGCGGCTGCCGGCCCGCCGCGTGATATTTAAATCCCTAGCTCACTCCAGTACCTTGCCCTATCATAGTTTTCTGTTCCTGGTTTCCTGAGAGTGCTTTATCATTGTGAATCTGATTTCCTGGTATCCTGATCATGGCTTTTCCCTGGTTATTCTGAATTCTGGTTTCCCTGACTTGGCTTGTGTAAACAGTACTGTGTATTTTCTGGCTTCCTTGACCTCGGTTTTCCCTTTGACCATTCTCTGTCTCTAGCGTATTAGTCCGGCCATTCTAAGGTCCGGTTTACGCTCTGTCCTTTTATTTTCCTTTTCTTGCCTATGTATATGTTTACATAGTTTCTGCGTGCTGGACCACACTAGTAGTTGTGACATTGGGATTAAACTGATAAGAGTGGTGTGTTAAGTAGTACTATTCTTATCTGGTGGCACATTAGATTGCATGCGCAGTGCCCCAAATTTGAAGTAGGAGGACCGACCAAGCATCATTTTCCATCTCCCGGTTCCTAAAATCGATGCCTTATATACACGTCCCCTGATAGGGGACGTAACAGGGATTAAACTGATAAGAATAGTACTACTTAACACACCACTCCTATCTGGTGGCACATTAGATTGCACGCGCAGTGCCCCAAATTTGAAGTAGGAGGACCGACCAAGCATCTTTTCCATCTCCCGGTTCATAAAATTGATGCCTTATATACACGTCCCCTGATAGGGGACATAAAAGGGATTAAACTGATAGTAATAGTACTACTTAACACATCTTATAATAAAGCAGAGAGAGGCAACGCAAAGATAGAAGAGTCTGAAGAAGAGGAGTCAGAGGAGGAAGGTGGCTTTGAGGAGGTGGAAGACCAAACACAGCAGGAGTCCCAGGGGGCTTGTTGTCACCTTTCGGGGACCCTTGGTGTTGTACGTGGCTGGGTTGAGGAAGAGACCTTCAATGACATCAGTGAGGACAAGGACGGGACATGGCTAGCTTGGTATCCAACCTTGCGCAAATGGGGAGTTTGCGTTTGTGCAAATGGACTATTTGCGGTTGTTTGCGGTGCATTAAACGGGGAGTTTGGTCTGTCACTGTAAAGCGGGCGTAACCCTTACACTACCTGATCGATACAACATCATACCTGATGTTTTAAAGCACGTTATTCCAAACAATATAGGAATGTTAGGTGATTTATGCCCTTTATGGATTAAAACCAGACTCTGCATCAACTATGTAATTTCCCATGGGAGTTTTGCCATGGATCCCCCTCCGGCATGCCACAGTCCAGGTGTTAGTCCCCTTGAAACAACTTTTCCATCACTATTGTGGCCAGAAAGAGTCCCTGTGGGTTTTAAAATCTTCCTGCCCATTGAAGTCTATGGCGGTTCGCCCGGTTCGCCCGTTCGCGAACATTTGCGGAAGTTCCCGTTCGCGAACCGAAAATTTTATGTTCGCGACATCACTATCCATAGACGGGGATTGTTCCGTCCAGGTGCTGATACAGCTGAGCTCTGATATAGCTCAAGCGAATGTGAGTGTAATTTACACACACCTCACGCTATCTACCTATTTGTACAGACTGTGCTACACTATAATTATCTTTGATTCTTTTGAGGTACAAAGGTGTACAGCATTATACAACTCTTCTGTACTTATATCACCACATATTGTTTCATATATATATATATATATATATATATATACCTCTTTGGGCGTGGTTTCTTCTCTCTCTTTTTTGTGTCTACTAGATTTGCTACAGAGAGGTACTCAGCAGGAGTACAGGAGCTCTGTTCTACTATGTTTGTGGTATTTATGTGTGTGAGGCTGTCTGTGGACTTTTTAAAACGTGTGTTTATATGTGAGCTGTCTGGTATGTAAAGTGCATCTATATATATATACAGTATCTCACAAAAGTGAGTACACCCCTCACATTTTTGTAAATATTTTATTATATATTTTCATGTGACAACACTGAAGAAATAACACTCTGCTACAATGTAAAGTAGTAAGTCTACAGCCTGTATTACATTGTAAATGTGCTGTCCCCTCAAAATAACTCAACACACAGACATTAATGTCTAAACCATTGACAACACCCCTAAGTGGAAATATCCAAATTGGGCCCAAAGTGTCAATCTTTTGACATATTTTGGCTGTCTGTGGTGTCTGTTTTTAGTTTTTGTTGGGTTATATATGTGTGGGCTGTCTGTAGTGTGCATAGTGTGTATGTGTGTGGTATGTGTTTGAAGGGGTTTTATGGGGGGGTGTTCTTTATTAAAAAAAAAAAAAACCATAATATACATTTTTACATGTAAACATATTATACTTTAATCTCTCATTCATGGTTTAGTGGTGGATCATGCAGTCTGCACCTTATATCAATGCAGACCCTTTCTGCCTCTCCCTCCAATCTGACACTTTACCAGCTAGCCAGAGCATTGTCATTGTAACTTTTAGCAGCATTGCTCTGAATAACTGAGAAATGCTGGAGCGCAAAAGAGAGATCCCTGTTTTGTCTGCATGTCTGGTTCATTTTGCTTCAGCAGCCTTATGTGCCCTTCAAATATACACACATTTGCTATAGGTTGCTGACCCCTTGTTTAGGATTTGTTAGCATTCTTTGAACATAATATGGAAATGCTCAAATTCTGTTAAAGTACCTTGAGGATTGGTTTGAGAACAACTGCTCTAAATGACAATAATTGGAATGAAATGTATCCTTGTCAACTGCAGATAAAAACTGATCATTTAAACATGTACCTCTATTAAACCCATTGGATTTTCATGATGCTGGGTGTCAGCTTGTTTCTGTCACGATTCCGGGAACCAAACACGCTAACACACACACAGAAAAGGTGCAATACCAGACCTTAGAGTGGCCGGGCTAAGCACACAGAGAATAGTCAGGAGACAAGCCGAGTAAGGGGAACCAGAAGACAGAATAACGAGAACCAAGCCGAGGTCAAAGGGTAGGAGAAAGTCACAAAGTCAGATAAACAAGCCAGAGAGTATGTAACCAGAAACACAAGTTCAGTAGCAATACTAGCAAGCAAAGACCACAACATGGCAGAGAGGAACAGGAAAGGTAAGTATTTAAATCCATAGGTTAATTCTGATTGGATAATTTCCAATCAGAATTAACAATCACACGTGGGAGATATCTAGACCTCCCACTGTGATTGAGGCACTGTGCCTTTAACGCCGGGTCAGGTGGCTGACCCCGGCATTTATTAAAATGGGCGGTCTCCCAGCGTGCAGCGTCATGCATGCTGCCGCTGGGGGACGCAGAGGAAGACGCGGGCGGCATCCGTGGCTGGGAGGATGCCGCCCGCTGAGCACACGCCAGGAAGGGGACCGCGGACGGCTGGAGGGTGAGTGCTGCGAGCGGACTGCAGCCTCCTCTCGCAGCTGCCCGCGGGATCCTGACAGTTTCAGTTATGCTCCCTGAAGTCTTCCTTTAATGATCAAAGCTAAAAAAATTACATCAGAACAAGCCATGCTATAGACCAAGATGTTCAATTGTACTGTTCACAAGAGCACATGTAATCTTCCCATATATAAATTACTTTCCTGTGCATCAATATGTTTGAAAAGCAAAACCGTTGAAAAGGAAAGAAAATCATACAATGTTAATGCTCTAGAAAAATAGCAGACTGTAAATATAAAAGTAAGGCTATTTGACCTTTTACATGATTACTATGTTCAAATAAATCAAATCTATAGTATATGTTTATATAAAATAGAGCTGCCTGGATTTTTTTTTTCTTTTTTATTTCTGTAGATTGTTTCCATTTCATGAAGACATAATAAATATACCTTATCAAAAATGTTTTCTGTTTGAAGACAAAGACACAAAATGAAATTCTTACTTGTGTTTATAATAACAACATATAGCTTTTTTAGAGTGTAAATTGGTTAAAAAAAATAAAAAAGTAAAATGTAAGAAAGAAACTAGTCACTGTAAGAAAACACAAGGGAGAATCAAGTTCTTATTTATATTTGTGCAGTGACATCTCATCCAACCTGATCTGTCCACTAGCATCCATCAAGTCTTGTTACATTTCATAATGAAATGTGACAGACAGAGCCTTAGTGACACATTACGGCAATAAAACACCCAAAAAGAAATATCAACCCCTGTTCCCTAGAGAAAAAGCTTCAACGTAGCAAACGGAAAAAATGGACTTGTAACTTTGTAACTATAATTTCTAGGGAAATCTGCTTAGCAATACAGTCAGAGGTCAATTCTCCAACAGTGAGTAAAAAATGGATGAAACTCAGGTCAGTTCAGCCCACAATTCATACTGTAGGGGGAATTCACAGTTCACTGGGCAGTACTCACATCCCCAGTTTGCTCTAAAGATGAATCTTTATTGACTTACATGATCTTGTTGCTCCAGCTTATTGGTGTCAGAATTTGTATTGATAAAACAGCCAAAATCTGGCCCATTGTTTATAATGAATATTCACATTTAAGGTTATTTTGTTTTAAAAATAAAAAAAAGTATTGAAAAAAAGAAGGGGTTATTCAATAAACAAAGTGTTTTGAAGAATACAAATGGGGCTTGCAAATTTAAAAAATTAGATTAAAATAGCTGAAAGGGAAACAAGATTTCCATTCATCTGGTTTGGTTTACATTCTGCAATTCCTTTGTCAATTCCATACAGAGGAATGAGTTACATTATTTGTCCCTGATTTACATATACAGATAAAAGTAAATCTGCCTTGACTTTGTGGTTTCTCTGAGCCATAAAGGACAACTGTCATCTCGAAACAAAATTTTAATATAATGATCATTTCATCAAGTTTTGAATGGAAATAGATTCTGTGTTAAAATCCCAGTCCACCCTTAGGAGGCTTTCCTGACCTAAAGGGGGCACATAGTGTAACCATAAAGGCTGCTGGAAAATTCTGCAACCCACCTAATCTGGTGGATGCCACGTATATCCCCAACATCATTGAGGAACAGCATAATGTCTTGTCCAAGCTAGACAAAATATTTGAAAATATCTGATATTTAATTCTACATGTAAAGGTATATAATCGTTTTACATAATATTGTGAATTTATTAATTAAAATTTGAGGGACCTACTTGACAACCCATTCAGAAAGTCCAGAGAATGTAATATGCAACACTGTAACTTTCCAAACCATCATAAAACCTGTACAAGGGGGGTTACTGTTGTTCTCTGAGACTTTGCTGAACAAAACTTTGAGTGTTTTAAAGCAGTAAAACATATCATCATTGAAAGTGCAGTTTGTGTGTGAAAAATGCTGGAAACAAATAAGAATGCTAACGTTTGCCAGGGTTTATGACTAAGTGGCTACTAAAAAAAGACCGGACATACCACATTTTGAATACCCTGGGTTGTCTACGTTTGCAAATGGTATGCCAGACTGGGGTTAATTTTCATTCCTGGACTGCCATACAGTCCCAAAAGCAGCATAGACCCAGCAAACCATCCTGGCAAATTTCAATGTGTAAAATGAAAAAGGAGAAAGCCCTACAATTGACCCTGTATCTTTCAAAAGCCCCATACATTCTGTGCATGGGGTACTGTTGTACTCATGAGATATTGTTGAACACAAATCTGTGTATTTTATTGCAGTAAAAGCTAACATTATTCTGACATTCACAGTTAAAATGCCACGAAGAACTAAGAAACAACACAATTTATTATTTTCTCACAATTTGTTAGATTTTAGTAATATTAAAGTATGTCTCATTTATAAATATTTGATGTGCAATGAAAGCCCTGATTCTCCTGAAAAGAATGATGTATTTGTGGGTGAACTTAATATGAAAGAGGTAAATCATGGTTGAACAGACATATAGCTCAAATTCCAGGTTTTTCCAAGTATTTCTTATTTGATGCAGTTTGATTTTTATTACTAAATTGTTTATTTGCACCCTGCTGGATTTGGACACCACAAGTATGTATGTAGAGTCATATACTCATTAATTTTCTCCCTGAAATCATGAGGTGTATGTGTGTATGTATGTATTTATTAAAAATGGAGAGAAACGATCAACTGTCCACTGTCTCTTGCTTTGAACAACAGTTATGCTCAGAAGTCAGACTATAACACGTAATATTTAATATCATAGATCTTTACTTTGACTTCTGAGCATAAATGATTTACACCACTTAGTGAATCAACATTTTGATGAAGCTAAAAAAGAAATACAAAATATTTTGTCTAACACACTGCTGTGTAAGTAGGTCAGTTTTCTATGTGCAAGAGTTGTTTTTGTGAATAAAAGGTATTTTCATCTATTTCTAGTAGTGCTAATATTCTGGTATCAATAAACCATTTAACAGTATCAGTGTAGAGAATAAATTCAATAAAGCTAGTCAGACTGATAAACTGGTTTAGGGAATATGCTTTTTCAGTGTGTTTTACAAAGTACTTTGGAATGTAATACGGTAATGTGCAGATTATCTTTCACTGAAATATTTTGGTATTTTTAATGTCCAAAGTAAATTTTTAATTTTCAATTTGCAATATGAATTGAAGCAATATCAAATTATGACAAAAATTTTTACAATAGAATAATTTCTTAGTATATAGCTCTGTTTTTTTTTTTTTAAATTCTTTATTTTAGGAGTGCAGGTTTATACAACATAGCAGGCAGTGCCACAACAGCAGCTGCGTAGCACAACATTTCGTACGATAACAGTAAAGCGGCATATTGTAGCAGACATTTGCACAAAACTTTTGTTTTATATGACATCATTATCAGTAGGTTGCCCCACTGTGTTGATCAAGGACATGAGTGCTCAGGTTGGAGTGTTCGAAGTGTAACAAAGTCCCTTATGTGGATGGTTGTGTGCGTTTGTGGATGAAGGTGTAACAGAAGTAAAAAATTAATAGTAAGGTATGAAAGAGTAGTGGAGGCTAGACCCGTGATCCCTAAGGAACATATGGTGACGTGCATCCGGTAAATGGGGGTATCACGGGTCACGATCCTCTTGCGGTGCCTATAGTGTGGCAAGAGGTTGGCACTCACTTCGATTAAATATTAGTGCTGCAAGCGGGCGTTAAGTGAGGGAGGGGTTATGGAGGGAGTGTACTCCCTGTGCCAGCATGTATATATCTATGGGGACTGGGATGCGTCCCTGGGGGTATGGCATTAGCTTGTGTAAAACTAAACATTAAAAATTAGAAAACAACAAGAAGAATAGCGTGGTGAACTACAAAATAACAGTGGCCCATAAAAGGCATAGGCGCTGGTTGCAGTTCGTAGCCGTTCAGGGCACAGCAGTTGTGGCAGGATCACCCCGCAGAGCAGCAGGAACAATTCTCTCAGGGTCCCAAGTGCTCTGCTGCGTGTCCGGAGCAGAGATCAGTGTTCCCTCCTGGGTGGTTGGTAGCCCGAGATTCGGTAGAGCGTTGGGTATTTCCTCAGCCTCCATCACTTTCAATGTCCCGGATTCTTGGGTGATCACGAGGCTCCTCGGTGTGCCCCATTTGTAAGGCACCTGGAACTTTGTGAGTGTTGCCGTCAGGGGTTTCAAGGATCTCCTCCAGTCTATTGGTGCTCCTCGAAGGAGTAGGGCGATTTATTTTGCGTGGCTGCCATGAACGCCTGCTTGTCAGGGCCATTTCTGAAGCGGATTATAACATCCCTTTGCCCACCTGAGGTACTTGCGGGTGGCGCTGGGAGTCTGTAGCTGCCATCTAGCTGCATTATTTTAGCTTGTTTGGCTGAAAATAGTTGGGTCAGAAGCCTCCAGATTAAGTGAGGTAGTTCCGCTGCAGTGACTGTGTCCGATAGGCCGCGGATCTTCACATTTTTCCACCGCCTCCTGTCTTCTGCTGCGGCCATGCGGTGCTGTATTTTAGCTTGTTCGCCCTTCAGGGCAGTGAGTTCCCACTCTAGTGCTGCGAGTCTCATTTCGTGGCCTGCTGTAATGACCTCCGTGTTATGGAGGCGGGCAGAGACTCCTCTGATTTCGTCCCGGAATGTGGAGATATCTGTGGCGATGCTACGCCGCAATTCATCCAAGAGGGCCTTTAGGGTGTTTTCCGTCACTGGTGCCCCGTGTTGTCGATCAGACCTTTTGCCGGTTCTGCTATTGTGTGCTGGTGCCTCCAGGTCTCTCAAGTTGGTGAGGGAAGTTTCGCTGGATGAGCACGACGGCCCATCCGTGAGAGGCGCCATGTCAGGCCTCATGGATCCCTGGGGCCTCCAAAGGAGATCGCCAATATCTGCGGTTGGCAGGGGCTTGTCTGTCCGGTATTTTTTCGACTTACGCCCCATCGTGGTTGTAAGCTGTAGCCCGGTTTTGGTCAGGTTTTTCGGGTTAAAATAACGGTTTTGGTCTATTTTGACTGCTTGTGGAGTCGGAGCTCCCGCAGGACGCGTCCGTTCGCTTAGGCAGCTGGCTCCGCCCCCCTATAGCTCTGGTTTTATCATGATTGTCATAGTGGGTAATTACTAGATTTGTGCACAAAACTTTGGTTCAGCCAAATCAATCTGTCCAGAAAAAAATCTTCTATCAGTCAATTTGGAATTTATCCATGTGGTGTTTTGCTAGGATGAATATGAATAATGCAATCATTTCAGGAAAAAATAAAAATAATAATAATTAAAAACAAATTGATCAAGTGAAAAAAAATCTGAGTGACTGTGAATAGGGCCAAATAGTGATGGCTAAATGACTGGGTCAGAGCATCTCCAAAATGACAAGTCTTCTGGGGTGCTCCTGGTATGCCTCAGTTAGTACCTACCAAAAGTGGTGCAAGGAAGAACAACTGGTAAACCGGTGCCAGGGCCATGGGTGCCCAAGTTTCATTGATGCACGAGGGAATCAAAGGCTAGTCCAGCTGGTCTAATCACACAGAAGAGCTACTGTATCTGAAATTGCTGAAAAATTTTATGATAATCATCATAAAAAGGTGATAGATCACACAGGGCTTCTCAGTTTGCTGCATATAGGGCTGTGTAGCTCCAAACCAGCGGTCAAAGTGCCCATGATGACCTCTGCCCAACACTGAAAGTGCATTCAATGGGAATTTGAGCATCATTATGGAGCAACAGATTAAGGTTTCAGGATTCTTTAACCCCTTAAGGACGCAGCTTCAGAAGCTGGACATACCCTTAAGGACTCAAGCTATTTTTGCATTTTCTGCTGTTTGTGTTCAACTGCAATTTGCATCACTCTCATTTATTGAACCAACACATATTATATATCGGTTTTTAAAGGACAAGATGGGCTTTACTTTGATGTGACTTATACATATATAAAATCTAATTTATTATTAAAAAACATAAAAAATGAAAAAATAATGAAAAAAATATAAATATTTTTCACAGTTTTGGCAATAATAGTGTGTGTATAATATGTCCAGCTTAGGAAAAGTAATTCAAAATGAATTCATTTAGGTGTCTTGTTTTTCAAAGTGCATAATATGTAAAGGACTTCAGCTTATTTTAAAAGTTACAGGTCACAAAATACAAGGAGTAATATAAAATTTAAATGTGAATTTTTTTTAGAAGTTGGTATGTTTGACTTGTAAGTTTGACAGCTTTCACAGAAAACAAAATTGCTACACAAAAGTATATATTTATATAAAGAAGACATCACGGGCTATTTATTTAAGGGTATTTTGACACTTTTTACATAGCCATTTAGCCATGTAGTAAAATTGTGTTTTTTCTGTTTTTTGAAATACACACATATAACAAGGTTTTTTGAATGTGTATTTTGTAAAGCTGCTGTGTGCTATTCCTGGTCAAAATCCCATTTTGTGTTCAGCAACATCTGCTGATTACAACAATACCCCCATTGTATGCCTTTGCCACTATTTTGGGAAGCTACAATGAAATATAAGAGGCCAGACTATTTCAGTTTCTAAAGTTAGAAAATTCAAAGATGGATTTAATGGACCTATGTCTTATTTTGGGGCATTATAGTAGTTTGGTTGTTCAAATGACCGCAAAAATGCCTATCATTTGTGAAAGAAGACATTTCAGGGTATCTCATATGGCATATATTGTGCCTTAACATGTCGCCATTTTTTCACCATTATATGTCAAAGTTTGTGGTAAAAAAATATTTTTCGCATTTTTTCCTTAAGCATTACATTTGTGCTGGGCATTTTGTATATTTGATATGTTCCACTATGATCAAACACCCCTAATTATGCTCAGCTAAGTCTTCTGAGTAAAACAATACCCCCAATGTATGTCTTTGACACTATTTGGTGACGCTACAGTGCCATAAAGGAGACCTGACCATTTCAGTTTTTAGAGTAGAATTTTGAGAGACGGATTTGCAGGGCTTATGTTTCAATTTGGGCCATTATAGCAGTTTGACTGTTTTAATAACCGCAAAAAGGCCTACCATTTGTAAAAGTAGACACTCCAGGGTATCTCATATGGCATATATTGTGCCTTAACATGTCGCCATATTTTCGCCATTATATGTCAAAGTTTGTGGTAAAAAATTTTTTTTCGCATTTTTTCCTTAAGCATTACATTTGTGCTGGGCATTTTGTATATTTGATATGTTCCACTATGATCGAACACCCCTAATTATGCTCAGCTAAGTCTTTTGAGTAAAACAATACCCCCAATGTATGTCTTTGACACTATTTGGTGACGCTACAGTGCCATAAAGGAGACCTGACCATTTCAGTTTTTAAGTAGAATTTTGAGAGATGGATTTGCAGGGCTTATGTTTCAATTTGGGCCATTATAGCAGTTTGACTGTTTCAAAAACTGCAAAAAGGCCTACCATTTGTGAAAGTAGACACTCCAGGGTATCTCATATGGCATATATTGTGCCTTAACATGTCGCCATTTTTTCACCATTATATGTCAAAGTTTGTGGTATTCAAACTTTCCCCACAAAGGCCTACCGTTTTTTTAAGTAGACACCCCAGGGTATTTCAAAAGGCCCATTTTTCATTTTTTCGCTAGTGAGTACCAGGTCTAGTAGTAGTAAGCATTTTCTCTGCCTTTTTGACACACACTTTGAGATTTTACTGCATAGTTTACAATCCTCAGGTGTGTTACGGCAGTATAACGCTTCATATGTCACTCAACGATGTCGTCTGAGTACAGCAAAACCCCCGTGTGCTTCTTTCCCAGGTATATGTGGATGTTGGAGGGGTAAATTTGAGACTCTGCAATTTCAGGTCTGTTTCAAACTTTGAATTTTTACGCTGGGTCCATGTCCCATTTTGGGGCATTTGACAGGTTGAGAATTCAAACTTCCCCCACAAAGGCCTACCATTTTTTAAAGAAGACAACCCAGGGTATTTCAAAGGGCCCATTTTGAACCTTAGGGTGGGATCATTTTTTCGCTAGTGAGTACCAAGTCTAGTAGTAGTAAGCATTTTCTCTGCCTTTTTGACACACACTTTGAGATTTTACTGCATAGTTTACAATCCTTAGGTGTGCTACGGCAGTATAACGCTTCATATGTCACTCAGCTATGTTGTCTGAGTACAGCAATACCCCCATGTGTACCTTTCTCAGGTATACGTGGATGTTGAAGGGGCAAATTTGAGACTCAGCCATTTCAGGTTTGTTTCAAACTTTGAATTTGCATGCTGGGTCCATGTCCCATTTTGGGTCAAACTCTGAGGCACTGTCTGTCACCTCTCAATCCACTGTCAGAATTCTCGTACTGTACTTCCTAAGCATTTTGAACTTTAACAAAACAATGTTATAATAATGTTATTTTATTTTTTTGTGGGTTTTTTTATTTGTATTTTTACCCCTAGCATACGCACTAAACTCCCCAATTTCCCAGAAACTATCATCCACCCCAATTAACTAAATAAAAGGTAAAAAAAAAAATATATATATATATATATATATATATATATATATATATATATATAGTCAGTGGTTAAATAACAGAAGAACTACAACAAGAATATTAATTGTATTGAGAATTGATTGGCCCTGAGCATGAAATAATTTAAAACAGTTCCCAATACAAAGGCCAGGCTGAGAGGGACAATCAGGGCAGAAGAAACTGGTCTCCATTCGAATGCCTCTGTGGTAACACAGCCTGCACCTTTTCTGGGGGGTCTTTTTTGGGGGGGTTGGTGGTATCCGAAAGCAGAAGTGACCTGTCTGAATATCTCTGCTGCTAGGCCCTGCTGATGGCTCCCCACTGTGGCACTCAGTGAGCAGCACAGAAATTACCTGAAACTGAAATGTAAGGAAAGTACATTTCAGCTGAGGATTTGCCTTTTTGAAAAGGATGAATGCATTGTGAGTAGCCATTTGCATTAAAATAAATGCCCACTTGCTTATACCAGGCCCTGTTTTTTCTCATTATCAGATATGGCTGCAGCAGTTGATCAGACAGGTCAACTCCCCCCATGTGTTTATTGTATTGCTTAATGCAGACAGGCAGCCGTCTTGTTTCCTGTCTGCCACGGACTGCGACCCTGCGTGTGTGTTCACTGTGCATGGTAGTCAGTATGAACACCTCCTTTTTGTCTCTGTATTTCAGAGCCAGCAGTTCGTCCTGGCATAGAGCTGCAGTTTCCCCCTTTTTAATTTTTTTCTCTGCCAGAGTCTTGGGGAAGCCAGTGCGTGTCTTGCAGATAGTGCCGCAGACCACAGTCTCAAAACAATATAGCATTTTTTGGAGGGGTATGCTATTGTAATAATTATCAAGGTAGAGGTGGTACCCCTTGTTCAGTAGCCGGTTCATTAGATCCCAAACTATTTTTCCGCTAGTCCCAACTACATCAGGGCAACCTGGGGGATCCAAGTGGCTATCTTTACCTTCATATACTCTGAAGGTATAAACATACCCACTGCCACTTTCACATAACTTGTATAGCTTGATGCCATACAGGGATCTTTTGGCTGGGATGTATTACTTGAACCCCAGTCTACCCTTGTATTTCATTAGGGACTCGTCAATACATATATTCTTTTGGGGAGTATAAATTATGCCAAATTCTTTATTAAAATGGTTAATTAGGGGGCGGATTTTATAGAGTTTGTCATACTGCGGATGATCTTTGGGGTGGCACTTCGAATTATCATTGAAGTCAGGGCCAGGTGCAAGGATTTTGGGTACATAGGCGAAGATGCATTTTTCCGCCCCCCCCCCCCCCCTCTAAAATTAACATCTTCACCTATGTGCCTCCTAACCAGCCCCTCCCTCTTCCCCGTCCCTTAGTGTTCCTCTCCCCCCCCCTCTTTTCCCTGTCCCTTGGTGTTTCTCTCCCCTCCCCTCTCTGTCCCTTGGTGCACCCCCAGCCAGGTACAGAAAACTGAAGCTCCTGTAGAGGATATGCTCCGCAACGCTACAAGACAGGTAGGAGGCACAACAGGAAGGGGAGTGTGACCGCTAAGAGCACCCTTCCTGGTGTGCCTCCTACCTGTCTTGTAGCTTTGCGGAGCAGATCCTCTACAGGAGCTTCAGTTTTCTGTACCTGGCTGGACTGACAGGAAGTGCTCTCTCAGTGAGCACTTCCTGTCAGTCTGGCCGGGTACAGGAAACAGAAGCTCCTGTACTGCGCTTTGCTCCGCCACACTACACTCAGTGGTGTATACACACTAACAGCAACACACACTCAATGACAAACACACAGACATCACTGACAGACACAGACTCACTGATCTGTCACACACTCATTCATTGACAGACACACACTCAATCACAAACATACTCTCACTGATTTGACAGACACCCACAAACACACACTGATAGACACACTCACGCTGACAAAACACACTCATACACTGACAGACACACACATTCATACAATCATTCACAGACACACACACACACACACACTCACTCACAAATGCATAAACACACACACACACTTACAGACACACACTCACAGACAAACACATACACACAGACACATACACACACTCACACATACACACACACTCACAGACAAACACAGACACTCACACATACAAACACACTCCCAGACAGACACACACTCACAGACAAACACATACACACACATACACACACTCACACATACACACTCACAGACAACACATACACAGATACGCACACTCACAAACACATACACAGACACACACTCACAGACAAACACACACTCACAGACAAACACAGACACACACTCACACATACAAACACACAGACACACACTCACAGACAAACACATACACACACAGACACACACTCACACATACACACACACTCACAGACAAACACAGACACGCACACTCACAGACAAACACATACACAGATGATCACAGATAAACACATACACACACTCACAGACAAACACACACTCACACATACACTTTCAGAAACACACAAATTATTAATAATATCCAACCAGCCTCCCTACCTGGAGAGCTGGCGTGGATCTGTCCCTGGGGTCCAGTGGGGCTTCAGTGCGGCGGGCGGCAGCGTTCTAATGAGAGGCGGCGAGGGAGCTCTAACCTGTCTGCTCTGCTCCCTCGCGCGCTGTCTGCTGATGCCGGGAGCCGGATTATGACGTCATATTCCGGCTCCCGCAGAATCAGTAGACAGCCCGCGAGGGAGCAGAGCAGACAGGTTAGAGCTCCCTCGCCGCCTCTCATTAGAACGCTGCCGCCCGCCGGGGGGTCCAGAAGGAGACCTGGCAGGAGGGAGCGCTTCCCTCCTGCCGGTCACTGAAATCTTGCGCCCCCAGAGCCTGTGCGCCCTAAGGCGGCCGCCTGTGCCGCCTTATGGACGCGCCGGCCCTGATTGAAGTGCCGAAAACGCAGTATTGATTCGTAACGGGGCCTACTCATGGTCTGAGAGAAAATGGGAGTATTGCATACTGGGTTTTTGGACCAGTACATTCGGATTCTGGGCTTTTTTATCATTCCCATCAGCATGGTTAGTGCCCAGAACTGTTTTAACTCTGGCACACTGGTGGGGTACCAGCTCCCTTTTGTGGCAAGGTGACTTGTTGCATTTTGTGCCAGATACTGCGCTGCATAAATATTTGTTTGTGTAACTATCTGCCCTAAAAAATCATCCCCAAGGAACAGCTCCATAAAATCCTGGGAGTTATAGCTGGTCAGACGTGACTACCAGGAGTCGCAGTGAACAGAGGGATGTTGGGGACAAAATTGTTAGGGGGCACCCAGATATCAGCGCCAGGAGCAGTGCCAGGGGTATCGTCACTCTCTTCATCTGTGTCTGGCACATAGTCACCCTCTGCACTCTCTGAGGCAGTGTCAGTTGCCTCTGAGTCGGCTGCTAATATATTATATGCCTCCTCGGCACTAAACCTTCTAAGCATGGTGAAACCTTAAAATTAACTTAATTAACTAAATAACATATTTTTTTGTTTTGTTTTTTTAATATATTTTTTTGATACTTTTTTTTGTTTTCTGAACTTTTTTTAATACTTTTTTGTAACTTTTTTAAAACTCTTAAAAACTTTCTAAAACTTCTAAAAACTTTTAGAAAAATGAACCCCTGTGGGTAAAAACAGAAATCAGATCACCGCTAAACATAGTGCTTACACCTAGCAAAGCAGAAATGCTTTGACTTAAAATAAACTACTTTTTTTTTAATAACTTTAAACTTTTAATAACTTTCTAAAACTTTTCAGCTTCCTAGCTACACTAATGCTAGATTCCCAATTCCCCATAGCTTCAATCCACCCCAGCTAACTAATTAACTGAAAATAATAGTAAAAACAAAAAAATAAATTAAATATATTTAACCCCTGAGGGTTAAAAAAAAAATATTTAATATTTCTTTATTGTTGGAAAAAATTCCTTTTCAATTACACTTATATTTTTTTTTTTTTACATACATAGACAGTACCATCAGATATTTCATATAAATGTATACATACTTCTACAAAAGATTATGATATGATCTAGGTAGCCTACATCATATCCCTTACCCTGATGGCATCCAAATTTAACATAACATGACAAACATTACAATACTTGGGAGCAGGAAGTAGT
Organism: Pelobates fuscus; assembly: GCF_036172605.1. Classification (NCBI taxonomy): domain Eukaryota; kingdom Metazoa; phylum Chordata; class Amphibia; order Anura; family Pelobatidae; genus Pelobates; species Pelobates fuscus. The sequence goes on from NC_086323.1 coordinate 89,986,028, forward strand.
AGAAATCAGCTAGTTGTCTAGGACGATCTTAAACTTAGATATCATATTATCAAAAATGCTAAATGTATTTTCTATGATTAATATGAAGCTCAGCTCATCTTTACAGTTCAACTTCTGGTTATCATACGAGAGCTATATCCTATGTCCCTGTGGATAGCGTTAAACAATATTTAGATAAGACAAGAGAGGAAGAGGGAATCAGATCAGGTGAAACAGTCTTTAATTTTCGATAACCACTTTTCTAGGTGGTGTATATGTTTGCTGTTATTATTAGAGAAAGCAACCCCTCTTTCCATTTCAAGCTGATATAATAATTGGGTTATAAACTGTCTATTATCGGGTGTATAAGTTTGTTTCCAAGATCTTGCTATTAATATCTTCGCCGCTATAAAAGAATGTATAATTAATATTAGTTGGTCTTTTGGGAATCTATTCCATCTCAGGTGGAGTAACCCCGTATATGGGTACTTTTTAACTTTAATATTAAAGAACTCTAAAAAAGAGTAGATTGAGTCCCATAAGTTCGAAATTTTTGGGCAACTCCACCATATATGTAACATGTCCCCTTCATATTTTTGACATCTCCAACATAGAGACGAATTTAATGTAGATATTTTGGCTAGTCTCGTTGGTACTAAATACCACCTATGATAAACTTTAAAGAAAGTTTCTATTAAGTTTAAACAGTGTATATATTTTCTTAGAACTTTCATGGGTATACACCAGACCTTATCAGTCAAAACTATATTGAGATCTTTCTCCCATTGTTTTTTCGCCATAGGGTGGATATCTGAGTAAACTTGTCTGATCAAATCTGTGGCCAGGGAACATATCGATTTTGTTGTTTCTTTCTCAAAGATTTTATACACTAAGTTGTTTAACCCCTTAAGGACCAAACTTCTGGAATAAAAGGGAATCATGACGTGTCACACACGTCATGTGTCCTTAAGGGGTTAAATCGCTCTCTCTTTTTAATAAAGATTCGTTTATAAATCCTCTAACTCTAAAATAAGAGAATATCTCTGTATCAGGGAGGTTTAATTTTAACCCCTTAAGGACCGCTGACGGTTCAGGACCATCAGCGGTAAAACGTGCGTTTGGACCGCTGACGGTCCTGAACCGTCATAACGGTTTTGGGCAACTTACCTGATCGCCGTCGGTCCCACGGCGGCGATCAGCTCTCCTCCCGGTCCAGGGGGACTGCCTGTCTGCCCGGGCAGTCCCCCCTCGGCAGATCAGGACCCCACGGCCATGTGATCACTCGATCACATGACCGCAATAGGGGTCTTTGTATCTGCCTGCAGGGGGACTGTCTGTGCTGACAGGCAGTCTCCCTGCAAGTAAAAAATCATAAAATAAAGTGTAAAAAAAAAGAAATCAGTGTAAAAAAAAAAAATATGTGTATATATATATATGATATATATACATGTATTATATCTATATATACCTATATATAATATGTGTATATATATAATATATATAATGTCACACTAAGTGTATTTTTATATTTATATATACGTATATTAATTTAAAAATACACTTATATTTAAATTACACACGAATATATACAATATATATAATAACTATATATATGGTATATATATATTATTATAAAATACAAATAATATGTTAATAAAAATAAATAACAAAAAAATAAAAATAATTTTTAATAATTAAAAAAAAATTATATATATATATTCAATTTTATTCTAACATTATTTTGATATTGATATATATATATTTATATCAAAATACACTTAGAATGTAATGATATATATATCTATGTATAAATAAATAAATAAAAATAATACGAAATATACATATGTCCACATACAAAATTACATTAATAATTTCATAAATATACACGTAGACGTCAAATATATAAATATGTATATATATTAAAATTCTACGTGCATATTTATGTAATATTTTTACCTAATTAAGTAATTTTAATGATTGCAATTTGAGGGACCTGCCTGCCAACCCAGGCCAAAAGTCCAGATAATTTAATTTGCTAGCACTGTGCTTAACCCTGTAACTTTCTATGACACCCTAAATCCTGTACATGGGGGTACTGTTTTACTCGGGAGACTTCACTGAACACAAATATTAGTGTTTCAAAACAGTAAAACATATCACAGCGATGATATTGTCAGTGAAAGTGAAGTTTTTTGCATTTTTCACACACAAACAGCTCTTTCACTGAGGATATTATTTCTGTGATATATTTTACTGTTCTGAGACACTAATATTTGTGTTCAGCGAAGTCTCCTGAGTATAACAGTACCCCACATGTAGAGGTTTTATAGTGTTTGTGAAAGTTACAGGGTCAAATATAAGGCTTGATTTTACTTTTTTTTTTTTATTGAAATTTGTCAGATTGGTTAGGTTGCCTTTGAGAGCGTATGGTAGCCAAGGAATGAGAATTAGCCCCATGATGGCATACCATTTGCAAAAGAAGACAACCCAAGGTATTGCAAATGGGGTATGTTCAGCCTTTTTTAGTAGCCACTTAGTCACAAACACCGGCCAAAGTTAGCGTTTTTTGCATTTTTAACACACAAACAAATATAAATGCTAACTTTGGCCAGTGTTTGTGACTAGGTGGCTACTAAAAAAGACTGGACATACCCCATTTTAAATACCCTGGGTTGTCTACTTTAAAAAAATATGTACATGTTAGGTGTGTTTCGGGAATTTATGACAGATAACGGTGTAACAATGTCACTATTGATACATTTAAAATATATATATATTGAAACAGCAATTTCCTACTTGTATTTATAGGCCTATAACTTGCAAAAAAAAAGCAATAAAGCATGTAAACACTGGGTGTTTTTAAACTCGGGACAAAATTTTGAATCTATTTAGCAGTTTTTTTCATTAGCTTTTGTAGATAAGTAAAAGATTTTTCAAGTAAAAGTCCAAAAACATGTTTTTTTTTTTATTTTTCACCATATTTTATTATTTTTTTTAAATACAATATATGACATAATATAAATACTGGTATGTAAAGAAAGCCCTTCTTGTCGTGAAAAAAACAATATATAACTTGTATGGGAACCGTAAATGAGAGAGCGGAAAATGACAGCTAAACACAAACACCACAAAAGTGTTAAAACTGCTCTGGTCCTTAACGTACAAACATCGCAAAAACAGGCCGGTCCTGAAGGGGTTAATTTAAGATCGTTAAATGGCATCAACTTTTTATTTTGAAGGAGATCTTTGACATAAATCTCTCTTTGCGATCTCCATTTAGAGAGATTCATATCAGGGATAATCCTTTCAATAACTCTTATATTTGCTCCTTCAATTATCTTAGTTGATATCTTGAGTAATTTTTTAATTCGATGCCATTCTCCGATCAAGTGGGATACAATCATAGAATTAACTTGCATTAAGTGTATATTATAATTAGTTCTATCGTCCCAAATCATAAGCGAGAGATCTTTCTCAGTTATCCTTGTCGATTCTATCTGATACCATGGTTGTTTTCTTGAATCAATGCTCTGAAACTTGTATATATGGGAAATTATACTAGCAGCATATATGTCTTTTATTAATAGGAGGGCCATTCCTCCTTGATTGATTTTTTTTGTTAAAATTTGGGATTTTATTCTTGGTGTTTTCCCTTTCCAAATGAAATTGGAAAAAGAGTGTTGGAGCATGTCCAACCATGGTTTCGGAACTTTCAGTGGGATCATGTTGAACAAATAAGTCCATTTGGGAATAACATATGCTTTTACTGTGTTAACTCTTCCCCACCAAGAAATTTCTAAGGGACGCCAACTCCTTAAAATCATATTAGTATGTTTAAGTAGTTTTAGAAAATTAGTTTCTAATATATTCTTAGGATTCGCCGTAATCATAATTCCCAGATATTGAAATTCCTTTTTAGTCCAGTGAAATTTATATTTTTCTTGGAGAGAGGCTAAAACACGGAGATTTATATTGATTGATAAAGCTATTGTTTTTTGGAGGTTTATCTTATAGTTAGAGACATCCTCATATTTCTCAATTTCCTTCATTAAGTTAAAAAGAGAAGTCTTCGGGTCTGTTATTGAGATCAATACATCATCTGCGTATAGGCATATCTTAGCTTCTACGTCTTCAATTATCACTCCTCTTATTCCCTGATTTTCTCTAATAGATAAAGCTAGTGGTTCGATTGAGAGAACATACAACAGGGGTGACAATGGGCATCCCTGTCGTGTTCCATTGTTGATATCGAACCATTCAGAGCATATATCATAACCTATTATTCTCGCAGATGGACCTCCATATAAAGCCTTGATCGCCTGTGCGATCCATCCCTCAAAGCCAAATGCACTCAAAACCCTGTTCATATATCCCCATCCGACCCTGTCGAAAGCCTTTTCTGCGTCAATCGACAGGGTCAGAAGGGGCGTGCCCGTTAAATGGGCATATTCAAATAAATCAATAATTCTGCGAGAATTATCACTTGCATGGCGACCTCTAACAAATCCTATTTGATCTATGTGTATTAATTCAGGGAGTATTAAATTAATTCTATTTGCCAATATTGCTGCATACAATTTAATATCTATGTTTATCAAAGAGATAGGCCTATAGTTTGTTATTTCTGTTGGTGATTTATTAGGTTTCAAAATAGGTTTTATGTTGGCTCTCAATAATTCCTGGGTTATTTTGCCAGAAAAGGCCATCTCATTAAACGTTGCAGTCATATTACAAACTATAGTTTTTTTAAATAATTTGAAAAACAGGTTTGAAAACCCGTCCGGGCCCGGAGCTTTTGATGATTGTAAATTATTTATAGCTTCTTCTACTTCTAACTGTGTTATTTTTTTATTTAATTTTTCTTTTTGAGTCAAAGTAATTTTAGGAATTTTTATTTTATTTAAATAGCTTTCTATTGCCTGCTCTGTAGGTGTATGTTGGAGATTGTATAATTTTCCATAATATTTCTTAAATGAGTTACCTATATCTTCTGGGGACAACAAGACTTTTCCGTCATCTATAATTTTATATATATTATTTTCCATTTTGTTTTTTTTAAGTCGATCAGTCAGTAATTTGTTTATTTTATTGCTTCGATAGTAGAATTTAGTTTTAAGTCGTTTTAAATTAAGTTCTATTCTTTCAAGGATCTTTTGATTTATCTGATTAATTATGTCTTCTGAAGATTTTTTATTATTTTGCGCTTGTAATTTATATAATTGTAGATAAAGTTCAGATATTGGTGCCCCCCTCATTTTTTTTTCATAGCTCGCGAGCTTTATGAAATATCCTCTGGTGACAGCTTTATATGTACACCATACATTTTGATTAGATGTTGTTTTAGGGAGATTTTCCTTGAAAAACAAATCTGAAAGATTCTTTATGTATTCAATATTTTGTTTTTTTGCTAATAGGAAATCATTCAGTTTCCATGGCGAAAAGTCTTTCTTCCCATTTTCTTTAAATTCTAAAATGAGAAGATCATGATCTGACCATGTATTAGTTTCAATTTTGATTGTTTCTAATCGTTTTAAAAGATCCAGATCTCCCCAGCACATGTCTATCCTTGCTGAGCTTTTATGTGCCGATGAAGTATGGGTATAGTTACGTTCATTAGGATGAAAAATTCTCCATAGATCAAATATATCATTTTTTTTTGCCAAATTATTTAAGCAAGCTGCTTGATTAGCTAGACTTCCATCTATACGTTGCCCAAATTTTACTTGTTTATCTAGTTTAGGGTCTGATACTCAGTTAAAATCACCCGCTATCAATAGTATTCCTTTACGAATTGTTTCTACTCTTCTCATTATTTTCGATAGATATCTAATTGGAGCTTTATTTGGCAAATAGATGTTCAGTAAAGTATATTGGATCTCGTTTATATTACCTATCCATATAATAAATCTCCCTTCTGTATCGCTTTCAGAATAATCACATGAATAATTGATCAGACTGGAAAACAATATTGCAACCCCTTTTTTTTTTTTTATTTGATCCGAGGCTTCCGCAATAATTTTAAACTTTTTATAGTTCCAATAGTGATTATCTTGTTTTTTCCAATGGGTTTCTTGAATAAAGGAAATTTGAGCTTTTTCCTTTATTAGGGTATTATATAGATATGCTCTTTTATTTGGGGAGTTTAGTCCTTGAGCATTTATTGATATCAATTTTAGCATTTTTATTGATTAATTTCTAACCGATCCCCTGTAAACTAGCGATTCCCACAAACCCTTCCATTTTCAGCCAAGTATATGTACAAATACATTTAAAAACAAACAACAAATAACTCAAGATGCTAAAAAGCATCAAACCTGTATAGCTCCTGCCGGTTATGCAGCACCTATATATTGGAATACAACAAGATTCCAACATCAAAGTATCATATAGATACCCACAGGGAGGGAGTCCTAATTGGAGATAATAAGGGACAGTATATAAAACTAGGGAAAAAAGGAGTAACCTTATCTTAAAATATTTTCATAGACTGTATTTTGTAATCTTATCCTACAACGTTTCCAATGGCATAGCCCAATAGCTTCTAGTGCCTAATTACTTCAAAGCATTTTTTTTTTTTTATCATACCATGGATAATTTCTGTGCTATAATACTTTAACATATCTTAATTTCAAATGCCCTTTTCTTGTGCTTACAGTGCGTGATATCTAAGAAATGGATATTTCCTCTTTACATACATCTTTTCTAGTGGTTTCTTACATACATTGCCTGTGCATAATTTCATGTGATGAATTACACTATGTTCCATGTTCAATTTCTCAAATACCTTATATCTACTATATATATCATACTATATTATATACTCCTATTACATACTCTTATAATCCTTAATATCTCGCGCTATGTTCCACAACTTCGCAATGATCAATTTACAGTGCTCAATTCACCGTGCAGAATTCTTGTGTTATATCTTATACTATTACGTTCCACTGTAATATGTGATTACTGTGAGGATACCCCCTAAATATTTTCAACAAAACAATACTTGAAGTAATTAATACTTAATGATCAATTACACTAAGTCCAATAGGCCTATAAAGACTTTGGTGCGTGCTTTTTTTTAAATTTTTTTTTTAGTGTCTTTCCAAGACCATCTTATTAATCTATTATGGGATTGATAGTCCTATTGAAGTAGTAAACCACTTGCAGTCTATGACTGATGTTCTGATTTTACAGTCTCTTATTTTATTTCCCCTTTTTTTTTTTTTTTCCTTTTCATTTCTCTTCTTTCTTTTTTTTTCTTCTTCAATTTTCCTTTTTCCCCCTTTCTCTTCTTGCCCATTTTCTTTTCATTCTTTTATTTTCTTTTCATTTCTTTTCATTTCACCATGTATCTTTTTTTTTCTCTTTCTCTTTTCTTTCTCCTTTCCCTCTTGCTCTTTTATTCCTGGTCTTGTCTTTCACTTTAGTTTCGCTTTACTTCTCTATATGTTGTGACAGCCATTCATTGGCTTTCTCGAATGTTGTGAATGAAATCCATTCATTATGGTAATATATTTGCAAGAAAGCCATCTGAACCTCAGATTGTGCTTTATTAACGTTTGAAATATTGGTAAAAAATGTCTTCTTTTAGCTCTTGTGTGGTAAGAGATATCAGGAACGGCGAATATGACTTTAAATTTTTCTTCTGTTGATCTGTTGTTTTTTAAGGCAAACAAAATTTGGTTTTTCGTGTCATATGAATGAAACACCACTATTACATCTCTTGGAGAGTCATTCTTGATACTTGTAGGCTTAAAGATTATATGGCATCGGTCCATCGGTCCATTATTAATTCATGAGGACCTAGTGATAATTTGAGGGATATAAACAGCTCCTTCAGAAAGTCTTTCAATTTATCGTTTGTTATATCTTCTGGAATATTTCTGAATTTTAAATTTGTTCTGCGGGCCCGGTCTTCTAAGTCTGCTATTTTAGCTTCCAGTTGCTCCAATTTGAGCTCCATTTCTTTGTGGGACTCTCCAAAGGATTGAATCTGAAGCTCTGTGTGATCTTGCTTATCTTCTATTGTTTGTATTCTAGTTAATACTTTAGAGATGTCATTTTTAAAGTCACTGGAATTTTCCTGGATCTCTTTTTTTATCTGTTTTAAAGCATCATCCAATAATGATTTTATAATTTCTATAGTAATTGTCGATGTTTCTGTAAGTGGCAAAGTTGTATCAATAAAGGAATCTGAAGAGAGGTCTTCGTTGATACCTTGAGTTTTTTGAGGAGAAAAAAATGTAGAAAGTCTCTTTTCTTGTTTTGAAGATTTCTTTTCCATTTTTGATGTTGCTTTGAGATCCTGTGATCGTTTGGAAGCCATTTTTAAAAAAAAAAAATGAGAAATAGAGGGGTTATCCTTTAGATTCGGGGTTTGTTTTCCACGCTTATATATATATATTTTTTTTCCCCCTTTATTTATTTGTTTGATATTTGTTTGTTTGAAGCCAGGCTGCTTTTCTAACTTACAGTTTTTTTAGCAATTTTTTTTCCTTTTTTTTAGCAGTTTAGGTGATATTCCCAGTATTTTAACAGTTCTTTATCAGTATAAGTGGCAGTTTAGATAGCATTCCCTTTGAATTCTTAATTTCTTTCTGGTCCTGTTCTCTCTTTGTTGGTAGAGAAATACCTTTGGGAGTTATATGTGGAGTTTGTATTGGGAGGAGGCATATGATTGATTATTGGGGTATGGAGGATATGGTCTCTTTTATTTTATCTTATCCACTTTTGCTTCCTCTCTTATCCCATTATTTCCCTCCTTTCTTTATAACTTTCTTCCCCTCCTCCCCTTTATTTCTCCCTCTCTTTTTCGTTTCTTTTTTTAAAATACCTTGAAATACCTTTACAGGATGACTTGCCCCTTTAATTTCTGCTTCAGCGATCTCAGTAAGATAAGCGGTATGCAGCCAGATCACTACCTCGCGCTGATCATCTCCAACGGCTCCCTCCCCCTTATGGTTCGTACACCTTCCGGTCTACATCATCACGTCCCCCTGGTACGTCTAAAAAAAAAAATAAAGTTAATCCCTGAGGGTTAAAAAAAAAAAACTCTGATCTCAGTAAAGTACTGTGATCAGTATTGTGATCACTGCTGCCAGTTATCAAAGGGTTAAACCCTTGTTAATTTTCAAAGGTAAAGGAGGTAAAGGGTTTTTTTAACTTTTAAACACTTTGTGTCTGTCAGGGACAGAAAATTTCAAACGATCCGTCTCTCTCCACTTCTAAACACACACTGGCTGTCACAGCGATCACATGTGCTGGGACAGCGCTATTGGCTGTTGCTGGGCTTCCTCAAATGCCGAGGCACCCAGCAACAGCGTTAACCCCACGATCGCCGCGATCGCGGCGATCTGGCGTTTTAACTTTAGTAATTGACGGAAATTTTCCGTCAAGCGTCCTTAAGGGTAGGTCTTCCTTGACGGAAAATTTCTGTCATGCGTCGTTAAGGGGTTAAATGCATGTTACATGTGAGAATTATTTTATTAAAAGTGGTGACATGCAGTTTCCGTGTGTAAATCAGTATGTGTATTTCATGCCATGAAGGAATATAACTTAGTTATTGAAAAGATTGCCCGCTAAAACATAAAGTGTTTTATTGTTTAAACATTAAAGGAAAACTATAGGGCCTGGCAAATCAGCATCTACTCATTAAATCAATGCATCTCTATGAGGAAAGTTCAGTGTCTGCATGCAGAGGGTGGAGACACTGAATGGCAGTGTTGCACACGAGGCAGCACTGCAACAGGAAGCACCTATAGTAGCCATATGAAGAATGGCCAGTGAAGTTATTCCTAACCTGAAATGTAAACACTGCATTTTTCTCTGAAAAGACAGTGTTTACTCCAAAAAGCCTGAAAGGAATGATTCTACTCAACAGAATAAATACAATTAACTGTAGTTGTTATGGTGACTATAGTGTCCCTTTAAGTAAGCTGTGTCAACAATCAATAAATGGTAACCTGTCTAATATTAAACATTAGATATTTCTATGTATGTTTTAGCAAGGTCATTTTGACATACAAGCTCTACTTTACAATATACTCTACCCACTTTATTTTTTTCCCATAGGTCTCTGTCCATTTCTCCTATCTCTTAACACTTGTGTATCTTTCCATCTGAATCCACTCTCATTTCTCCAGTCACTTCCTTTGTCTCTCTCATCTCCACATCCGCTCATATTTCTTTCGCCATACTCCCCACTCTTTTGATTTTCTCGATCTCTCTCTCTGACTGCTATGCCATCTCACAACCCAAAGTTAATTGCTGTTTTCTGTATCTATTTCTTAAAACATGCTTTATCATCTATCCAGTCTGTGTCTGTCCTTTTTTACACTTACGTCTATTTTAATGCCTACTTTGCTAAATTCCCTCTTTATCGATAAACCTCTTCATCTATTATTTTAATGAAAAGTAATTTTCTATGAGAGCACTGTGTATCCCATTGTGTGCTTACCTATTTGTATGTGCATCTTGGCTTGGCACACAAGGATCAAGCTGAACAATATTGATTTGCGGTTTTCAAAAGTCAGGCAAATAATGGCAGAGTGTGGCATTTCGGAGATGTGTGTTTCAGGCTGTGGATATTACAATATGTTAGACTTGTCTAAATTAATTGGAGCAAGTTCAATGACCTTTCACAAAGACATTGCTCCAACATAACCAAGCCATTTTATTATTTTTAGAAGCAAAAATCTAATATTTTGTTCTCTCCTGAAAGTGAACTAGTTTCTGGTTCAACATAAAATGGCAATAACAAATCAGTATTTTACAACAGCATTTATACTTCTTATCCATTATTATAGCGTATTCAAAGAATTAAAGAGAATTACAAATTATTATATATATTTTACATATTTTATTTTTTCAAATGTAAAATTACATTTTTATGTCACAACTGGTGCAAGCACCAAGTAGAAAGTACGCTTGTCTGGATCTGGTTATAGCAAACAATGTTGATCGTTTGACCAATAGTCAAGTAAGGGAGCATTTAGGAAATAGTGATTACAATGTTGTGTCATTGACATAAACTCAATAAAGCAAAAGCACATGGGGTATAATTTAAAAAAAAAAATTTCAATAAGATCAGGGCAGCTCTACAACATATTGACTGGCAGAAACTCCTTAGTTGAAAAAAACACTGAGAATAAATGGAATATCTTCAGTTATTAGAAAGGTACATTATCCAGTATGTACCATTGAGTAATAAATCTAAAAGAAACAAATTGAAACCAATATGGCTTGGTGGAGAAGTAAAACAAAAGATTAAAAATAAGAAAATGGCATTTAAAGCATTTAAATCAGACAAAACAGAGGCATCCTATATAAGATTATAAGGAAGCCAATAATGCTTGAAAAAATGCAATTAAAGTGGCTAAACTAGGAAATTAGAAAAGTATAGCTAAAGAAGGCAAAAACAACCCCCAAAAATGTTCAAGTACATCAATTCTAAAAAATAAATAAAAAAAAAACCCGAAAGTGTAGGTACACTGAAAACAGAGGTGGAAATGATAGTTAATGAAAACCAGGAAAAGGCAGAAATTTTGAATGACTATTTTTCTTCAGTATATAATAATGAGGATCTTATGGCAAGAGATATGCAAATGATTGCTGCAAAACATTTGCAGATAACTTGTGATTGGATGACTCAAGACAAGGTGCTACAGCAGTTAAAGAAAATTTATGTAAATAAAGCTCCAGGGCATGATGGTATTCACCCACGAGTACTTAAGGAGCTAAGTGTGGGAATAAGTGAACCTCTGTATTTAATCTTTCAAGAATCTTTTCTTTCAGCAATTGTACCACAGGATTGGAGAAAGGCAGATGTCATTCCTATATTTAAAAAGGGTTCAATTTCCAGGCTCCTTGCCTGGAAATTATAGACCTGTGAACTTAACTACTGGGAAAGTATTTGAAGGGTTATTAAGGGATAATATTCAGGAATTCATTGGGAAGAACTTTGTTATTAGCAAAAATCTGCATGGTTTTCTGAAACATAGGTCATGTCAAATTAACCTAACTGCATTCTACAGAGAAGTCGAAGTATTTGTATGGTTCCTCACAATAGGTTAGTGTTCAAAATAAAATAAATTTATCTAGATGAATATTCTTGTTCTTGGGTAGAACATTGGCTTAAGGATAGAGTACGGCGAGTTGTCAATAATGGTACATTTTCAAGCTGGTCAAAAGCGGTAAGTGGTGTCCCTCAGGGTTTTGTTTTGGGGCAGCTTTTATTTAACATATTTATACATTATCTTGAAACATGCATTGAAAGCCATGTTTTAGTGTTTGCAGATGACACAAAACTCTGTAAATTAATAAAATGTGAGCAGGATATTGCTTTGCTGCAGTAAGATTTAGATAGATTGGGAGACTGAACTAAAATGGCAGTGAATTAGGGAAAACAACACATGAGAAGGATTTGGGAATTATTAAAGACAGCAAGTTAGGCAGCAATATGCAATGTCAAGTGACAGTTACTAAGGCCAATAAGGTTTTGTTATGTATATGCGTAAACTCTCAGGATGAAAATATAATTTTGCCACTTTATAAATCGCTGGTAATACCACATCTTGAATATTTTGTGCAATTTTGTGCACCCATTTTAAAGAAGGATATTATGACACAAAAAAAATTGATAAAAGGAATGGAGTATTTAATATTGATGAAAGGTTAGAAAACTTAAATCTCTTTAGTTTGGAAAAACGGTGCCTCAGAGGCTATATCATATCATTATACAAATATATTTGGGGCCAGTACAAACCATTGCTCACAAGTATATCTCAAACAATATACAGAAAATTAATAATATAAAAAACAATGGTACTTAGCTTATAAAGATGTATGACAGCCTCCCTAGGTCGCTACCCAAACAAGCAACCTATATCATATGTAGTGTTGACCAGAAACAAAGAAGATTCGGGACATGGCTATATAAATCTACAGAGAAAACATAAAACAAAACATGGTGTGATATTGTTATAAAACACAATATTTCATGCGCAGCAATCTTGGCACTCACAGGATGTAAACGATAACAGTGCTCTTAGGGAGCCTCTCCCGATGTGATGGGGGGCTAGCCGGTATTTCTGATCACCTCTGGATCCTTGTTTCACCAAAATACATCCACAGGTCAGGGTTCAGTAGTAAAAAATGTTTTTTTATTCAAATAAAAGGTGTAGTCACCATTTCAGCCTAGGATATAAGTAACAAAAAAGTTGTCCTACGCGTTTCGTTCTATAAGAACTTCCTCAGGGACCACAATTAAAAACAATAACCATGTATCAATATACAATACATAAATGAACATATCCTATGCAAATCCCCCCTCCCTGTGTCCTTAAATAGGGCTAATCCCTAAAGTCCATTGGTGGATCCAGTGGGTGTGTAAAAACTCCTTGCTCCAGATTGGAGGAATAGTTTTCCTGTGGCAGCTGTTTTCCGTTTGTCAATTCTCCATAATTTGTAATTCGCGCCCTTTTCGACAGGAACCGGAAGCGATAAAAATTTTCCCAAAACCGGAAGTGACGTCACATGCGGTCCACCGGAAGTGACGTCACATGCGTTCCACCAATAGCATCTCCATAGCAACCGGACACAATCAGATCATTCAGAGATCATATGAAACCAGGATAAATAAAAAGCCCCATTCTGCTAGAGAAAAGACTGTTAGACATGCACAATATATTCAACTATTATTTATATATATATATTATAAGCAAAAGGCTTTGTGTTATAAAGTCATTATAATTATTATAAAGTGTTTTTTTTTTTTTTTTGGATATAACTTTATACCATCTTAGTGAGAATGGACACCAAAGTCAATCCAACACCATCTCAAATAATCTTCAATGTATCACATTATTATTTGTGCTCCTCATAAAAATCTTAAAATAAACCTATTTAACACCTTAAAGCAGTCCATTATTATGGTTACAAAAAGAGTAATGGATTCTAACTTGAAAAATACTGTGCATTAAATAACTACTTTTCATGCAAATTTTGTTTAGTGAATCTACTACATTTAATTTAGATTTTATACCAGCTCTGAATATCCTTAGAGCAAACCCATTAGACCGATTAAGTATTGTATTCTCATTATATTTTTGTGATTTTAATCATACAGAACAATAAATCCTAACATATAGATAAAAAATAGCTGCTTAATATCTCATATATTTATATAAACCTTCTCTCAAAATGGAGATAAAACTTTCAACTGTAGAAAAATCCCCAGATTAGAGGCTAACACACATACCTTTATTTTCTATTTTAAAATTTATTTAGGCCATATTAATCCAAAAAAACAAATTAAATTGATGTCTATATTTAGACCCTTAGGTGTGAGAGTCTGTAATTTGTGTATCTAGAACGTCTCTCTTTGGGCTAGTCTTTGAACTCTGTTGCCCCCACGCCAGAAAGGGGGAACACGTTCAATTCCCCAACATCTGAAATCTCTGAATGAAAAGAAGGGGCATGATATACAGTGGGTTGGGACTGAATGTGTCGTCAGTCTCTTTCTGATATTATTGAGATGTTCTAATAGCCGAACCTTCAGAATCCTCTTAGTTCGTCCCACGTATTGCATGCCACACGGACATTGTAGCAAATACACCACAAAGTCCGTGTGGCAATTTATATTGTCTTTTAGTGTAAAACTCTCCCCCGTGGTAGAACTAAGAAACGAATGTGTATTTTTAATGGACACCGTGGTACAAGCTTTGCAAGTACCACAGCCTCGGAATGAGCCTGAACGAGCAGAGGTAGGAACTGATGGTGGTTTAATGGCATAACTAGGTGCCAACATATCCTTTAAATTTTTATTTCTTTTGTAAATCACCACGGGATTATTCGATAGGTGTGCCCCCAAAATGGGTCTTGCAACAGAATAGGCCAAGAACTTTGAAGACTCCTCTTAATTTTATTATAATCAGTGTGTCACGACTAGTAATGTGGTCCAGCACGCAGAAACTATGTAAACATATACATAAGTAAGAAAAGGAAAATAATAGGATAGAGCGTAAACCGGACCTTAGAATGGCCGGACTAATACGCTAGAGACAGAGAATGGTCAAAGGGAAAGCCGAGGTCAAGGAAGCCAGAAAATACTCAATACCGATAAAACAAGCCAAGTCAGGGAAACCAGAGATCAGAATAACCAGGGAAACGCCAAGGATCAGGATACCAGGAAATCAGAAACACAGAATCAGCACTTTCAGGAAACCAGGAAACTGAAACCACGACATGGCAAAGTAATGGGGAAAGCTAGGGGTTTAAATACCCCTCTCTAGGCTATGATTGGTCAGAGGGCGACCTCTGACCCCAAAACGTGCGTGTGCGTTGACGTCGTGACGTCACGCACACGTTGGTATAATTCTCGGGGGCGGGGCTAGCAATAGACGCGACCACGCGGTCGGCGCCATCTTGGATCTGGGCGCGATGCCCAGAAGAACTACGTGCGCGGTTCCCGGCTCGCCGACGAGCAGGTAAGCTCGTGTAGTCGGAGCGGTCGTGCCGGTCGGGCACGACCGTGAGGCTCGGCGGGCCGGTGACCGCAACAGTACCCCCCACTCGAAGACCGCGCACCGGGCGGGAAGGACCCGGCTTAAGAGGAAAGCGGTTGTGAAATGACCGGATAAGACGGGGCGCATGGACCCGGTCAGCAGGAATCCAACAACGTTCCTCGGGACCATAACCCTTCCAGTCAACGAGATAGGACAAGACACCTCTGGATAATTTGGAGTCCATGATAGAATGGACTTCGTATTCTTCTTGATCACCCACTACCAAGGGCGGAGGAGGAGTGGATACCCTGGTGTAGCGATTGCAAGTAAGGGGCTTGAGCAGAGACACATGGAAAGTATTCGCTATTCTCATATGAGCCGGTAGTGCCAAAGAATAGGTCACTGGATTAATACGTTGGGTAACTCGAAAGGGACCAATGTACCGAGGGGCAAATTTCATGGATGGGACCTTAAGCTTGATATGTCTTGTGGAGAGCCACACCCTGTCACCTGGAAGATAGACAGGATTAGCGCCCCGTTTCTTGTCAGCTTGGACCTTTGCTCGGAATGAGGCTTTTTGCAGAGCTGAATGGACGGAATCCCAGGTATCATGAATCGATTCTAAACGGGTGTTCAAAGCGGGGATATCTGTGTCTGAGAATGTAGAAGGTAAAACAGTGGGGTGATAACCCTGATTAACAAAGAATGGACTGTGATTAGAAGATTCATGAGTGGCATTGTTTCTGGCGAACTCAGCCATGGGTAAGAGCTCACACCAGTTAGATTGATTGGCATTTATAAAGCAACGTAAATAAGCTTCTAAAGACTGATTCGCCCTCTCTGCTGCTCCATTAGTTTGAGGGTGATATGCTGACGAAAAGGAGAGTTCGACGCCCAATTGTTTGCAAAAGGAACGCCAAAACCTAGAAACAAACTGGGTACCTCTGTCAGATACTATGTTTTTGGGTACACCGTGCAACCGAAAGATCTCTCTCAAGAATATTTGAACTAGATCTTGGGCAGATGGTAATTTTTTAAGTGGGACGAAATGTGCCATCTTCGTGAATCTATCAATAACCATAAGAACTGTATTAAACCCGTTAGAACTGGGTAGATCCACAATGAAATCCATGGCCAAGTGGGTCCATGGAGCACTAGGTATGGGCAGTGGTTGTAACAGTCCAGGAGGTGACCTAGGAGGAACTTTAGAAACGGCACATATTTGACATGCCCCAACATAATCTTTGATATCGTTTCTAAGAGCAGGCCACCAAAATCTCCTGGAGACAGCTGAGAGAGTTTTATGGACTCCAGGATGGCCCGCTGTGAGGTTGTCATGGAACAAATCTAGTACCTTCTTTCGAAACTGAGGTGACACATACAGTTTGTCCGGAGGTTTTCCCACAGGTGCCTGAGTTTGATCTGCTATTATGGCACAGAAGAGTGGAGAAGACACTTCGGAAACAGTAGTGGCAATGAGGCATTCAGGAGGTACAATAGGATATATCACCTGTTCTGGTACTTCATCTGTCTCAAACTGCCGAGAAAGTGCATCTGCCTTGGTGTTTTTAGTACCAGGCCTGTACGTAATTACGAAATTGAATCGGGAGAGGAACAATGACCACCTAGCCTGACGAGAGGACAGTCTCTTAGCGTCCCCAATATAAGCCAAATTCTTATGATCAGTAAAGATCAAAAGTGGCTCTTTGGAACCTTCCAAGAGATGCCTCCATTCCTTAAGGGCAAGTACAATGGCCAAAAGTTCCCTATTCCCTATGTCGTAATTCCTCTCTGCAGGTGTGAGTTTGCGAGAGTAAAATCCACAGGGATGTAAAGGCGTATCAGGACTTTCTCTTTGAGACAGAATGGCTCCAACTCCTGTCTCTGATGCATCCACCTCGAGGATAAATGGTTTGGATGGATCAGGATGGGTCAGGACAGGTGCTGAGGAAAATAAAAATTTTAATTGTTCAAATGCCTCTCTTGCTTCTTTGGGCCAAGATATACAATTTGCTCCTTTTTTTGTTAAATTGGTTATAGGGGAAATCACGGAGGAAAATCCCCTTATGAATTTGCGGTAGTAATTTGCAAAACCTATAAAGCGTTGAGTAGCTTTAAGGCCCTTGGGTAATGGCCACTGTAAGACTGCCTCCAGTTTGCGAGGATCCATCTGGAAACCAGACGGAGATATAACGTATCCAAGGAATTGTATCTCCGTTTGGTCAAACTGGCATTTTTCCAGTTTACAGTAAAGGCCGTTTTGTAACAGGGTTTTCAGTACAATTCTCACATGATCGTGATGTGTCTCTAGATCTGGGGAATAGATGAGAATGTCGTCCAAATACACTAGAACGAACATGTGAAGGTACTCTCTTAGGACATCGTTAATAAAATCCTGGAATACCGCTGGAGCGTTACATAATCCAAACGGCATAACCAGGTATTCGTAATGTCCCATTCTGGTGTTAAATGCGGTCTTCCATTCGTGACCGTCCTTAATCCTGACTAGATTGTATGCACTTCGGAGATCGAGCTTGGTAAAGACTCGAGCTCCCTTCAATCTGTCTAATAGCTCTGATATAAGGGGAATAGGGTAGGCGTTTTTAATGGTAATCCTATTCAAACCCCTATAATCAATACAAGGGCGTAGGTCTCCTTCTTTTTTAGAGACAAAGAAGAATCCAGCCCCGGCTGGTGAGGAGGACCTACGGATATGACCCTTTCTGAGAGCATCCTTAATATATTCCTCCAAACAAAGATTTTCCTGGGGGGACAAGGCATAGATTCCTCCCTTGGGAGGCATAGTCCCTGGTAATAAGTTTATAGTACAGTCATAAGGTCTATGAGGAGGTAACCCTTCTGACTGGACCTTGTTAAATACCTCTTTCAAATCCATATATTGCTGTGGAATTTGTGTGGTCAAGGGAGGTGTAACAGGAACATTGATGGTGCAAATAGGTTGTGGGATTTGCTTAAAGCAAACACCTTTGCATCTCTCACCCCAACTCACAATCTCTCCTTCAATCCAATCCAAACGTGGATTGTGTTTCAGGAGCCAAGGAAAACCGAGTATTATCGGCACTGTAGGTGAAGATATAATTTGAAAGGTCATCTCTTCAGAATGGAGAATACCCACTGAAATAGTGATTGGCAGAGTTTCGTGTGTGATGAAAGGCTGGGTAAGAGGCCTTCCATCAATGGCCTCGACTGCTATAGGTTTCTCTTTATGTCTTAAGGGCATGAGATGTTTTGCAGAGAATTCTTTGTCTAGGAAATTCTCCGCTGCCCCAGAGTCAATCATAGCCTCACACTGAACAGTAGTGTTCTTGAAAGATAAGGTTACTTTGACAAGGAAACGGTTCTTAGTCAATTTAGGGGACATATACATCACACCTAAGGTCGGTCCCCGTACGTGCCTTAGGTGTGCAAGTTTTCCGGCCGAACCGGGCATGACGATCTTGGATGTCCCTTCTTGCCACAATACATACATAACCCCTCGTTACGTCTGTGTTGTCTCTCTGCCTCAGTGAGTTTAGCGCTACCCAATTGCATGGGTTCAGGTTCCGGAAGAGGAGTTTGGCTACTCCCCACTGGGTTAGAGAAACGAGGGGCTATGGACAAATTAGAACGTCTGTTACGTTGTTTGTTTTTCTCTCTCTCTCTGAGCCGGTTATCAATGTCTATCATGTATGCAATAAACTCGTTAAGATTAACCGGAAGGTCTCTAGCTGCAGTCTCATCTTGTATACTCTCAGCTAGACCCTCAGAGAAAGCAGCCACCAGACCACTATTGGTCCAATCAACCTCAGATGCTAATGTCCTGAACTCTATTGCATAATCGGCTACAGAACAACTGCCTTGCTTGATTCTCATAAGGGCTTTGGCAGCGTTCTTCTCCCTGCCTTTAGGTTCAAACGTAGCCTTAAAAGCTGTGAGAAAGGCACTGTAATCACGGGCTACTGCGTCACCACTTTCCCATAAGGGATTAGCCCAGGTTAAGGCCTTTCCTGTTAATTGGTTCATCAGATAGCCAATTTTCGATCTATCTGTTGGGAATGAACCTGGGGAGGCCTCAAAGTGGTATTCAATTTGGTTTAAAAAACCTCTGAATTCCTTGGAATCACCTCCATAGCGAGGGGGCGGTGACAAGGTTATGGACGGTGGTTTATGTGGTACGGGAACCACTACAGGTGGCGGAACCACAGGTGGTACCGGAGGAACCTCTAAATAGGCAGTCCTCTGGAGCAAGGTCTGAAATGCCTGGGCAAATTGGTCTAACCTGTGGTCCATATCCTCCACCCTACTCTCACATGCGATCATATGCTTGCATAGTTCTGCAGGATCCATGGCCATGTCGTAATGTCACGACTAGTAATGTGGTCCAGCACGCAGAAACTATGTAAACATATACATAAGTAAGAAAAGGAAAATAATAGGATAGAGCGTAAACCGGACCTTAGAATGGCCGGACTAATACGCTAGAGACAGAGAATGGTCAAAGGGAAAGCCGAGGTCAAGGAAGCCAGAAAATACTCAATACCGATAAAACAAGCCAAGTCAGGGAAACCAGAGATCAGAATAACCAGGGAAACGCCAAGGATCAGGATACCAGGAAATCAGAAACACAGAATCAGCACTTTCAGGAAACCAGGAAACTGAAACCACGACATGGCAAAGTAATGGGGAAAGCTAGGGGTTTAAATACCCCTCTCTAGGCTATGATTGGTCAGAGGGCGACCTCTGACCCCAAAACGTGCGTGTGCGTTGACGTCGTGACGTCACGCACACGTTGGTATAATTCTCGGGGGCGGGGCTAGCAATAGACGCGACCACGCGGTCGGCGCCATCTTGGATCTGGGCGCGATGCCCGGAAGAACTACGTGCGCGGTTCCCGGCTCGCCGACGAGCAGGTAAGCTCGTGTAGTCGGAGCGGTCGTGCCGGTCGGGCACGACCGTGAGGCTCGGCGGGCCGGTGACCGCAACACAGTGTTGTAGTGGGTGATAAATGCTGAACGAAAACCAGCCCCAATTCCTGGAGTATATGGTCTGTTCTCCAAAAAAGTCTTCCTTTCTATATCACCAATACGGCGAATCTCTTTCTCTAGTTTCTTTCCATTATATCCTCTAGGAAGCTTATAGATAGAGGATATAATGGAAATAAACTAGAGAAGGATATTCAGAGCTGGTATAAAATATAAATTAAATGTAGTAGATTCACTAAACAAAATTTGCATGAAAAGTAGTTATTTAATGCACAGTATTTTTCAAGTTAGAATCCATTACTCTTTTTGTAACCATAATAATGGACTGCTTTAAGGTGTTAAATAGGTTTATTTTAAGATTTTTATGAGGAGCACAAATAATAATGTGATACATTGACGATTATTTGAGATGGTGTTGGATTGACTTTGGTGTCCATTCTCACTAAGATGGTATAAAGTTATATCCAAAAAAAAAAAAAAAAACACTTTATAATAATTATAATGACTTTATAACACAAAGCCTTTTGCTTATAATATATATATAAATAATATTTGAATATATTGTGCATGTCTAACAGTCTTTTCTCTAGCAGAATGGGGCTTTTTATTTATCCTGGTATCATATGATCTCGGAATGATCTGATTGACGGCACTTCCGGTTTCCGGTGGACCGCATGTGACGTCACTTCCGGTTTTGGGGAAATTTGATCACTTCCGGTTCCTGTCGAAAAGGGCGCGAATTACAAATTATGGAGAATTGACAAACGGAAAACAGCTGCCACAGGAAAACTATTCCTCCAATCTGGAACAAGGAGTTTTTACACACCCACTGGATCCACCAATGGACTTTAGGGATTAGCCCTATTTAAGGACACAGGGAGGGGGGATTTGTATAGGATATGTTCATTTATCTATTGTATATTGATACATGGTTATTGTTTTTAATTGTGGTCCCTGAGGAAGTTCTTATAGAACGAAACGCGTAGGACAACTTTTTTGTTACTTATATCCTATGCTGAAATGGTGACTACACCTTTTATTTGAATAAAAAAAATTTTTTTTTACTACTGAACCCTGACCTGTGGATGTCTTTTGGTGAAACAAGGATCCAGAGGTGATCAGAAATACCGGCTAGCCCCCCATCACATCGGGAGAGGCACCCTAAGAGCGCTTTTATCGTTTACATCCTGTGAGTGCAAAGATTGCTGCGCATGAAATATTGTGTTTTATAACAATATCACACCATGTTTTGTTTTATGTTTTCTCTGTAGATTTATATAGCCATATCCCGAATCTTCTTTGTTTCTGGTCAACAGTTCAAACCATTGTCTGGAAATCTATTCATAAACATATCCTTAAGAACAATAAGGATATTGAATTCTCTGCATTAAGAGGTGATTTTATCCATACAGGTGATTAAACATCAATTGGATATATACTTGCAAATACATAATATACAGGGATATCATTTATAATTAGTGGGATAATTGCTTCTTGATCCAAGAAGATATCTGACTGCCATTTTGGGGTCAGACTGTTTTTTTTTTGCCTTTCTTTGGATCAACAGCAAAAACATATGTGTGAAAGGCTGAACATGTTGGATGCAAGTTTCTTTTCTGCTATGAAACTATGTAACTATGTAACAAAAATAAGCTGCATGGTTAAGTTGCCAGAAAGAAGCCTTTTCTGCATCAATGCCACAAAAAAGCCCAGTTACATTATGCCCGATAACAACTTGACACACATCTCAGCTTCTGGCACACTTAATTTGGAGTGACAAGACCAAAATAGAGCTTTACGGTCACAACCATATGCGCTATGTTTGAAGAAGGATCAACAAGGCCTATAGTGAAATGAATACCATCCCCACTGTGAAGCATGGTGGTGGCACACTGATCTTTTTGGGGGGTGAGCTCTAAAGGCACGGGGAATCGTGTGATAACTAATGGCTAAATGCAACATGTTATTAGAAAATACTTCTGCAATAAGACTGCGCATGGCACACTTTTGGACTTTCCAGAATGACAATGGCCTTAAGCACAAGGCCAAGTTGACCCTCCAGTGGTTACAGCAGAAAAAGGTGAAGGTTTCTGGAATTGCCATCACAGTCTCCTAACCTTAATATCATTGAGCCACTTTGGGGTAATCTCAAATGTGCGGTTTATGCAAGATGACTAAAGACTTTGCATGACCTGGAGGCATTTAGTCAATACTGTCAACATTTGCTTAGCTGTTTCAAGAGCCTATTTATGGGCATACCTTTACCTCAGTAGCAAAGATTTATCATTGCTATTTCCACCTCTATGAAGTTGATCTAGCTTACTAACATCCTTACACGTTATATTTCTCTTGGGTTCCATGGTGGGCAATGTTGTTTCTCTTTCAGCCTTGTAATCAAGCTGTTGTAGGACCACTAATGCGGAGGCATATAAGAGCTTGTTGGTCTCTGTGATGATTTTTGGGGGGATTGTTGAGATTGTAGAAAGTGCCGCATTAACTGCTGGTAGGATACTGATCATCTCTCTCATATCTGCTGAAAAGTAAATGCAGGCTGATAACCCCCTGTGGGTATGCAAGTTTATTCCTCCTCACTGGGATGCTGGAGCTGCAAGTTCAAATCCAGCCAGGTCTCTTAAAGGAGTGGCCAAACCTTGCTGTCTGCAGTGTTTGGGGTATAACAGAACCCCCACAAGGGGCAACATCTTGGCAAGAACAGACAGGGCTTCAACTAGGGGATCCTGTCCAGGCTCAGACAGGGACTCAAGGTCTGTGTAGGCATCTGAATCATCAGGATCCGAGAGTGTTGAAATGTTTCACAGGTTGTCAACATCCTTGGAAATGGCAATGGAGGCAAGAGCAGCAACCTCTGTGGTTGGAGCAGTGATCACTTGAGGGGATGCAGTTCTGGTTTTTAGAGCCTGCTCAAAGGCGTCAAGGTCCTGCCTGCGGAGGCAAGTACACAGTCTGGGAACAGGATCTCTATGTTGGAACAGGAAACATTAGGGGAGACAGAGGCAGAGGATTGGAAGGTTGCCAGAGTGGCCTCCTTTAGAGGCTGTAGAAAAGAAGCAGGTTTAGCCAGGACCTGTCAGGTTCGGGACAGGGATCCAACACGCAGAGTACAAACAGTAGCCAGATACGTATACCGGACCTTAGAATGGCCGGACTAACGTAAGTAGTACAGTATAGAATGGTCAAAGACAAGCCGAGGTCGAGGGTAACAGAAGACAGGTAAGCGAGAGACAAGCCAAATCAAGGGTAACAGAGATAAGCAGAGTAAGGTAAACAAGCCGGGTCAAAACCAAAAGGGATAATAGAATACACAAGCACTGAGTGACTAGAACAAGCTAGAACCACGACAGGGCAATGAGCTAATGAAAGAAGCTCTGTTAAATACCCTGTTCAGAGCAGTAACCACGCCTCCGAGGCGTCCTGATTGGTCCTGCAGCAATTGACTGACAGGTCGTTCCGGGGGAGTGTCCTGATGACTACTTCCTGCCTAGATGCTGTAAAAGGCAGTCACTCCCTCGCGGCCGGCCTAGCATGACCGGATAGACGGCGGGGAAGGGAGCCATCAGACCGTCTGGATGGAGGAACAGCTAAGTCTCTACCTCTTTCGGAGGTAGAGACCACAGGTACCCTGACAGGACCATGGTGGTGACAATGGTCTGGTTAGGTGGACTTTTCGGTCTGGTTGCATGCAGAGTTGTACAACAGCAACCAAGGTGCTTCATAGACTGCCATGGAGGACTTGCTGGGTGGTGACACAGAGTCCCCACATGGCCATGGTTAGGACGAGGAGGACGTATCAGGCAATAGATGATGTAGTGGCCTTCCTTGCCTTCAGTTCTCCTTCTGGCCTTTCCATTTACATAGAGAATGGCATTCAGTGTTCCAATCTGCATGGGTTCCTCCATGTCCATGGTGGGGATAGGGGTGTAGGTCTCACCAGCAGGTTTGGAGCATTTATTGGGCAGAGTGTTAGTTTCAAATCACCCCTGCCTTCTCTCTCTGAACCAGCGATCCAGCTGGGTCACTAGCACCATTAATTTTTCCAAGGAGGTTGGAACTCTCACCATCAGTTCATCCATCAGGGTTTAATTTAATCCGATGCAGAATTGGTCCACCAGGGCGGTTTCATTGAGTCCAGTGTCTGATGACAAGCCACAGAACTCTATGATGCAATTTTCCACATTACAGCTTCTTTGTTTAACCCCTTAAGGACACATGATGGAAATATTCCATCATGAGTCCCTTTTAAACAGAGAGAAGTCCGAGCTGTGGAGGCACGGAAAGAGTCCTCATATAAGGATGTCATGGCTGTAGCAAAGGAGCAAAGGACTCAGGATAACAGAGTGATGGCAGTTCTTACTTTAACAAAATCTGTGGCATAAGTGCGGGGTTTAAGCACAAACAGGATTTTACATTCCGTAACAAAGGAGCAGAAGGAAGCCCTGCGACCAGTGAACCTTTCAGGCAAGGAAACATCAAGTGCAGGGGCATGGTGTGTGTTCTCCTTTAAATCAGCATAGCCATGCTGCAATTCACTCACAGTCTTGGACAGGAGGGTCACTTGCTATGTGAGGGTACTGTCAGGATTACAATTGATCCAACACGCATGTATATAACACACTGTGTGTATTCCTAAGCAGCTGTATAATTGAATGTGTCCTCCCTGGATCTGTTGGTCCTTTAGATTTATCTTCCCCCCCCCCCCACCTCCAAAAGCCACCATTCCCAACTTTATAGATTAATATACCACTCAACCAGGACTGTGAGTGTTTGCTTCTTACAGTTTTATATCAGGAATTGTTTTATAAATATTCTACATTCGAGAGGCACCTTTAGCCTACAAGTTTCTGCACGTATATTGTTGTGCTCTATTGTTCACTTTTCTATTCTAGTGTCATAGTCTGTTTTATTATGATAACATTTCTCAATCCCGTGAGTTTGCACATCTTTTATATATGGTATGATTTCTGTTATATACCTATGCCTATTTGAAAGTCATGCTGTATTTTCTCTGGATTGAGAATAAAGAAAACAAATAATCTAACATACTTGGATTAAAGTATTTATGATTTATTTATGGCTGAAACATCTTGTTTTGTATCGTATAATAATTATTAAAAATGCAGCTGAGTGACCTCAATTCTTTCATATGTGTATCAAGTAACCTAGTCAGTATTTCAAGATCAGCAACTGACCTTATAACATGTTGTTTTTGAGCCTATGGCCATTGGAAGTGGAAAATGTAACACTCTAATATATGTTCAGTTCTCCATTAAAGCAAACACGTTTGATTTATATGAATAACAAGTCAAGGAGTTTGATTATCTATGTTGTAATTCATAATCAGTTTTTATTATATACATCTGTGGTCCAAATCATTTGGAAAGGCTGAAATGTGTTATCCAACTACATAATGTCCATTATGAAAGAACTGAATCTCTTTCATGCACCTATTAAAAAAATAAACTTGACAATCCAGTGATAATCTAAAAATAGAAATGGCCATGACCAATAGGATTGGGATAGAGAGAATCATATTATAATAGCTATAAAAAAATGTTCAAATGTTCTTCAATATAGCCAACAACTGTAATCATATAGCCAACAGCAGTAGACTTGCATGTTTCTACTAATACATATAACCATATGGAATCCAATGAAGGCTGTGCTGGAAGTTAGATTGAATACCAAGTCAAGGAGTTTGATTATTTATGTTGTAATTCATAATCGGTTTTTATTATATAAAAATGTGGTACAGAAACTAATCAGATGAACCTAAAGGCTGTGAAAATAGGACAATGTATATTATAATATAATATTATAGTATAATATTATATATATATATATATATATATATATATATGTGTTATAGTGCACTGATAGGAACATTTTTTCTGCCATATGGATCATAGATAAAGTGAAAAAAGTTACCAATAGAAAGGAAAAGAGGAGGAGCAGTAAAACATTCTAAATTAATATATTATCTATATAGAACTATATAAACATTGATTTTGTTAATGCTGTTCTTTTTTCCGTAATTGCTCACTTCTCACTTTATCTGTGAATAAAACAAAGTTTAGTGACTGTCCCCTAGCCATCAACCAACGTTTACTCCCATTAATGATCTCTTTTTTTTGCACCATAGGTGGAATTTAGACTCACAAATTAAAACAAACATGTTAATCCATTGTAGGACTTGTTGGGTTTATTATTTGGCTATATTCTGGTGTGGAGTTCAGGAAATAGACTAATCACCAGATTCTGTTTGTATATGTCATTGTATTTATCTGTGCATGTGTTTTTGTGAGTGTCAGTGTATAAGTCTGTGCATGTGTGTAAGTGTTTGTGGATCTATGTGTGAATATGTACATGTAAGTCAGTATGTGTCAATGAATCTATGTATGTGTGTAAGTCTGTGTGCCTGTGGATATCTATCTGTGGCACTGTACGGGTATTTATGTGTGTGGCAATGTGTACTTGTATATATGTGGCAGTGCATATGTATTTGTAAATACACATTTGCATGCAATTACTAATACACCTCTGCATTCAAACACCAACACTGTACACAAGCCTGTATTTAAATGCCAACACTACACACAGACCCCCTACATTCAAACATCTGCATTATACACAAACATTCACACAAATATACTCCATACAAAAACATGCTTATATACACAGACACTGAATACAAATTAAACGTTACAATGATGGGAAAATAGTAGATCCATAGCAGGCAAAGCACTGTGGTATTTAAATGGCAGATAAGAATCTACCTATTGCCCACTTCTGCTATATAGTGGAGGGGGGTCTTAAACTTTTCTTGCACGGTGGGCCCTAACGTTTGTTGTTATGCCCCTGCTTACTCTGCTTAAGTTATACTCCAGGAATGATTACCAATCTGAAGAGAAACAACTTTCTCTGCCATGAACTCCACTTATTTAATGTCAGCAAATGTTCTGAAAATGTCATCTCCACAACTCCTTCCAAACAGTAAAGGAGGTTTCAGTTGGTCTCACCAATCTTACAGTCAGGGAGGATAAGGATTAAATCAGCATTCCAGAGTGTTATAAAGATTGTTTTAGCACTTTTTAAATAAATGTTATTTTTAGAAATGAACTGTACTTACTGTATGTGGTCATGATGCTCAATTCCAGACCTTCTCTTTTACATTTTGTTTTAGTAAGCTGTACTTTTGGTAATGCCATCAGGGCCCATTCATCTACATATGCAAACAAACAGGCTAATTGACTATTTTAATTTGTTTTTGTTACATCTACTTTATCTGATAACACTTGCTATTTTATTAGGTTATGTTTATTTACCTATGTTTCAATTAAACAATTGCATCAATCTAATCTGCTATGCCTGGAGCTTTATTAATTATAAGTTACGTAGGACCTTTCAGTACTTGAAGTTATACTAAGAGCATTTAACTTGTTGGGAGTACGAAGAGTGATTAATTTTAAATAGATATGTAATGTGATAATCATTGATTGTTTTTTGTAATTTTCTTTTCTATGAATGTGTGATGATGTTTAAAATCTCAAAAACACAATTTGATGTAAATGAAGGTATTTGAGGGCTTTGCAAAAAAAAATAAAAAATCTGGTGTACAGCTGATTGGGGATTTGTATAAAGAGCAATTATTTTACAAAGTTCAAAAAGTGGAACAATCACCATGAAAAAAAAAGCTACCACTGATTTCTCCATTTTTAGAACTTTGCCTCAGAATTGCTCTTTATAATTTACGCTTCATATATAGAATGTGATGTGTTCACGCTTTAAAGAAAATACATTATTTATGAGACTGTCAGAGGTACATCTCAGCAATGAAAACACTCCTTTTTGTAGTTGAATTTTGATTCATTTAGTCATTGAAAGCAGTAAAGGTTTAAAGAGATCAGCAAAATCAATCCTCCATTCACCTCTTTAGAATAATTGTTTTCTTTGATTGCATACCCACAGATAAAGACATGTCTGACATTCTGCTTATAATTCACATTGCAGTCATTCATGGCATCAGCAGACTCTCTGGTATTACAGAGAGACCCATCAGATAAAACTCTTGTCAAATCTACTTCTTTAAACTAATGAACCCACTTGAAATACTAGTAAACTTACATAAGCCCTTAGATGTTTGCATATCCCTTGTCCTATGCTTAACCCCATTGATTATTGTAAGAGTAGTTTAAGAATTACCAAAATAAAAGAGTACAGAAAAGAAAGCACTGACTGTGTCATGTAAAATTTGCCAACTATCTTTATTATATAACAATGACCTGAAATTGTTCTCATTTAAAGCTCACACTGAAAACTAATTTACTTGGGTCAAAATATGAATGTTAGCTTCATCTAAACAATCTATAGAAAATGTAGATGTAATTATTGTTTTAATATAATTTTCTGCATGAAGGTTGTTTTCTTGGAAAAGCATAAACCTTTTTACACAATCTTCAAAATTCTAATTTCCCTGAACTACACAGGACAGAGTCAGTCTCTGATGGAAACAAAAAGGAAAAGGAGAAGAAATGATAAGGGGTAATGATAGTTGAGAGCATATTATGTCGTGCTTTAAAAGGGATACACAGGCCCAAAAACTGGATTGGGTCCATGTTGTCTTCTGTGATATCATATGCAATGTTTGGGACTTCATTCATTTCAATTTAACTGAAGGACATTTCACTTCCTACAGTTATACTGAGAGTGATACATTTTATTTTACTTATTTTTATATATCAGACTGGTATAGTGCCAAGAAATCGCTAAAACAAATAAGTGCTGTAGGCACTAAATACCAATGTTTTCATCTATTGCTATCTTGTATTTTTATTTCAAATTTCTTTATTACGAATTTTAGAATAAATTATCTAATGCAAATATTTTATGTGCACATTCCAATTATACAGGAAAAGGAGTTCCAGATAAACAATATTAAACAAACTTTTTAGTGAGTATTGAAAATTCTACAATTCAATGTATACTGAGTGGTTTAGTATGAGAAGTGCATATATACAAGCATACCCAAACATGCTTCCTCAAACATACTTCCCTATGTCTAATTTATCCTAATTGGCTATATGTAATGAAATGGATGTTCTAGCTGCACTTTTATTTCCTTTTGTTCGGCTGTCCGTACACCCCCATTCGTTTACCGAACCAACTCTGTGTGGTCCCCTTGTTCACATCTTTTAATCACCGACCCCTGGCTGTTAATCATGAATTGGTTATTAGTTTGACTGTTCGTATAACCGAACGCACTTGTTCAAACAATTGGTGGTCATTTTGTCTCCCGACATGGTCGTCAACAGCGTGGAACTATTTTCGGATTTATGACCCTGCACAACTGGTACCGCTGCCCATCCAACTTCCGAACAGTTAGGAGAATGGCGTTCGGGGGGCATACACTACTGAACAGGGGGAGCATTTGTACCCTAACAGCCAGGGAATGGATTAATTAGTGTTCGTATGAGAAACCCTGAATAATGACCAGTTACTGCCTTGTTTTCCCTGGAACTGTTTTGGGGCATCACCCTGTGGCCGACCGGTCAAAACTTCATTTGAATGGTATTCCCAAACCAATGAAGGGATCTGGGGGATATTTCAGGAAAAACGTGCGCTTGATATGACTTTCATGGGGGTTCTGAGGTTATTAAAATGTATTTTTGGGGTGTTTTAACATATTGTATATTTTTCTGTACCTGAGAGATAATTAAGTTATAGCTTTTTCTAATGCAATTATCTTACCTTGTATTATTGTATGGGAAGCAGAAGAGTTTGCCCGAGGCAACAAGTAAACTATGCTTTATCTTTTCCTCAATGTCAAGTACAGTAATCCTCAGAACAAAATTACCACGCATTTCCCAAGAGTGTAGTGTACGTCCACAGGCACACTCAAGGGTTGAATAGCTACCTCTGCTTTTTTCTTTCCTTTGGGTCTGTGGAAGAAGAAGATTAGGAGGAAAACCTCCACTTTCATGTAGGGGTCTGTGCATAAAAGCCGTTTGTGGCCAAAATAAAAGCAGTTTTACTCCCAGAACTGTGTGTCGTCCAGTTGCTGGGGAGGAGCTGGGCTATTTATTTGCCATTGTTCTTGTTCCTGATTATATTCTTGTGGATCCAGCAGAGAAAAGTCCCTGTTAGGGCTTCGATACATTATGTATTCCAATTATTCTTCATGTTACTACCTAAAGTTATACTGAGAGTTATACATTTTAAATATGTACAATGCTATAGTGTTTTTATTCATTTACTGAGCTCAGGTAAACTCTAGTTTACATGAGCTATGCTGTACAGAAACAGTCCCTAATTAAAAAAATTAAAAAGAAAATAAATTGTAAAGCTCACATCCTGCAGCAGCCAATCAGGTTTAGCTTAGTTTAGCTCTCAGTATTATATTACAAAGGGAATATAAAAACAAGCTAAGTATTTTTTTTTTGTTTTTTTAATGACCACATGTGTCTGTATGCACACCCATCTACCTAAAAAAATATGGAAGCTTGGTTTCTAGGATGTATGTTTGAGGTAGGTAGGCAGCTCAAAAAACACAAACCAGAGTCTCTCAATTCTGGTCCAGTAGAAAGTGCGGAAGTTAGGGAGAGGGGTAGCACCGTGATGTATTTCTTTGAGGTAGGTATTTTTTCAGAGGTACTGGATTATGTGAAAACAGAAGAATGCAGCAGAATATAATGTAGTATATCATGTGTAAGGTTCAAATATATAAAAAATAAAATTGCACTTACAATTTGTAGAGCAAAGGTAGCTGTATCTGAATGTACTTGGTTGGTACAATACCGGCTTAGTGATATTCGGTATATTCTTTAAGGTATTTTTTTGCAGAGGAACTCAGCCAAGATATGGTGGCTCAGCATGGTGTCCACACCACCATGGGATCTCGCAACATTGTTGGAAGGTGGTAATTTATATAGTATTTTCCCCACCAAAGGAAAGTGTGGTCCAATGCTCCATAGAAGGTAAAGGTGAACTCCACAGAAATTAGCAAATTACACACACATTGACTTTAAACAATTTAAAGGGAGCACATTTGAATATAACTGACACGTGGCATCATAGTTCATGTAATCAATTATGCAATTAAGGAATTATCAATTTAAAATAAGCAATTTACAGACAAGTCATATTGTAAATTATGTACAGCGCTACAGAATTTGCTGGCACTATATAAATAATAATAATAATGTACATAAATATAATAGTCTAATAAAAAGTAATAACTAAGATTAAAATATTATTAAAATAAACATTATTGTGCAATTTATTAAAAACTAAATTGGGCTACTAAGCTGTATTACTAAAGAAGGTCACACAGGACAACCGATGAAACAGTTGCTATTATGCTCATTATAGGGTGGAGAAACAACAATTAATAATAATAAAAAAAATTGTAGCTGCATCGAGCAAAGTATTTCAGAAAACAGTTGATTTTTAATACAGCTTAAAAATGAATAATTGAATAATAAATTCATAAAGCAAAAAGTGGTAAAAAAAAACCCAAAGAAAATGGGGGGTGGGGCTTAACCGCAGAAGTGAGCAGACGCCATCATCCTCAGCTCCGGAGATTTTGCGGCACAATCTGCCTAAAATCCTGAAAATCCCAGCTCATCCAGCACCACACTCACTAGCACTCACCTCAGGACAGCTCATGGCGCCAATAAAATATAACTTGGTACAGAGAAAAAAAAAAGTTTTCTCTGTACCAGGTTATATTTTATTATTGCCAGTTGATAAAGCCCTGTGTGGCGAAACGCGTTTTGGCTATTTTTATATATATTTATATTGTATTAATAAAGGAATATTGGCTTTTTTACTATTTATTTGCCATATACCTTTTATTCTATTTTATTACTCCTATTTTTTTAACCTGGACATACGTCACTTTGAAGCAGACAACCATCCAAAGAATCCTAGGTGGGGACTATACTACCCACGCCATCATATTGAGCAGTACATCATGCTCATTCAAATGTGAGTACGCCCTCTACTTTTCAGACTTACTTTTAAGAATACAGTGAGCACTATATTTGGTTTCTATTTTTCTTTCATATTGAGGAATTGTCTACACCTATATCCCGACAGTGGGGGGCCAACGCCACTGAATGCTAATCACACTTGAGCAAGTACATGCTCTTGAATAGGTGAGTGAAACACCTAACTTATATACACTCTATTCCATCTATTTAAACACAGTCTGCACTATTGGAGTCTTTCTGTTTTTGTCATCCACATGTTCGTCATTGAGTCAAGAATTACTAAGCTATAGAAGATTCAGCCTCTCATTGACTACACTATCAAGTCGCTATTAACCCATTGGAACCCACAAGAATTTTACTATATACTGGGACTATTATGCTAATTTCTATTTTTACTCTCCGTTTGTCTTATTACCATATGTGAGTAAATTATATATTTTTATCCATTTATTGTAATTTTTCCTGTCTAGCGCGACCTATCATTGTGTTTTTTTTTTTGCTAATTCTTTTCTGAGGACATTGGAGGGAACCTCATACCCATAGGTTGCAGCTCTCTACTTGTTCATTTTCCTCTATATCACTCAGCGCTGATCCTATACCCTTTTTTTAAAACAACTACAGGCTCTACATCCGCACCCGATTGCATATAGGAGAAATGTGTTAATATTTTCGGTTTATCACCGGGATTGTACTATCTCTTTCATATAATCTTAAACAGGTACTTAGATGACTTAATCGTTTAAATGATCATTATAAATCTAGCCTAACCTATGTTTCACATCTTGACCTTCACAATCGCATAGCCACATAGCATGTTATACAGTGGAGTCAGTTTGACAATGCAGAATAGCCTGTTAATAACACAATGACATAGAAAATGCATATTCTGGGTTCAACAGACCATACTGCACTTTAGACAAGTCTACGATGCCTAGTTAGAAGGCATGACACTAGATACAAAGGAAAGGTCGCACCTGTCATATTGCAATTTAACTTAACCTGTTTAAAATAAGTTTCCGTTAAACGACTTATAAAATAAAAAAACGAGGCATGCATACTCTGGAAATTTAACTAGCACTGTTATCACTGTATTAACCCTTTGGTGTGAATTACCTTTGCATTTCCCCTTTCTTTTATTCTGTACCCTTCATCTATGTCTCAATAAAAGAAAGAATGACAAAAAAAACAAACACTGTGATATGTGGTATTTCAACTTTTGAAGAAGGAAATCCCAAAAATACAATTTGAAACTTAACTGTTGCCACAATGAGGCATATCTGTCCATTTTTTTTTAAATAAATTAATTACTTCATGATTTCAAAATAAATAAATGAATAAATATATTATATATGTGGTTTTACCTTTGAAAACTTTCCCCAAATGCATTTTATCATTTTGCATCCCAAATAGCACTTTTCACTTTGATGTCTCTCCCTCATTATCCAATAATTCATACAATATTAGTAATCAATTATCAAGCTGTCATTAAAATTTTCTATCTGAAACTTAGATACTCTCATTCTGCATATTCATATTTTAACTGACTACAACACTTTACTTCTTACTGGTATCTCTGTGAAATTACAGACATATTTCTGCTCTCTGCTCCTTGATAAATCTGAGGATTTTTTTTTTTATAAACGATGCAGCTGTGAAATAGAGAACTGAATTTTACATGAGAGAGGAGCAGAAGAGTTTGCCCGAGGCAACAAGTAAACTATGTTTTATCTTTTCCTCAATGTCAAGTACAGAGTAATCCTCAGAACAAAATTACCACGCATTTCCAAAGACTGTAGTGTACGTTCACAGGCACACTCAAGGGTTGAATAGCTACCTCTGCTTTTTTTTTTCTTTCCTTTGGGTCTCTGGAAGAAGAAGATTAGGGGGAAAACCTTCACTTTGTGTGACCTTTCAGATAGAGAGGACTTTGAAGTTCGGAGCATTGAAACTTTATTTTTCTTTATTTTTTTTGGCATCAATCACGCATTTTCTGAATAATTATTCTTTTTGCAAAACTAGATCTGAGAAAGCTGTTTGTTTCACCTATGAAGGCTCATTCTTCGGATACTACATTATTATCATAGCAATTAATGTCAATGTATACACATATTATTATTTTTATTATTACATATAAAGCACCAACAAATTATGCAGTGCTGTACAATAGGTGGCCCAACAGGCATTTTTTTGCAAAAAGAAGAGTTGGACGCACAGGAACACAGATGTAGGGCCCTGCTCAAATGAGTTTATATTCTAGAGGGAGTGGGGAAACTCTCACAAGAAGTAAGTATAGGATGTATATAATAAATAGGTAAAAGCATTTTACAAAAATAGTTTGCAATGAAGGGTTAGTTTTTTTGAATGACACCTTTGCAGGAGAGGAACCAAGGTGCCGGGAGGGAAAGCTATTAACAATTTAATTGATATGCTGTCCTGAAGAAGTGAATTGTTAATGAACATTTTAAGGCTCTGAGAATGGGTGAGAGTCTAGCAGGGAAGCCCTGGAGAAGTCTTGAAGATGGGCATCGGATGTGCAAGTATGAACAGAGGATAGACGCAGATTATCGCCAGAGCGTACGGCCTGGAAAGGACATATTTTTGTATAAGGTATGAAATGTAGTTAGGAACAGTGTTATGTAGAGTTTTGTAAGCAAGCACCAGAATTCGAAACAGAGCCCTAAGTCTTATAGAAAGTCAGTGTAAGGACTTACAAAGGGTTGAGGCATGGGAGGTGCGGGAAGACAGGAAGAGGAGCATCACTTCTGCATTCATTATAGACTGTAACAAGGTATGCTGGGAATGCATAAGACCATTGAGAAGTGTGACATTAGTAAAGCCAAGAGATGATAGTGGCATGAACTAGCACCATAGCCTAGTATTACATAGGGGAGGATGTGAGCTATGTTTTTGAGATGGATATGGTAGGATTTGGTGAGTGACAGGACATGAAGGATGAAAGAGCAGTTGTAGTCAAAGAGAACACCTAGGCAACAAGCCTGTAAGGTAGTGCTGATGGTAGTGCCATTGACTTGGAGAGAGACAGGGATGTGAATAGCAACACTTGAGGGATGAAAAATTAGAAGTTCTATTTTAGACAGGTTAGGTTTAGGGAAGTGATCAGCCATCCAGTTACAAATAGCCAAGAGGTTGTCAGAGACAACAGTCAAGAGGGCCAGCAAGAGGTCATAAGAGGACAGATATATATGTATGTCATCTGCATAGCAGTGATATTGCAAACCACAAAAGCTGATGAGTTTACCAAAGGAAGCAGTATAGATCGGGAACCTTGGGGAAACCTGGCAGAAAGAGGTTTCAGAGAAGAGGGAGATCCAGAATAAGACACACTGAAAAAGCACTGGGAGAAGTAGGAAGAAAACCAAGAAAAATAGACTGAGATTACGGAGGATGAAAGGAGTTGACAGGTCAAGGAGAATTAAAAGAGGGTAGTGACCACTGGATTTAGCAGCACTTCAACTATTTAAGACACAATGAAGAGTGTGGAATCCAGACTGGAGCAGGTCAAGCAGAAAACTGGATTCAATGCATTCAGTCAGTCTAGGGTACACAACTCACTTGAAGAGTAAAGGAAATATGCCCAAAAATAGGGAAATATTCAATATTTTAGTGAGGGGCAGACCAAAAGATGTGAAGGAATAGGATCGAGGAAACAAGTGGTGGGGCTAAAGGATATATGATGTGTGTGTGGTTATTGTGGTAAACCATTAATACAATACATAAAATTGCCATAACTATTAAACAATTACCATTCTGAACAAAATAATATCAGTTGGTGAGATGGCTGAGTAGATAAGACTCCAGCTGCACCATCTCATATTTACAGGTTTGCTCTGTATTACATTCTTTTGAGGTTAATAAAATTGATTTTAAATTAGTTGGAGAGTAAAATCTAGATCCACGGCCACAATTGAAAGCTAGAGAACTTCTAAACATATATTTCCAGGTTAAATACCACATATGCATTAGGCTGTAAGCTTGCACCATTATGTAAACTGTGACATATACAAGCATACCATACAACAATATCCAAATATTGTTTCTTCTGTTATTGCATATTTGAACATGTTGCCCTAATAGATGATACAATGATAAGAGATATGGCATAATAGAAAGGCTGTATATTGGTATTACATCTGTACTTCCTTATTGTGTTCATTGATATTCTACAGTGTTGGGTTGGTGATTGGGGAAAAGTATTGCGAGTGAGAAAGATTTCTACCACTACATTATACCTTTTCTAGTTTTACTTATATTTCCCATATTTTTCCAAAATAATAAACTTTTTGAAAGCTCATTAACAATTGTGAGTTTGCCCTTAGGTCATCTACTGACCCGAGTCCACATATGACAGTACGGCTTTTCTTTGGAGAATTAGTTAAAATTATTAATTGTTTTAGATTGAGTTTCAAAAATATAGGCTTTTTTTCTAGCAATCAAAACAGCAGAATTATTTTTTTATATGTGTATCACCATGTACTATTTAGCAGTTAGCTATGAGATGCTTTGTGCAGTTGGCCTCCAGCTACGAAAACATAGTTAGACAACTCTGATATAACTGTCCCCTCAAAAATATCATAACCCCCTTAAGGACAGAGGCAATGATGTAAGTTCTGAACCAAAATAAAACCTAAGATTTAAGTTATATGTTAGTTTAACCACAATTTACCTATTTCATATTAGGTGCACCCAACCGGGTTTCATTTTCCATCAAATATTTATATATTTAACAATATAATATGAATAATATCTAAAAAAAATGTGTCCTGATGAAAGCTTTGAACGGGAGCTGAAACGTTGACCTTCTGGATTGACAGAAAATAAAAGAGCGATTTTGGAAAACGCAGAGTAATGGTATGTTTTCATAGCTATGCTATTACTGTGACTTGGCACCAGGTTATATTATTTTTTGACAGTTGGAGAGCAGGAGTTCTAATTTTGTTTTATATATATATATATATATATATATATATATATATATGTTTTGTGTTGGTTTTTGTGCAAGTGTATATAATTATAACAGTCAGTTTACAAACACTGTGTGACCACAGGTAAAGATTCTGCCATATACTAAAGAGAAGGGTGTGTTTTTCTTACATTTTACATATACTTCATTTTAAAAATCAGTTTCCTATAGTAATGATAATGACAATAATTAATCCTTATAATATTAGAAATATTTTTTGTTGTCCTTTAAATAGAAGAAAATAGCCGGATTGTTAATAGTGTGTACCCTTTAATCTACTACTGTGTTTTACTGCTGACTTGTCCCTGACAATAGATATCCCTTGTCCCTGAAAATATGACAATAAACATGGTAACAACTGAATTTCAATTTCCTAAATCCCAAAAAGAAAAACCTCTGTTCATCATGTTTTATATATGCAATAAGAGAAAATAGTGGTACAATGTGGCGCTATACACTATAACACTAGCACCACAGCCGCTTCCCTTGATCTGTCAGAGGAGTTATTTACACATCAGTTGGAAGAAATGAGTGATGCGCAACCATTATTGCCAGAGGATGTAGATAACAGGGATATGTCTCAGTCAGGCAGCATTACACACATGGACGTACGGTGTGATGATGATAGAAACATAGAAACATAGAAACATAGAAACATAGAATGTGACGGCAGATAAGAACCATTCGGCCCATCTAGTCTGCCCAGTTTTCTAAATACTTTCATTAGTCCCTGGCCTTATCTTATAGTTAGGATAGCCTTATGCCTATCCCACGCATGCTTAAACTCCTTTACTGTGTTAACCTCTACCACTTCAGCTGGAAGGCTATTCCATGCATCCACTACCCTCTCAGTAAAGTAATACTTCCTGGTATTATTTTTAAACCTTTGTCCCTCTAATTTAAGACTATGTCCTCTTGTTGTGGTAGTTTTTCTTCTTTTAAATATAGTCTCCTCCTTTACTGTGTTGATTCCCTTTATGTATTTAAATGTTTCTATCATATCCCCCCTGTCTCGTCTTTCCTCCAAGCTATACATGTTAAGATCCTTCAACCTTTCCTGGTAAGTTTTATCCTGCAATCCATGAACCAGTTTAGTAGCCCTTCTTTGAACTCTCTCTAAGGTATCAATATCCTTCTGAAGATAGGGTCTCCAGTACTGTGTACAGTACTCCAAGTGAGGTCTCACCAGTGTTCTGTACAATGGCATGAGCACTTCCCTCTTTCTACTGCTAATACCTCTCCCTATACAACCAAGCATTCTGCTAGCATTTCCTG
This sequence comes from Pelobates fuscus, assembly GCF_036172605.1. NCBI lineage: Eukaryota > Metazoa > Chordata > Amphibia > Anura > Pelobatidae > Pelobates > Pelobates fuscus. The sequence goes on from NC_086323.1 coordinate 90,024,753, forward strand.
CTGCTCTATTACATTGTCTGCCTACCTTTAAGTCATCAGAAATAATCACCCCTAAATCCCTTTCCTCAGATGTTGAGGTTAGGACTCTATCAAATATTTTGTACTCTACCCTTGGGTTTTTACGTCCAAGATGCATTATCTTGCACTTATCCACATTAAATGTCAGTTGCCACAACTCTGACCATTTTTCTAGTTTACCTAAATCATTTTCCATTTGGCTTATCCCTCCTGGAACATCAACCCTGTTACATATCTTAGTATCATCCGCAAAAAGACACACCTTACCATCAAGACCTTCTGCAATATCACTAATAAAAATATTAAAGAGAATGGGTCCAAGTACAGATCCCTGAGGTACCCCACTGGTGACAAGCCCAAGCTTCGAATATACTCCATTGACTACAACCCTCTGTTGCCTGTCACTCAGCCACTGCCTTACCCATTCAACAATATTCGAATCCAAACTCAAAGATTGTAGTTTATTGATAAGCCTTCTATGTGCAACAGTGTCAAAAGCCTTACTGAAATCTAAGTAAGCAATGTCTACTGCACCACCCTGATCTATAATTTTAGTTACCCAATCAAAAAAATCAATAAGATTAGTTTGGCATGATCTCCCTGAAGTAAACCCATGTTGTCTCTGGTCTTGAAATCCATGTGTTTTTAGATGTTCAACAATCCTATCCTTTAACATGGTTTCCATCACTTTCCCCACTACTGAAGTAAGGCTTACTGGCCTATAGTTGCCCGACTCCTCCCTATTACCTTTCTTGTGAATGGGCACAACATTCGCTAACTTCCAATCTTCTGGGACTACTCCTGTTTTCAATGATTGGTTAAATAAATCTGTTAATGGTTTTGCTAGTACACCACTAAGCTCTTTTAATAGCTTTGGGTGTATTCCATCAGGTCCCATTGACTTATTTGTCTTTACTTTTGACAGTTGAAATAGAACCTCTTCCTCTGTAAACTCACGTGTAATAAATGACTCATTTATCCTTTTTGTTAACAGAGGTCCGTTTCCTTCATTTTCATCTGTAAATACCGAACAAAAATATTCATTGAGGCAGTCAGCTAGACCTTTATCCTCATCTACATACCTTCCTTCTTTTGTTTTTAATCTAACTAATCCTTGTTTTACTTTTCTTTTCTCATTTATGTATCTAAAAAAAGTTTTGTCCCCCTTTTTTACTGACTGTGCTATTTTCTCTTCTGTGTGGGATTTGGAAGCTCTTATAACTTGCTTAGCCTCTTTCTGCCTAATCTTATAGGTCATTCTGTCTTCCTCACTCTGGTTTTTTTTATAATTACTAAATGCTAACTTTTTGTTTTTTACTATTTTGGCCACATCTGCGGAGTACCACAGTGGTTTCTTGAATTTTTTGCTTTTACTGACAAGCCTAATGCAATTTTCTGTTGCCTTCAGTAGTGCAACTTTTAAATAATCCCATTTATTTTGGACTCCATATAAATTGCTCCAGTCTGATAATGACTCCTTTACACATATTCTAATTTTAGAAAAGTCTGTTTTTCTAAAGTCTAAAACTTTTGTTTTTGTGTGGTGTGACTCAGTCACTGTTCTTATATTAAACCACACTGACTGATGATCACTGGATCCTAAACTTTCACCTACAGTAATATCTGATACCAAATTTCCATTTGTTAACACTAAATCTAGTATGGCCTCTTTACGAGTTGGCTCCTCAACGACTTGTTTTAGAGACAATCCCAGTAGGGAGTTTAGAATATGTGTGCTCCTGGCACAAGTAGCTATTTTTGTTTTCCAATTCACATCAGGAAGATTAAAGTCACCCATGATGATAACTTCCCCCTTCATTGTCATTTTAGCTATTTCTTCAACTAGTAGATTATCTAACTCTTCAATTTGTCCTGGGGGCCTATAAATCACACCTACACGAGTTACTGTGTGATTACCAAATTCTAACGTAACCCAAACGGACTCTATGTTCGCCTCACTAACCTTTATTAGGCTAGATTTTATGCTATCCTTTACATACAGGGCCACCCCTCCCCCTTTCTTGCCTTCCCTGTCTTTTCTATATAAAGAGTACCCTGGTATTGCTATGTCCCAGTCATTTTTCTCATTATACCATGTCTCGGTAACAGCGACTAAATCTACACTATCAGTTGCCATTATTGCCACAAGTATGATGATGTTGTACCCGCTGCTGCTTCCTTTGCTGAGTTGTCAGATACAAGTGAAGCGGTTGATGATGACGATGTGTCCGTGGATGTCACGTGGGTGCCTGCTCGAAGAGAAGAAGAACAGGGGGAATTTTTTTTTTTTTCATATATTTTAATTTTATTTTTTACTGGCATAATAAAGCTTAGTATTTTTTACCTATAACCTGGGTTCTATCTTCCATTCCATGGTGGTGATAATACCAGAGGAGAAGGATCCTTGGATATACCCCCCCACACATCCAAGGGGAGGCACGATGAAGCGACATTATACTCCTAAATCTCGTGATGGCATTCTTATCTGGTGCACATTATTATGTGCTATAACTGTATTACACTATTGTATTACTTTGTTTTTCATCTGTAGGTAGTCAGCTATATCCTCTATATTCCTGTTTGGCCAAATGTTACGTGATAAAACCTGCCAACTAAATATATAAAATCTGCAGATTAACATCTACATAAATACTGTTGTATATATAATTAGTACATTGTTTCCAACACTAAATGCATAACACTACCTAAAATAATACACTAAATTAAATATATTTCATATATTTCCTACAGCATACACATACTGATATGCTTTTCCAGAAAAAATAACTTGGTAATCTCTAGATAGGAAGTCAGACTTGGTAACTAATATGCGTGAAATTGGTTTTGAGACATATGGCATGCATTTGCTCATGATCTGTGAGCATGTGAATATAATTCTTTATCTGGCTACAGGGCTTTTTCATACATTCATTACCTTCTGTACATCCAGACGAACTGATTACTCTTGTTTATTATTATGGCATTATCATGTATTAAACAATCTTCTTTGAAATCTCAGTATTAGTTATTTGATTCCACACCTAACAAAATAGAAGGGAATGTCTCCCTAATATTATTTCTGGTTAAATAATTCAATAACCACAAATTGTCCTACTTAAAAAAAAAATGTCCAGAATCAGGGAATTATCCTAAATGTAAGAAACTGCATTAAACATTTTCCTACTTCTAATATGCCAACCACTGCTTCTAATTGTGTGTGGTTGGAGATATTCTGGAGAGTTTTACAGGAGCTTCAACTGTCTAAGATTTGTGCTAAGAGTTTTCTTTTTTACTGTTGCAGGTAAGATTCATCTGTAGGAAAAGGTTACTGATTGCACAAGGTTTGATTTCCTGTTGGTAATTATAAGGCATTTGATTTGGTTAGTTAGCTACTTGCTATTGATTGCTGTTTAAATTAGCTATTGTTTGCAAATAAGCAGAGGCCTACCCAGGTGTTAAACATTCCTAGTGGGGGGTGATTTTAGGAGTATATAAGGGTTGTTGTCATTAGCTTGGCTAATATAGCTTGGTTGCTTCATCTAAGTGTTGCTTCTAAGTGTGTGTGGTTGGAGATATTCTGGAAAGTGTTGCTTCTAAGTGTGTGTGGTTGGAGATATTCTGGAGAGTGTTGCTTCTAAGTGTGTGTGGTTGGAGATATTCTGGAAAGTGTTGCTTCTAAGTGTGTGTGGTTGGAGATATTCTGGAGATAAACTGGAGGTAATTTAAGGTATTCAGTAGGATAAATAAAAAGTTAAGATTTGTTTGATTTAAATTATTCACCTCATTGGAATGGCAGACTTAGTTCAGTGTAATAGTTGCTATGCATTTGTTTCACGTTCCACTTTTTGGAGGTTTGGTTGTTGTCTAATCTGTAGACAGTTCTCTATCTTGCGGCAGGAGATTGTATTTTTAAAGTCTGAGATTTGCAAAGTATCTGGTAAACAAACTCAGGCTGGAACTGCTGCAAAGCCACTGCTGTAGAGACATAATAGGAATGGCAGATGGATCACTGTAGGATCTGGTAGACTTAGAGTTGTGGATAAAAGGCATATTGCACAGTCTGTTGCTCTACATAATTCATTTTCTGCACTTTCAGAGTGTAATGGTGTTATGGAGACAGGCACTGAGGCTAGTGGTGTTGTGGAGAGAAGCACTGAGGCTAGTGGTGTTGTGGAGAGAAGCACTGAGGCTAGTGGTGTTGTGAAGAGAATCACTGAGGCTAGTGGTGTTGTGGATAAAGGCACTGAGGCTAGTGGTGTTGTGGAGAAAGGCACTGAGGCTAGTGGTGTTGTGGAGAAAGGCACTAAGGCTAGTGGTGTTGTGGAGAGAGGCACTGAGGCTAGCGATGTTGTGGAGAGAGGCTTGGAGACTATGGTGAGGCCTAATAGAAAGCAGTTGTTGTTGGGGGATTCCATCATAAGAGGTGTGGAGATGGACAATGGTGGTCTTGTGAGGTGTCTTCCCGGAGCTACTGCTCACAGAGACAGGAGACGTATCTGTAATATTGTTAAGCGAGCAAAGCAGGAAGGGGAATTGGATGTACTTGTCCATCTAGGGACAAATGACTTGGCTTGCAATGAGGTTTCAGAGGTTAAGGAAGTTTTTAGTGTTTTTGCCAATGATATACGGCAGGTTGCTTCCACACTGTCATCCTCTGAAGTTCTGCCTGTGCATAACACTCAGAACGACAGGCGGATGCGTATTAGGGACTTTAACTTGTGGCTTGGTGAATGGTGTTGGGAGCAAGGATTTGGCTTTATTTCTCATGGTAGCTTTGTTTGGAATGGAAATAAACTGTACAAAAAAGATGGTTTGCATCTTTCTCAAAAAGGAAGAAATGTTCTCAGTGAGCAGTTCAGAGGTTTTGCTAGGATGTATTTAAAATGGGGGGGGGGCAAAAGGGTGATAAAACATCAATCCAATTGTCCCCCAAAACAAGGACAGAAGGTGCCTGTAGCAAGAGTGTTAAAAAATGATAAGCTTAAAGTCATGTCTACAAATGCTCGCAGTTCAGGGAATAAGATCCATGAACTTGTGACAATAATGGCAACTGATTTAGTCGCTGTTACTGAGACATGGTATAATGAGAAAAATGACTGGGACATAGCAATACCAGGGTACTCTTTATATAGAAAAGACAGGGAAGGCAGGAAAGGGGGAGGGGTGGCCCTGTATGTGAAGGATAGCATAAGATCTAGAATAATAAATGTTAGTGAGGTGAACATAGAGTCCGGTTATGTTAGAATTTGGTAATCACACAGTAATTCGTGTAGGTGTGATTTATAGGCCCCCAGGACAAATGGAAGAGTTAGATAATCTACTAGTTGAGGAAATAGCTAAAATGACAATGAAGGGGGAAGTTATCATCATGTGTGACTTCAATCTTCCTGATGTAAATTGGAAAACAAAAATAGCTGCTTGTGCCAGGAGCACACATATTCTAAACTCCCTACTGGGCTTGTCTCTAAAACAAGTCGTTGAGGAGCCAACTCGCAAAGAGGCCATGCTAGATTTAGTGTTAACAAATGGAGATTTGGTATCCGATATTACTGTAGGTGAAAGTTTAGGATCCAGTGATCATCAGTCAGTGTGGTTTAATATAAGAACAGTGACTGAGTCACACCACACAAAAACAAAAGTTTTAGACTTTAGAAAAACTTTTCTAAAATTAGAATATGTGTTAAGGATTCATTATCAGACTGGAGCAATTTAAATGGCGTCCAAGAGAAATGGGATTATTTAAAAGTTGCACTACTGAAGGCAACAGAAAATTGCATTAGGCTTGTCAGTAAAACAAAACATTCAAGAAACCACTGTGGTACTCGGCAGATGTGGCCAAAATAGTAAAAAAACTAAAAGTTAGCATTTAGTAATTATAAAAAAAACAGAGTGAGGAAGACAGAATGATCTATAAGATTAAGCTGAAAGAGGCTAAGCAAGTTATAAGAGCTTCCAAATCACACACAGAAGAGAAAATAGCACAGTCAGTAAAAAAGGGGGACAAAACATTTTTTTAGATACATAAATGAGAAAAGAAAAGTAAAACAAGGATTAGTTAGATTAAAAACAAAAGAAGGAAGGTATGTAGAAGAGGATAAAGGTCTAGCTGACTGCCTCAATGAATATTTTTGTTCGGTATTTACAGATGAAAATGAAGGAGAGGGACCTCAGTTAAGAAAAAGGATAAATTAGTTATTTATTACACGTGAGTTTACAGAGGAAGAGGTTCTATTTCAAATGTCAAAAGTAAAGACAAATAAGTCAATGGGACCTGATGGAATACACCCAAAGCTATTAAAAGAGCTTAGTGGTGTACTAGCAAAACCATTAACAGATTTATTTAACCAATCATTGTTCACAGGAGTAGTCCCAGAAGATTGGAAGTTGGCGAATGTTGTGCCCATTCACAAGAAAGGTAATAGGGAGGAGTCGGGCAACTATAGGCCAGTAAGCCTTACTTCAGTAGTGGGGAAAGTGATGGAAACCATGTTAAAGGACAGGATTGTTGAACATCTAAAAACACATGGATTTCAAGATCAGAGACCACATGGGTTTACTTCAGGGAGATCATGCCAAACTAATCTTATTGATTTTTTTGATTGGGTAACTAAAATTATAGATCAGGGTGGTGCAGTAGACATTGCTTACCTAGATTTCAGTAAGGCTTTTGACACTGTTGCACATAGAAGGCTTATCAATAAACTGCAATCTTTGGATTCCAGTATTGTTGAAAGTTTGGATTCCAATATTGTTGAATGGGTGAGGCAGTGGCTGAGTGACAGGCAACAGAGGGTTGTAGTCAATGGAGTATATTCAAAGCTTGGGCTTGTCACCAGTGGGGTACCTCAGGGATCTGTACTTGGACCCATTCTCTTTAATATTTTTATTAGTGATATTGCAGAAGGTCTTGATGGTAAGGTATGTCTTTTTGCTGATAAAACTAAGATATGTAGCAGGGTTGATGTTCCAGGAGGGATAAGCCAAATGGCTAATGATTTAGGTAAACTAGAAAAATGGTCAGAGTTGTGGCAACTGACATTTAATGTGGATAAGTGCAAGATAATGCATCTTGGATGTAAAAACCCAAGGGCAGAGTACAGAATATTTGATACAGTCCTAACCTCAACATCTGAGGAAAGGGATTTAGGGGTGATTATTTCTGATGACTTAAAGGTAGGCAGACAATGTAACAGAGCAGCAGGAAATGCTAGCAGAATGCTTGGTTGTATAGGGAGAGGTATTAGCAGTAGAAAGAGGGAAGTGCTCATGCCATTGTACAGAACACTGGTGAGACCTCACTTGGAGTATTGTAAGCAGTACTGGAGACCGTATCTTCAGAAGGATATTGATACCTTAGAGAGAGTTCAGGGAAGGGCTACTAAACTGGATTGCAGGATAAAACTTACCAGGAAAGGTTAAAGGATCTTAACATGCATAGCTTGGAGGAAAGACGAGACAGGGGGGATATGATAGAAACATTTAAATACATAAAAGCAATCAACACAGTAAAGGAGGAGACTATATTTAAAAGAAGAAAAACTACCACAACAAGAGGACATAGTCTTAAATTAGAGGGACAAAGGTTTAAAAATAATACCAGGAAGTATTACTTTACTGAGAGGGTAGTGGATGCATGGAATAACCTTCCAGCTGAAGTGGTAGAGGTTAACACAGTAAAGGAGTTTAAGCATGCGTGGGATAGGCATAAGGTTATCCTAACTATAAGATAAGGCCAGAGACTAATGAAAGTATTTAGAAAATTGGGCAGACTAGATGGGCCGAATGGTTCTTATCTGCTGTCACATTCTATGTTTCTATGTTTCTATGTTTCTATTGCACTTACATAGAATTGCCCATAACAGTAGCTTTCAAAATATGCATCATTCTTAAATTCAGGGTTACCTTGACATCAACATTAATGTAATGCCATTTGTGTAGCATAGGGTTATACAGAGTGGCCCAAACGTAGGTATACAGTATTAGTTTATTTGAATCTCATTACATTGTTTATTACGTTTATATATGTTTAACACTATTTGATCTCATAAGTGCTCAAAATGTCTTCCATCAATGGTGCAACTTGAATCTGTCCAGTACACTGTGACACAAAGTATGATACTTATGCTGAGATTATTAGATTTGGAGATTTGTTTCATTACAAATTGCAATTAGTCCGGATTTGGGCCGATCACATCATGATATGAATTCCTGAACTCCAAGCTGAAATGTAGTTGAATCACAAAGTAAATGATTCATACAATGCACTAGTATGTTCATTTTGATTTGTGATTTAGAATTTCACCCATGGTATCAAAAAATACATGATTGTTAGGAAAGAATTTGATTGATGGCCAGGAGACAACCACTACATGCTGATATCAAGTGAGATGTGACCACCAAAAGGGGTAAAAGGGAGGAGCAGTAAAACTATATATTATACATTCTAAAATATAGAAAAATCCAAACATAGTGCAAACTGTAGTGCTAAAAATTATGATATCAAATTTCCACAAATTGCCCACTCACACTTTTAGGAGCTAGAGGGGTATAGCTCAATAGAAGCACTTTCAGAGTCCGTAGAGGCGACTCTTATCCCTTCTTTTATCGCTTCCTTTCTTGTATTCTGGAAAGTATAAGTGAAAATACCTCTGGTGCAATAACATAAGTACACTTTATATATTGTTAAAGGAAAAAGGGGTACTTACAAACCCAGAGCCATCCGTAAGTTTACATTTTTGATACACACTTTGGGCATTTTTCCTGCTATTCTTAAAGAAGGAGTGTGGTCCTTAATCCACATATGCTATTGGATCAGAGCCGATACGGATGGCTCTGGGTTTGTAAGTACCCCTTTTTCCTTTAACGATATATAAAGTGTACTTACGTTATTGCACCAGAGGTATTTTCCCTTATACTTTCCAGAATACAAGAAAGGAAGCGATAAAAGAAGGGATAAGAGTCGCCTCTACGGACTCTGAAAATTCTTTTATTGAGCTATACCCCTCTAGCTCCTAAAAGTGTGAGTGGGCAATTTGTGGAAATTTTATATCAGAATTTTTAGCACTACAGTTTGCACTATGTTTGGATTTTTCTGTTTATGTTTTTAGGAACCCCTGTTAAGAGTTGTTGTGAAATTGATAACACAGAAGGTATTTGTTGATCTTTCTGGTTTAAATCACCTGGTATTTTACACTGTGGTTACCCATTTATATAGCGCTTCACCCTGGTTTTACTTCATTCTTGAAAGATAAGATTGGGGTGGCACAGCAGCTGAATATTAGTGGGACTCTTTATAAAATTGTATTAATTTTTTTTATCTACATATCAGCGCTGGTACTTTACCTATTTTCTAGATTCTAAAATATAGTATAAATGTATACTGTACAAATTTAGATTTTTTTTAACCTGTTCCTCAGGATTTGTCTTTATTTTGGTTGATAACCATGACACAGTGTAATATCACTGAGGTTGCATTTATCTATTGTTAAGACAGAGGATTGTTATTATGTCCTGATATGTAAAGCCATGGAATTGAAATAGGGTATACTTTATTTTTCCTGTGACTGTACATCTTTGCTAGGAGTTTGAGGGATTTCTAGGGTCAAAAAGGTCTCTTTTGACAAGCTTCTTTGCTTACTTTCTAGGAATTCTATTTGGTGATACTGAATCCTAACCCTCATCCTACCCCTTACACCAACCCTAAACCTACCTCTAACCCTAACATCAACCCTAGCATTAACTCTAACACCAACCCTAGCCCCAATCATAGCATTAACACTAATTAACACTTAGCTCTGATATTCGTCCTCACTCCTCCAACTTTGTCCACATTAGCTTATGTTGTGGCCATGGCTTATATAGACATATATTTTTTTTAATTAATATACAGTAATTAAACAATACATTAAAACATTTTTTATAATTCTTGGTATTGTGGTCGAATATGTGGATAGAAGATACATGAAATGTAATATTAAATGTTAATTTACTAGAATAATTATAGCAAGTAACATACTATAAAATATGCTAGCAGTAACAATGGATTATAGCATTTACTATAACATGAACAGACTACAACATATAAGTTTGCACAAATATTTCCTAAGCTCTAAGACCCCCATAAGAGAGTGTGACAACCTATTGTTTAGATTGCTTGGAGAAGAACTTATTTGAAGAGGAACATCACCTCCTTTCATACATGACCTCTCCAGGTACCTGGGATTGATGCAGGACCTTAGGGATCTTAAAAACATTAGGGCCTTTGATTACAAAAGAAACAGAGATGCAAGGTATCCAATAAAGGAGCACTCAAGAGACAGTAAGGTGGTCCAAAGGACAAGGGCAGGCAGCTAAGGAGCAAAGTCAGAATCAAAGCCAAAGGTCAAAAGCCAGGAATTCATAAAAACTGGGGTGGAATGATAAGAACTGGAGGAGCAAACCACAAAGTTGCAATGGAACAGAAACAAGGCCCCGGAAAAAAACAAGCACTGACTGAGGGAAGTGCCTGAGTATTTATAGTCTGACCCTGTCAAGTAACCGGCCCCACCCCCATAGTCAGTGCCCCCTGCGTCTATAACTGTGCCTGCATCACTCTTGGCTGCATCATGGTCCTTCACCCTGCCTGACTGAGTCTCCCACAGCTCCTCCTAATCCTCTTTGCAAATCGCACAGACATGCAGGTGGCATCTGCCTTCTTGCCGTGGAGTTGCTGGATGTATGAGATAACTTAGGGACTACAGTTTACCAAAATCTGTTCAATGTTTTAACCCATTTACCTGTGTTTTTTTAAAATCATTTGTGACTGAACAAATATTATTTAAATATTGTATTTAAAAGGGCTTCACTTTTCTTATTTTACTGGTAACTGAAATTAAAATCTTTTTTTTTTTTTTATTCTGTCATAGGAGGATTTTTATGATGAGCCATCTGATCTAGGAACATCAATTATCTAATATGTCTGTTTGTTTGTCAGTCTATCTATTGCTTGCATGTCTTTGTTTAATTCAGCTTTTTAAAGGGGAACTAACATTTCTCTTTAAATTACACAATTCAATAAAACATTGAAAATCACCTATAACTTGTGTTAATCTTTTTTCGTGTGATGCTTCATTTACTTTTAAATTTATGGTAAATATTTAGCAAATTACATTACAATTCAGTTCAATCCAGGCACAGACAAGGCACATATTGCAAATGAAAAGGAGAAATAGAAACATTGTTTTATATTCCCTCCTCTCTATATGCTTTCTGTGGACTGAGAGGTTCAATGGGTAGAGCTTAACAAGGATAGAAATATAGAAACATAGAATGTGACAGCAGATAAGATCCATTCGGCCAATCTAGTCTGCCCAATATTTCAAAATACTTTTAATTAGTCCCTGGCCTTATCTTAAGTCTAGGATAGCCTTATGCCTATCCCACGCATGCTTAAACTCCCTCACTCTCTTAACCTTTACCACTTCAGCTGGAAGGCTATTCCATGTATCCACTACCCTCTCAATACAGTAATACTTCCTGAAATATTTTTTAAACCTTTGCCCCTCTAATTTAAGACTATATCCTCTTGTTGTGGTATATAAGAGGAACAGAGAATTTGCAGATTTACCCTATAGTGATCTGTATCTATACATTTTTATATTTGGATATTTCCTTTATATTTGGAAAATTCAACATCCTATTAATCTCAGTAGTTTGAAAATATTGCATTACTTGATGGATTACAACTATTGAGGAGATCAGCCCCTGATTTTACACTGGAGCTTTTTTTGCTATTTTATAGAACTCTATAAAATGTGAGACACTTATGGAACAGGTGACGAGGGACTGCAATATGTAATTTCTCTACGCTTTGCCTGAGTCCAGTTGTCTTGGAAATGCAACTTTGATGCATGTTACATTTGGCGCATTACCATGGAGAAGCGCACTTTCTTGATGCTCGTCTTTGGTTACCCTCCCTTTTCATACGGTGCATGTCACATTATAGCAGATCATGTGATCAATATGGTTCTGAGGGATTTTCCTGTGCATTATGTGACTTGGTGATGTAATGTCACATCCGGGTTCCTATCGTGAGGTGTCTCAGGCTAAGACATCTGTAAGTGTTTTTTTTAATGATTTTTATTACTCCAGGTAGTGTGTTGTCCCTCCTTTCTCATTTTGATGAGAGCTTAAAAGAATAACTGACAAGAAGTTATGTTTTAGTTGTAAAATATAGATTTAATGATTTTTACTGTGGCGAAAATAACCTCGCCACTGGGTTTTGGAGAGCACTAATGGCCAGCCTTTTTCCCAAAGACTATGGGCCCTGCAAAAAGACATGTTTAAAAAGTGACTTCCATTGGAACATGTGCCTCTTCCCCTTCCCCTTTTTCCTGTCCTATTGTTCTCCAGCATGGAGTTGTCCCAGGGACACTGCCAGACCAGTTGAAACTGGCTGCTTTGTCCCTCCTCAATCTCCCATCAGCCCTTGCTATTGTTTAACCCCATGGTGATCCAACTGTATTCATGAGATCTAAGCACTTTTCGGACATATTGAACGCTCAGATCTAAGCTATCTGGGCATATGTTTGAAATATAGGTTAACCATTGTATTATAAGAGTTATGTATTTTTATGTGTTTTTTGTAACAGTTTTTGACTTAGAGATAGTTCCTGTTACTGGAGATAATTAAGTTACCACAGCCACTTAAGCCAATTATCTCCAGGATAGAGGAGGTGATAGACCGGCCACACAGCCTAAATCTGTGGAACTGTTTTGGGCATGAAAGCCATGCTTGCAGTCAGTCATATATGACTTTCAGGAATTTCCTGAACCCCTGCTCTGATCTGGGTGATTTTTGGATATGTTGTTCACCCAGATCATGGGGATATGTGGTGTTTTAGGGTGTTTTCTGTGTTTTGTGAAAAATGTGTGTTTTCTGCCTGTGGGTAATTGAGTTAGTCCATTGTGTTTGTTAATTGTATCACAGGCAGAGAGGAGGGTTTGAGTACATTATCTGGGAGTGTCTATCTGTACATATCTGTTTTGATTGGCTTTGTAACTTTGTATCCTGTGTTCCACATGGTCCACGTGGGTGGTAACCTTGTGGGAAAAACCTGTATATAAGAGACAATAAACCCTCAAACTGCTGAGTTCCTGTTTTACCCTCAACATAGAGCCTCGTCTCATGTGTGGGGGGGGAAAGGCTGCATCTACACTGGGGATTGCTATACGCTGTATACTCCACTGGCTATAATCACTAAGCTCTTTTAAGAGCTTGTTCCTGCTTCGCTCTCTGAAGGAAGAGAGGTTCACCCACTGGTGCCTTGTCGTAGATCTAGCTTGGGTAGGAGACGGCGAGACCCCAACCAAGCTGTGGCGGTTCGTGGCATCTGCAGTGCTTATGGTGTCAAGTGGAGCACTTGGAGCCCTTGGGAAGCACTAGGAGCATCCATTAACGGAGGTACCCAGTCAGGGTGCCAGGTGATCCATTACATTTACATTTAATTTTCACACTTTATAAATATGTATTTGTTAAATAAAAATGAGATAAATACGCATACTAAGCATTATGGAGAGTGACAGTTCATGTTTAAGAAATGCTGCCAATCAATGGCTTATCATGTATGCTTTCTTTGCTCAGAAGGGAAAGCAGCCTTGATGCTGTGCAATGAGAGAGTTTTATTCTGCTCGACTGTTGGGGGGTCTGGATGGAAAGCACAGACAGTCTGTATATCGTATACTGGCCTTTCACACCAGCAGCCCAGGTCTGTTTGAAAGTAGATACACCTGCGTTGCAGTGTGAGCTACTGCAGAGAAATACCAACACTTACCTACCTTGAGATTGTTGCAGACCACATATGCCCCTTCATGGCAATGGTGCTGGAACAACAAATCTGATACATGGAGGCCCCAAGTTTTATCCTGCGGGATGTATAGCATCTGCTGCTAATGTCTTGATGCCAGATACTACAGGACATGTTCAGAGTTCTTGAGGAGTCCATGCCTCAAAGCATCAGAGCTGTTTTGGTAGGACAGGGGGGTGGGGGGACATATGTGATATTAGGCAGGTGGTTTTAATGTTGTGGCTGATCAAAGTATATGCAGTATATGCAGCATATTACACTTTACACTGTATATGAACACTTTGAATAAGCCTATATTTATGGTGAAATGCACTAATGTGTTACCCTTTATATGGTTTTACATCTTGTTTTCAATAAAATGTATGTTTTTACCCTACATTGGACCTTCCTGATTTTACTCAGAAGATTTTATCCAGAAGTTTCTCACATCAAATTCCTTGGTGGGTAATATACCACCTTTGCTGTATAGATTTACCAAAAACTATTTTCCTCTCCACCTGTGAGTATATCTCCTTTTATTATTTTTATTAATCATCACAGAGCACTATATTCTGTTCTATTTCCATTTCATAAATTTGTACTGGTGAATTTGCCTAAAAGCAGGGACCGTATCTAAATACAATGGTCATCCGAATTCACTTATGAGCCCTAAGAAGATCAAGGCATAAAGTATATCCACAGACAGGGATTGTACCACCCATGTGCATACATTTGGAGCGGATTATAAGCTCCACAAATTGTAAGTGTATTTCTTTTTTAATTTTTTCACCGGAAATATTTAAATACTACACCATATCCTGTCCGCTTATTTTTCATATTGTCCCACTCCGATCTGGGATTGAGAACATGCATAAGGCACTGCTTCCCTGTACCTTTCTATGCAGTATAACATGCTTGATCAAGAAAAAGTTTATACTCATATTGCAAGATTTCTTCTCTTATGAATGCCCCTGTTTGACTATTTAATCTTCTCTTTTGTTAATATTTCCACATCTTCTTGAACTTCCAATAACCCTCACCTAGAAATGAACAGAATTGTCTACATTTAGGCAGTCATTTTCGGCAATGTTATTTTGTACAATTATCTTTCCAGCTAAGCATCTATTATTGTTCCACTACTCAGGCTAGCAGCAGGATTCTGATAAAAATCCATTTAATCAGAAAATAACACAACTCTAATATTAACTGTGAAAAGGTAGTACTGACAGTTGTCAAGCGCTATAGAATGTACCGTAGAAGACAGAAATGCTATACATTCCCTTTGTGTCCTGCATTTAAATGGTTATTCAGAAATGGGTATTATATTTAATAGTAGTGTTGCATGAATGTTTTTCTTCCAATTTGTAACAATTTGATTAATTGACTACTGAATGGTCCAATGCACAGTGTGAGCTTCACTTATTTCTAACTATAGGTATTGTACAAAAGAAGAAAAGAAATCTAGCATCTCTGTGCATGGGTTATATTTATCTTGCTTCACTGGGAATAATCAAATGGTTATACATGTAAGCTTTCCTCAGCTAATACGTGACTTTCTTTTCCATTGACTATTATATTCATTCATAAAAATAATATGCTACATTTCTGAACCTAGTCTATTTGATGGTGTAAGATAACCCTTGATAATAAATTGCAGCACCCTTCCTATACGGATGATATCACATTGTATTTTAAGTAGTAGGTTTAGAAATAGAGAGAAAAAACGGGTCGCAAGAGTATTCTGAGAACGGACAGCAACTGAAATAGCCTGCCCTTCGGTAGGTCCCCGCTCAGAACTCAAGCTGGTTTTAGCTCATCTTGTGCCATTACAGAGAGAACATATCTGAAGCATATCAGACTGGTCCCACCCATACGGGTAGTCCAGATCCGAAATGCCAGCAAGTTCTCTCTGCACGAGAGATACAGCAACCCCAGACGATCGTTTCAGCCTTGTTAGGCATCATCAGTGAGGCATAGCTAATATCTCTCTAGGCACCGTGAGCAAGGGGTCCACGTCTGGATTACCCTTTAAACTTATGGAGAGAAAAAACGGGTCGCAAGAGTATTCTGAGAACGGACAGCAACTGAAATAGCCTGCCCTTCGGTAGGTCCCCGCTCAGAACTCAAGCTGGTTTTAGCTCATCTTGTGCCATTACAGAGAGAACATATCTGAAGCATATCAGACTGGTCCCACCCATACGGGTAGTCCAGATCCGAAATGCCAGCAAGTTCTCTCTGCACGAGAGATACAGCAACCCCAGACGATCGTTTCAGCCTTGTTAGGCATCATCAGTGAGGCATAGCTAATATCTCTCTAGGCACCGTGAGCAAGGGGTCCACGTCTGGATTACCCTTTAAACTTATGGAGAGAAAAAACGGGTCGCAAGAGTATTCTGAGAACGGACAGCAACTGAAATAGCCTGCCCTTCGGTAGGTCCCCGCTCAGAACTCAAGCTGGTTTTAGCTCATCTTGTGCCATTACAGAGAGAACATATCTGAAGCATATCAGACTGGTCCCACCCATACGGGTAGTCCAGATCCGAAATGCCAGCAAGTTCTCTCTGCACGAGAGATACAGCAACCCCAGACGATCGTTTCAGCCTTGTTAGGCATCATCAGTGAGGCATAGCTAATATCTCTCTAGGCACCGTGAGCAAGGGGTCCACGTCTGGATTACCCTTTAAACTTATGGAGAGAAAAAACGGGTCGCAAGAGTATTCTGAGAACGGACAGCAACTGAAATAGCCTGCCCTTCGGTAGGTCCCCGCTCAGAACTCAAGCTGGTTTTAGCTCATCTTGTGCCATTACAGAGAGAACATATCTGAAGCATATCAGACTGGTCCCACCCATACGGGTAGTCCAGATCCGAAATGCCAGCAAGTTCTCTCTGCACGAGAGATACAGCAACCCCAGACGATCGTTTCAGCCTTGTTAGGCATCATCAGTGAGGCATAGCTAATATCTCTCTAGGCACCGTGAGCAAGGGGTCCACGTCTGGATTACCCTTTAAACTTATGGAGAGAAAAAACGGGTCGCAAGAGTATTCTGAGAACGGACAGCAACTGAAATAGCCTGCCCTTCGGTAGGTCCCCGCTCAGAACTCAAGCTGGTTTTAGCTCATCTTGTGCCATTACAGAGAGAACATATCTGAAGCATATCAGACTGGTCCCACCCATACGGGTAGTCCAGATCCGAAATGCCAGCAAGTTCTCTCTGCACGAGAGATACAGCAACCCCAGACGATCGTTTCAGCCTTGTTAGGCATCATCAGTGAGGCATAGCTAATATCTCTCTAGGCACCGTGAGCAAGGGGTCCACGTCTGGATTACCCGTTAAACTTATGGAGAGAAAAAACGGGTCGCAAGAGTATTCTGAGAACGGACAGCAACTGAAATAGCCTGCCCTTCGGTAGGTCCCCGCTCAGAACTCAAGCTGGTTTTAGCTCATCTTGTGCCATTACAGAGAGAACATATCTGAAGCATATCAGACTGGTCCCACCCATACGGGTAGTCCAGATCCGAAATGCCAGCAAGTTCTCTCTGCACGAGAGATACAGCAACCCCAGACGATCGTTTCAGCCTTGTTAGGCATCATCAGTGAGGCATAGCTAATATCTCTCTAGGCACCGTGAGCAAGGGGTCCACGTCTGGATTACCCTTTAAACTTATGGAGAGAAAAAACGGGTCGCAAGAGTATTCTGAGAACGGACAGCAACTGAAATAGCCTGCCCTTCGGTAGGTCCCCGCTCAGAACTCAAGCTGGTTTTAGCTCATCTTGTGCCATTACAGAGAGAACATATCTGAAGCATATCAGACTGGTCCCACCCATACGGGTAGTCCAGATCCGAAATGCCAGCAAGTTCTCTCTGCACGAGAGATACAGCAACCCCAGACGATCGTTTCAGCCTTGTTAGGCATCATCAGTGAGGCATAGCTAATATCTCTCTAGGCACCGTGAGCAAGGGGTCCACGTCTGGATTACCCTTTAAACTTATGGAGAGAAAAAACGGGTCGCAAGAGTATTCTGAGAACGGACAGCAACTGAAATAGCCTGCCCTTCGGTAGGTCCCCGCTCAGAACTCAAGCTGGTTTTAGCTCATCTTGTGCCATTACAGAGAGAACATATCTGAAGCATATCAGACTGGTCCCACCCATACGGGTAGTCCAGATCCGAAATGCCAGCAAGTTCTCTCTGCACGAGAGATACAGCAACCCCAGACGATCGTTTCAGCCTTGTTAGGCATCATCAGTGAGGCATAGCTAATATCTCTCTAGGCACCGTGAGCAAGGCGTCCACGTCTGGATTACCCTTTAAACTTATGGAGAGAAAAAACGGGTCGCAAGAGTATTCTGAGAACGGACAGCAACTGAAATAGCCTGCCCTTCGGTAGGTCCCCGCTCAGAACTCAAGCTGGTTTTAGCTCATCTTGTGCCATTACAGAGAGAACATATCTGAAGCATATCAGACTGGTCCCACCCATACGGGTAGTCCAGATCCGAAATGCCAGCAAGTTCTCTCTGCACGAGAGATACAGCAACCCCAGACGATCGTTTCAGCCTTGTTAGGCATCATCAGTGAGGCATAGCTAATATCTCTCTAGGCACCGTGAGCAAGGGGTCCACGTCTGGATTACCCTTTAAACTTATGGAGAGAAAAAACGGGTCGCAAGAGTATTCTGAGAACGGACAGCAACTGAAATAGCCTGCCCTTCGGTAGGTCCCCGCTCAGAACTCAAGCTGGTTTTAGCTCATCTTGTGCCATTACAGAGAGAACATATCTGAAGCATATCAGACTGGTCCCACCCATACGGGTAGTCCAGATCCGAAATGCCAGCAAGTTCTCTCTGCACGAGAGATACAGCAACCCCAGACGATCGTTTCAGCCTTGTTAGGCATCATCAGTGAGGCATAGCTAATATCTCTCTAGGCACCGTGAGCAAGGGGTCCACATCTGGATTACCCTTTAAACTTATGGAGAGAAAAAACGGGTCGCAAGAGTATTCTGAGAACGGACAGCAACTGAAATAGCCTGCCCTTCGGTAGGTCCCCGCTCAGAACTCAAGCTGGTTTTAGCTCATCTTGTGCCATTACAGAGAGAACATATCTGAAGCATATCAGACTGGTCCCACCCATACGGGTAGTCCAGATCCGAAATGCCAGCAAGTTCTCTCTGCACGAGAGATACAGCAACCCCAGACGATCGTTTCAGCCTTGTTAGGCATCATCAGTGAGGCATAGCTAATATCTCTCTAGGCACCGTGAGCAAGGGGTCCACGTCTGGATTACCCTTTAAACTTATGGAGAGAAAAAACGGGTCGCAAGAGTATTCTGAGAACGGACAGCAACTGAAATAGCCTGCCCTTCGGTAGGTCCCCGCTCAGAACTCAAGCTGGTTTTAGCTCATCTTGTGCCATTACAGAGAGAACATATCTGAAGCATATCAGACTGGTCCCACCCATACGGGTAGTCCAGATCCGAAATGCCAGCAAGTTCTCTCTGCACGAGAGATACAGCAACCCCAGACGATCGTTTCAGCCTTGTTAGGCATCATCAGTGAGGCATAGCTAATATCTCTCTAGGCACCGTGAGCAAGGGGTCCACGTCTGGATTACCCTTTAAACTTATGGAGAGAAAAAACGGGTCGCAAGAGTATTCTGAGAACGGACAGCAACTGAAATAGCCTGCCCTTCGGTAGGTCCCCGCTCAGAACTCAAGCTGGTTTTAGCTCATCTTGTGCCATTACAGAGAGAACATATCTGAAGCATATCAGACTGGTCCCACCCATACGGGTAGTCCAGATCCGAAATGCCAGCAAGTTCTCTCTGCGCGAGAGATACAGCAACCCCAGACGATCGTTTCAGCCTTGTTAGGCATCATCAGTGAGGCATAGCTAATATCTCTCTAGGCACCGTGAGCAAGGGGTCCACGTCTGGATTACCCTTTAAACTTATGGAGAGAAAAAACGGGTCGCAAGAGTATTCTGAGAACGGACAGCAACTGAAATAGCCTGCCCTTCGGTAGGTCCCCGCTCAGAACTCAAGCTGGTTTTAGCTCATCTTGTGCCATTACAGAGAGAACATATCTGAAGCATATCAGACTGGTCCCACCCATACGGGTAGTCCAGATCCGAAATGCCAGCAAGTTCTCTCTGCACGAGAGATACAGCAACCCCAGACGATCGTTTCAGCCTTGTTAGGCATCATCAGTGAGGCATAGCTAATATCTCTCTAGGCACCGTGAGCAAGGGGTCCACGTCTGGATTACCCTTTAAACTTATGGAGAGAAAAAAACGGGTCGCAAGAGTATTCTGAGAACGGACAGCAACTGAAATAGCCTGCCCTTCGGTAGGTCCCCGCTCAGAACTCAAGCTGGTTTTAGCTCATCTTGTGCCATTACAGAGAGAACATATCTGAAGCATATCAGACTGGTCCCACCCATACGGGTAGTCCAGATCCGAAATGCCAGCAAGTTCTCTCTGCACGAGAGATACAGCAACCCCAGACGATCGTTTCAGCCTTGTTAGGCATCATCAGTGAGGCATAGCTAATATCTCTCTAGGCACCGTGAGCAAGGGGTCCACGTCTGGATTACCCTTTAAACTTATGGAGAGAAAAAACGGGTCGCAAGAGTATTCTGAGAACGGACAGCAACTGAAATAGCCTGCCCTTCGGTAGGTCCCCGCTCAGAACTCAAGCTGG
This sequence comes from Pelobates fuscus, assembly GCF_036172605.1. Classification (NCBI taxonomy): domain Eukaryota; kingdom Metazoa; phylum Chordata; class Amphibia; order Anura; family Pelobatidae; genus Pelobates; species Pelobates fuscus. The sequence goes on from NC_086323.1 coordinate 90,045,291, forward strand.
TTTTAGCTCATCTTGTGCCATTACAGAGAGAACATATCTGAAGCATATCAGACTGGTCCCACCCATACGGGTAGTCCAGATCCGAAATGCCAGCAAGTTCTCTCTGCACGAGAGATACAGCAACCCCAGACGATCGTTTCAGCCTTGTTAGGCATCATCAGTGAGGCATAGCTAATATCTCTCTAGGCACCGTGAGCAAGGGGTCCACGTCTGGATTACCCTTTAAACTTATGGAGAGAAAAAACGGGTCGCAAGAGTATTCTGAGAACGGACAGCAACTGAAATAGCCTGCCCTTCGGTAGGTCCCCGCTCAGAACTCAAGCTGGTTTTAGCTCATCTTGTGCCATTACAGAGAGAACATATCTGAAGCATATCAGACTGGTCCCACCCATACGGGTAGTCCAGATCCGAAATGCCAGCAAGTTCTCTCTGCACGAGAGATACAGCAACCCCAGACGATCGTTTCAGCCTTGTTAGGCATCATCAGTGAGGCATAGCTAATATCTCTCTAGGCACCGTGAGAAAGGGGTCCACGTCTGGATTACCCTTTAAACTTATGGAGAGAAAAAACGGGTCGCAAGAGTATTCTGAGAACGGACAGCAACTGAAATAGCCTGCCCTTCGGTAGGTCCCCGCTCAGAACTCAAGCTGGTTTTAGCTCATCTTGTGCCATTACAGAGAGAACATATCTGAAGCATATCAGACTGGTCCCACCCATACGGGTAGTCCAGATCCGAAATGCCAGCAAGTTCTCTCTGCACGAGAGATACAGCAACCCCAAACGATCGTTTCAGCCTTGTTAGGCATCATCAGTGAGGCATAGCTAATATCTCTCTAGGCACCGTGAGCAAGGGGTCCACGTCTGGATTACCCTTTAAACTTATGGAGAGAAAAAACGGGTCGCAAGAGTATTCTGAGAACGGACAGCAACTGAAATAGCCTGCCCACAAGATGAGCAAAAAACAGCTTGAGAACTGAGCGGTGACCGACCGAAGGGCAGGCTATTTCAGTTGCTGCCCGTTCTCAGTATTCTCTTGCGACCAATTTTTTACTCTCCACAAGTTTAAGGGATAATCCAGACGTGGACCCCTTGCTCACGGTGCCTAGGGAGATATCAGCTATGCCTCACTGATGATGCCTTACAAGGCTGAAACGATCGTCTGGGGTTGCTGTGTCTCTCGTGCAGAGGGAACTTGCTGGCATTTCGGATCTGGACTGCCCGTATGGGTGGGACCAGTCTGATATGTTTCAGAGAAGTTCTCTCTGTAATGGCACAAGATGAGCAAAAAACAGCTTGAGAACTGAGCGGTGACCGACCGAAGGGCAGGCTATTTCAGTTGCTGCCCGTTCTCAGTATTCTCTTGCGACCAATTTTTTACTCTCCACAAGTTTAAGGGATAATCCAGACGTGGACCCCTTGCTCACGGTGCCTAGGGAGATATCAGCTATGCCTCACTGATGATGCCTTACAAGGCTGAAACGATCGTCTGGGGTTGCTGTGTCTCTCGTGCAGAGGGAACTTGCTGGCATTTCGGATCTGGACTGCCCGTATGGGTGGGACCAGTCTGATATGTTTCAGAGAAGTTCTCTCTGTAATGGCACAAGATGAGCAAAAAACAGCTTGAGAACTGAGCGGTGACCGACCGAAGGGCAGGCTATTTCAGTTGCTGCCCGTTCTCAGTATTCTCTTGCGACCAATTTTTTACTCTCCACAAGTTTAAGGGATAATCCAGACGTGGACCCCTTGCTCACGGTGCCTAGGGAGATATCAGCTATGCCTCACTGATGATGCCTTACAAGGCTGAAACGATCGTCTGGGGTTGCTGTGTCTCTCGTGCAGAGGGAACTTGCTGGCATTTCGGATCTGGACTGCCCGTATGGGTGGGACCAGTCTGATATGTTTCAGAGAAGTTCTCTCTGTAATGGCACAAGATGAGCAAAAAACAGCTTGAGAACTGAGCGGTGACCGACCGAAGGGCAGGCTATTTCAGTTGCTGCCCGTTCTCAGTATTCTCTTGCGACCAATTTTTTACTCTCCACAAGTTTAAGGGATAATCCAGACGTGGACCCCTTGCTCACGGTGCCTAGGGAGATATCAGCTATGCCTCACTGATGATGCCTTACAAGGCTGAAACGATCGTCTGGGGTTGCTGTGTCTCTCGTGCAGAGGGAACTTGCTGGCATTTCGGATCTGGACTGCCCGTATGGGTGGGACCAGTCTGATATGTTTCAGAGAAGTTCTCTCTGTAATGGCACAAGATGAGCAAAAAACAGCTTGAGAACTGAGCGGTGACCGACCGAAGGGCAGGCTATTTCAGTTGCTGCCCGTTCTCAGTATTCTCTTGCGACCAATTTTTTACTCTCCACAAGTTTAAGGGATAATCCAGACGTGGACCCCTTGCTCACGGTGCCTAGGGAGATATCAGCTATGCCTCACTGATGATGCCTTACAAGGCTGAAACGATCGTCTGGGGTTGCTGTGTCTCTCGTGCAGAGGGAACTTGCTGGCATTTCGGATCTGGACTGCCCGTATGGGTGGGACCAGTCTGATATGTTTCAGAGAAGTTCTCTCTGTAATGGCACAAGATGAGCAAAAAACAGCTTGAGAACTGAGCGGTGACCGACCGAAGGGCAGGCTATTTCAGTTGCTGCCCGTTCTCAGTATTCTCTTGCGACCAATTTTTTACTCTCCACAAGTTTAAGGGATAATCCAGACGTGGACCCCTTGCTCACGGTGCCTAGGGAGATATCAGCTATGCCTCACTGATGATGCCTTACAAGGCTGAAACGATCGTCTGGGGTTGCTGTGTCTCTCGTGCAGAGGGAACTTGCTGGCATTTCGGATCTGGACTGCCCGTATGGGTGGGACCAGTCTGATATGTTTCAGAGAAGTTCTCTCTGTAATGGCACAAGATGAGCAAAAAACAGCTTGAGAACTGAGCGGTGACCGACCGAAGGGCAGGCTATTTCAGTTGCTGCCCGTTCTCAGTATTCTCTTGCGACCAATTTTTTACTCTCCACAAGTTTAAGGGATAATCCAGACGTGGACCCCTTGCTCACGGTGCCTAGGGAGATATCAGCTATGCCTCACTGATGATGCCTTACAAGGCTGAAACGATCGTCTGGGGTTGCTGTGTCTCTCGTGCAGAGGGAACTTGCTGGCATTTCGGATCTGGACTGCCCGTATGGGTGGGACCAGTCTGATATGTTTCAGAGAAGTTCTCTCTGTAATGGCACAAGATGAGCAAAAAACAGCTTGAGAACTGAGCGGTGACCGACCGAAGGGCAGGCTATTTCAGTTGCTGCCCGTTCTCAGTATTCTCTTGCGACCAATTTTTTACTCTCCACAAGTTTAAGGGATAATCCAGACGTGGACCCCTTGCTCACGGTGCCTAGGGAGATATCAGCTATGCCTCACTGATGATGCCTTACAAGGCTGAAACGATCGTCTGGGGTTGCTGTGTCTCTCGTGCAGAGGGAACTTGCTGGCATTTCGGATCTGGACTGCCCGTATGGGTGGGACCAGTCTGATATGTTTCAGAGAAGTTCTCTCTGTAATGGCACAAGATGAGCAAAAAACAGCTTGAGAACTGAGCGGTGACCGACCGAAGGGCAGGCTATTTCAGTTGCTGCCCGTTCTCAGTATTCTCTTGCGACCAATTTTTTACTCTCCACAAGTTTAAGGGATAATCCAGACGTGGACCCCTTGCTCACGGTGCCTAGGGAGATATCAGCTATGCCTCACTGATGATGCCTTACAAGGCTGAAACGATCGTCTGGGGTTGCTGTGTCTCTCGTGCAGAGGGAACTTGCTGGCATTTCGGATCTGGACTGCCCGTATGGGTGGGACCAGTCTGATATGTTTCAGAGAAGTTCTCTCTGTAATGGCACAAGATGAGCAAAAAACAGCTTGAGAACTGAGCGGTGACCGACCGAAGGGCAGGCTATTTCAGTTGCTGCCAGTTCTCAGTATTCTCTTGTGACCAATTTTTTACTCTCCACAAGTTTAAGGGATAATCCAGACGTGGATCCCTTGCTCACGGTGCCTAGGGAGATATCAGCTATGCCTCACTGATGATGCCTTACAAGGCTGAAACGATCGTCTGGGGTTGCTGTGTCTCTCGTGCAGAGGGAATTTGCTGGCATTTCGGATCTGGACTGCCCGTATGGGTGGGACCAGTCTGATATGTTTCAGAGAAGTTCTCTCTGTAATGGCACAAGATGAGCAAAAAACAGCTTGAGAACTGAGCGGTGACCGACCGAAGGGCAGGCTATTTCAGTTGCTGCCCGTTCTCAGTATTCTCTTGCGACCAATTTTTTACTCTCCACAAGTTTAAGGGATAATCCAGACGTGGACCCCTTGCTCACGGTGCCTAGGGAGATATCAGCTATGCCTCACTGATGATGCCTTACAAGGCTGAAACGATCGTCTGGGGTTGCTGTGTCTCTCGTGCAGAGGGAACTTGCTGGCATTTCGGATCTGGACTGCCCGTATGGGTGGGACCAGTCTGATATGTTTCAGAGAAGTTCTCTCTGTAATGGCACAAGATGAGCAAAAAACAGCTTGAGAACTGAGCGGTGACCGACCGAAGGGCAGGCTATTTCAGTTGCTGCCCGTTCTCAGTATTCTCTTGCGACCAATTTTTTACTCTCCACAAGTTTAAGGGATAATCCAGACGTGGACCCCTTGCTCACGGTGCCTAGGGAGATATCAGCTATGCCTCACTGATGATGCCTTACAAGGCTGAAACGATCGTCTGGGGTTGCTGTGTCTCTCGTGCAGAGGGAACTTGCTGGCATTTCGGATCTGGACTGCCCGTATGGGTGGGACCAGTCTGATATGTTTCAGAGAAGTTGTCTCTGTAATGGCACAAGATGAGCAAAAAACAGCTTGAGAACTGAGCGGTGACCGACCGAAGGGCAGGCTATTTCAGTTGCTGCCCGTTCTCAGTATTCTCTTGCGACCAATTTTTTACTCTCCACAAGTTTAAGGGATAATCCAGACGTGGACCCCTTGCTCACGGTGCCTAGGGAGATATCAGCTATGCCTCACTGATGATGCCTTACAAGGCTGAAACGATCGTCTGGGGTTGCTGTGTCTCTCGTGCAGAGGGAACTTGCTGGCATTTCGGATCTGGACTGCCCGTATGGGTGGGACCAGTCTGATATGTTTCAGAGAAGTTCTCTCTGTAATGGCACAAGATGAGCAAAAAACAGCTTGAGAACTGAGCGGTGACCGACCGAAGGGCAGGCTATTTCAGTTGCTGCCCGTTCTCAGTATTCTCTTGCGACCAATTTTTTACTCTCCACAAGTTTAAGGGATAATCCAGACGTGGACCCCTTGCTCACGGTGCCTAGGGAGATATCAGCTATGCCTCACTGATGATGCCTTACAAGGCTGAAACGATCGTCTGGGGTTGCTGTGTCTCTCGTGCAGAGGGAACTTGCTGGTATTTCGCATCTGGACTGCCCGTATGGGTGGGACCAGTCTGATATGTTTCAGAGAAGTTCTCTCTGTAATGGCACAAGATGAGCAAAAAACAGCTTGAGAACTGAGCGGTGACCGACCGAAGGGCAGGCTATTTTAGTTGCTGCCCGTTCTCAGTATTCTCTTGCGACCAATTTTTTACTCTCCACAAGTTTAAGGGATAATCCAGACGTGGACCCCTTGCTCACGGTGCCTAGGGAGATATCAGCTATGCCTCACTGATGATGCCTTACAAGGCTGAAACGATCGTCTGGGGTTGCTGTGTCTCTCGTGCAGAGGGAACTTGCTGGCATTTCGGATCTGGACTGCCCGTATGGGTGGGACCAGTCTGATATGTTTCAGAGAAGTTCTCTCTGTAATGGCACAAGATGAGCAAAAAACAGCTTGAGAACTGAGCGGTGACCGACCGAAGGGCAGGCTATTTCAGTTGCTGCCCGTTCTCAGTATTCTCTTGCGACCAATTTTTTACTCTCCACAAGTTTAAGGGATAATCCAGACGTGGACCCCTTGCTCACGGTGCCTAGGGAGATATCAGCTATGCCTCACTGATGATGCCTTACAAGGCTGAAACGATCGTCTGGGGTTGCTGTGTCTCTCGTGCAGAGGGAACTTGCTGGTATTTCGGATCTGGACTGCCCGTATGGGTGGGACCAGTCTGATATGTTTCAGAGAAGTTCTCTCTGTAATGGCACAAGATGAGCAAAAAACAGCTTGAGAACTGAGCGGTGACCGACCGAAGGGCAGGCTATTTCAGTTGCTGCCCGTTCTCAGTATTCTCTTGCGACCAATTTTTTACTCTCCACAAGTTTAAGGGATAATCCAGACGTGGATCCCTTGCTCACGGTGCCTAGGGAGATATCAGCTATGCCTCACTGATGATGCCTTACAAGGCTGAAACGATCGTCTGGGGTTGCTGTGTCTCTCGTGCAGAGGGAATTTGCTGGCATTTCGGATCTGGACTGCCCGTATGGGTGGGACCAGTCTGATATGTTTCAGAGAAGTTCTCTCTGTAATGGCACAAGATGAGCAAAAAACAGCTTGAGAACTGAGCGGTGACCGACCGAAGGGCAGGCTATTTCAGTTGCTGCCCGTTCTCAGTATTCTCTTGCGACCAATTTTTTACTCTCCACAAGTTTAAGGGATAATCCAGACGTGGACCCCTTGCTCACGGTGCCTAGGGAGATATCAGCTATGCCTCACTGATGATGCCTTACAAGGCTGAAACGATCGTCTGGGGTTGCTGTGTCTCTCGTGCAGAGGGAACTTGCTGGCATTTCGGATCTGGACTGCCCGTATGGGTGGGACCAGTCTGATATGTTTCAGAGAAGTTCTCTCTGTAATGGCACAAGATGAGCAAAAAACAGCTTGAGAACTGAGCGGTGACCGACCGAAGGGCAGGCTATTTCAGTTGCTGCCCGTTCTCAGTATTCTCTTGCGACCAATTTTTTACTCTCCACAAGTTTAAGGGATAATCCAGACGTGGACCCCTTGCTCACGGTGCCTAGGGAGATATCAGCTATGCCTCACTGATGATGCCTTACAAGGCTGAAACGATCGTCTGGGGTTGCTGTGTCTCTCGTGCAGAGGGAACTTGCTGGCATTTCGGATCTGGACTGCCCGTATGGGTGGGACCAGTCTGATATGTTTCAGAGAAGTTCTCTCTGTAATGGCACAAGATGAGCAAAAAACAGCTTGAGAACTGAGCGGTGACCGACCGAAGGGCAGGCTATTTCAGTTGCTGCCCGTTCTCAGTATTCTCTTGCGACCAATTTTTTACTCTCCACAAGTTTAAGGGATAATCCAGACGTGGACCCCTTGCTCACGGTGCCTAGGGAGATATCAGCTATGCCTCACTGATGATGCCTTACAAGGCTGAAACGATCGTCTGGGGTTGCTGTGTCTCTCGTGCAGAGGGAACTTGCTGGCATTTCGGATCTGGACTGCCCGTATGGGTGGGACCAGTCTGATATGTTTCAGAGAAGTTCTCTCTGTAATGGCACAAGATGAGCAAAAAACAGCTTGAGAACTGAGCGGTGACCGACCGAAGGGCAGGCTATTTCAGTTGCTGCCCGTTCTCAGTATTCTCTTGCGACCAATTTTTTACTCTCCACAAGTTTAAGGGATAATCCAGACGTGGACCCCTTGCTCACGGTGCCTAGGGAGATATCAGCTATGCCTCACTGATGATGCCTTACAAGGCTGAAACGATCGTCTGGGGTTGCTGTGTCTCTCGTGCAGAGGGAACTTGCTGGCATTTCGGATCTGGACTGCCCGTATGGGTGGGACCAGTCTGATATGTTTCAGAGAAGTTCTCTCTGTAATGGCACAAGATGAGCAAAAAACAGCTTGAGAACTGAGCGGTGACCGACCGAAGGGCAGGCTATTTCAGTTGCTGCCCGTTCTCAGTATTCTCTTGCGACCAATTTTTTACTCTCCACAAGTTTAAGGGATAATCCAGACGTGGACCCCTTGCTCACGGTGCCTAGGGAGATATCAGCTATGCCTCACTGATGATGCCTTACAAGGCTGAAACGATCGTCTGGGGTTGCTGTGTCTCTCGTGCAGAGGGAACTTGCTGGTATTTCGGATCTGGACTGCCCGTATGGGTGGGACCAGTCTGATATGTTTCAGAGAAGTTCTCTCTGTAATGGCACAAGATGAGCAAAAAACAGCTTGAGAACTGAGCGGTGACCGACCGAAGGGCAGGCTATTTTAGTTGCTGCCCGTTCTCAGTATTCTCTTGCGACCAATTTTTTACTCTCCACAAGTTTAAGGGATAATCCAGACGTGGACCCCTTGCTCACGGTGCCTAGGGAGATATCAGCTATGCCTCACTGATGATGCCTTACAAGGCTGAAACGATCGTCTGGGGTTGCTGTGTCTCTCGTGCAGAGGGAACTTGCTGGCATTTCGGATCTGGACTGCCCGTATGGGTGGGACCAGTCTGATATGTTTCAGAGAAGTTCTCTCTGTAATGGCACAAGATGAGCAAAAAACAGCTTGAGAACTGAGCGGTGACCGACCGAAGGGCAGGCTATTTCAGTTGCTGCCCGTTCTCAGTATTCTCTTGCGACCAATTTTTTACTCTCCACAAGTTTAAGGGATAATCCAGACGTGGACCCCTTGCTCACGGTGCCTAGGGAGATATCAGCTATGCCTCACTGATGATGCCTTACAAGGCTGAAACGATCGCCTGGGGTTGCTGTGTCTCTCGTGCAGAGGGAACTTGCTGGTATTTCGGATCTGGACTGCCCGTATGGGTGGGACCAGTCTGATATGTTTCAGAGAAGTTCTCTCTGTAATGGCACAAGATGAGCAAAAAACAGCTTGAGAACTGAGCGGTGACCGACCGAAGGGCAGGCTATTTCAGTTGCTGCCCGTTCTCAGTATTCTCTTGCGACCAATTTTTTACTCTCCACAAGTTTAAGGGATAATCCAGACGTGGATCCCTTGCTCACGGTGCCTAGGGAGATATCAGCTATGCCTCACTGATGATGCCTTACAAGGCTGAAACGATCGTCTGGGGTTGCTGTGTCTCTCGTGCAGAGGGAATTTGCTGGCATTTCGGATCTGGACTGCCCGTATGGGTGGGACCAGTCTGATATGTTTCAGAGAAGTTCTCTCTGTAATGGCACAAGATGAGCAAAAAACAGCTTGAGAACTGAGCGGTGACCGACCGAAGGGCAGGCTATTTCAGTTGCTGCCCGTTCTCAGTATTCTCTTGCGACCAATTTTTTACTCTCCACAAGTTTAAGGGATAATCCAGACGTGGACCCCTTGCTCACGGTGCCTAGGGAGATATCAGCTATGCCTCACTGATGATGCCTTACAAGGCTGAAACGATCGTCTGGGGTTGCTGTGTCTCTCGTGCAGAGGGAACTTGCTGGCATTTCGGATCTGGACTGCCTGTATGGGTGGGACCAGTCTGATATGTTTCAGAGAAGTTCTCTCTGTAATGGCACAAGATGAGCAAAAAACAGCTTGAGAACTGAGCGGTGACCGACCGAAGGGCAGGCTATTTCAGTTGCTGCCCGTTCTCAGTATTCTCTTGCGACCAATTTTTTACTCTCCACAAGTTTAAGGGATAATCCAGACGTGGACCCCTTGCTCACGGTGCCTAGGGAGATATCAGCTATGCCTCACTGATGATGCCTTACAAGGCTGAAACGATCGTCTGGGGTTGCTGTGTCTCTCGTGCAGAGGGAACTTGCTGGCATTTCGGATCTGGACTGCCCGTATGGGTGGGACCAGTCTGATATGTTTCAGAGAAGTTCTCTCTGTAATGGCACAAGATGAGCAAAAAACAGCTTGAGAACTGAGCGGTGACCGACCGAAGGGCAGGCTATTTCAGTTGCTGCCCGTTCTCAGTATTCTCTTGCGACCAATTTTTTACTCTCCACAAGTTTAAGGGATAATCCAGACGTGGACCCCTTGCTCACGGTGCCTAGGGAGATATCAGCTATGCCTCACTGATGATGCCTTACAAGGCTGAAACGATCGTCTGGGGTTGCTGTGTCTCTCGTGCAGAGGGAACTTGCTGGCATTTCGGATCTGGACTGCCCGTATGGGTGGGACCAGTCTGATATGTTTCAGAGAAGTTCTCTCTGTAATGGCACAAGATGAGCAAAAAACAGCTTGAGAACTGAGCGGTGACCGACCGAAGGGCAGGCTATTTCAGTTGCTGCCCGTTCTCAGTATTCTCTTGCGACCAATTTTTTACTCTCCACAAGTTTAAGGGATAATCCAGACGTGGACCCCTTGCTCACGGTGCCTAGGGAGATATCAGCTATGCCTCACTGATGATGCCTTACAAGGCTGAAACGATCGTCTGGGGTTGCTGTGTCTCTCGTGCAGAGGGAACTTGCTGGCATTTCGGATCTGGACTGCCCGTATGGGTGGGACCAGTCTGATATGTTTCAGAGAAGTTCTCTCTGTAATGGCACAAGATGAGCAAAAAACAGCTTGAGAACTGAGCGGTGACCGACCGAAGGGCAGGCTATTTCAGTTGCTGCCCGTTCTCAGTATTCTCTTGCGACCAATTTTTTACTCTCCACAAGTTTAAGGGATAATCCAGACGTGGACCCCTTGCTCACGGTGCCTAGGGAGATATCAGCTATGCCTCACTGATGATGCCTTACAAGGCTGAAACGATCGTCTGGGGTTGCTGTGTCTCTCGTGCAGAGGGAACTTGCTGGCATTTCGGATCTGGACTGCCCGTATGGGTGGGACCAGTCTGATATGTTTCAGAGAAGTTCTCTCTGTAATGGCACAAGATGAGCAAAAAACAGCTTGAGAACTGAGCGGTGACCGACCGAAGGGCAGGCTATTTCAGTTGCTGCCCGTTCTCAGTATTCTCTTGCGACCAATTTTTTACTCTCCACAAGTTTAAGGGATAATCCAGACGTGGACCCCTTGCTCACGGTGCCTAGGGAGATATCAGCTATGCCTCACTGATGATGCCTTACAAGGCTGAAACGATCGTCTGGGGTTGCTGTGTCTCTCGTGCAGAGGGAACTTGCTGGCATTTCGGATCTGGACTGCCCGTATGGGTGGGACCAGTCTGATATGTTTCAGAGAAGTTCTCTCTGTAATGGCACAAGATGAGCAAAAAACAGCTTGAGAACTGAGCGGTGACCGACCGAAGGGCAGGCTATTTCAGTTGCTGCCCGTTCTCAGTATTCTCTTGCGACCAATTTTTTACTCTCCACAAGTTTAAGGGATAATCCAGACGTGGACCCCTTGCTCACGGTGCCTAGGGAGATATCAGCTATGCCTCACTGATGATGCCTTACAAGGCTGAAACGATCGTCTGGGGTTGCTGTGTCTCTCGTGCAGAGGGAACTTGCTGGCATTTCGGATCTGGACTGCCCGTATGGGTGGGACCAGTCTGATATGTTTCAGAGAAGTTCTCTCTGTAATGGCACAAGATGAGCAAAAAACAGCTTGAGAACTGAGCGGTGACCGACCGAAGGGCAGGCTATTTCAGTTGCTGCCCGTTCTCAGTATTCTCTTGCGACCAATTTTTTACTCTCCACAAGTTTAAGGGATAATCCAGACGTGGACCCCTTGCTCACGGTGCCTAGGGAGATATCAGCTATGCCTCACTGATGATGCCTTACAAGGCTGAAACGATCGTCTGGGGTTGCTGTGTCTCTCGTGCAGAGGGAACTTGCTGGTATTTCGGATCTGGACTGCCCGTATGGGTGGGACCAGTCTGATATGTTTCAGAGAAGTTCTCTCTGTAATGGCACAAGATGAGCAAAAAACAGCTTGAGAACTGAGCGGTGACCGACCGAAGGGCAGGCTATTTCAGTTGCTGCCCGTTCTCAGTATTCTCTTGCGACCAATTTTTTACTCTCCACAGGTTTAGAAATAGACTTAATTGTATAACTTAACAGACCTGTAAAATGATTTGAATTAAATGCACAGACTTGGCTTACTATAACAAAGTCTAAATTAAATCTATTTCCATGTAACAATTCACGAACAATAAACCTTTAAATTGTTCTATAAATATTCACTAAGTTTGACATGGAGTGAGGGAGAAGGGTTTACATTCATAAATACAAGATATATATATATATAATAAACAATACACAAGATCCAGCGCACTCTCCTATCTACTAAACAGCAACTTCAATGTTTTTCAGATTGCATTAGTTTTTAAAAAGGTTTTTTTTTTTTTTTTTTTTTTAAATAACACCTAATCTAGGCAAAAAATAATGGGGATTTAGTTACATTATATGATCATACATTGCATAAGCCTGCCACAACGTCAATGTACCCAGAGGCGGCTCTAGACTTTATGAGGCCTTAGCGAAACGCAAACATGAGGCCCCACTAACAAAAAAGTGTCACATATACACATTGATGCGCTGTCTACCTGTGTATGTGCCTGAGAGTGTGTCTGACAGAGTATCCTTGTGTGTCTGAATGTATGTCTCTGTGAGCATGTTTGCGTTTTTGTCTGAGACCCTATGTGTATGGGGTAGCTGCTTGAAGTGTGTTGTGTGTGTATGGGGGGGGGGTGATGGTGAGAGGGGAGGGTGATGGTGAGAGGGAGAAGGGGTGCGATGGTGAGAGGGAGCGATGGTGAGAGGGAGCGGGGGTGCGATGGTGAGAGGGAGCGGGGGTGCGATGGTGAGAGGGAGCGGGGGTGCGATGGTGAGAGGGAGCGGGGGTGCGATGGTGAGAGGGAGCGGGGGTGAGATGGTGAGAGGGAGCGGGGGTGCGATGGTGAGAGGGAGCGGGGGTGCGATGGTGAGAGGGAGCGGGGGTGCGATGGTAATGTGAGAGGGAGCGGGGGGTGATGGTAATGTGAGAGGGAGCGGGGGGTGATGGTAATGTGAGAGGGAGCGGGGGGTGATGGTAATGTGAGAGGGAGCGGGGGGTGATGGTAATGTGAGAGGGAGCGGGGGGTGATGGTAATGTGAGAGGGAGCGGTGGGGGGGTGATGCTGAGGGTGGCGGGGGGTGATGCTGAGGGTGGCGGGGGGTGATGCTGAGGGTGGCGGGGGTGATGCTGAGGGTGGCGGGGGGTGGGGGGGGTGGTGAGGGTGGTGGGGGGTGGTGAGGGTGGTGGGGGGTGGTGAGGCTGAGGGTGGTGGGGGGTGGTGAGGCTGAGGGTGGTGGGGGGTGGTGAGGCTGAGGGTGGTGGGGGGGGTGAGGCTGAGGGTGGTGGGGGGTGAGGCTGAGGGTGGTGGGGGGTGAGGCTGAGGGTGGTGGGGGGTGGTGAGGCTGAGGGTGGTGGGGGGTGGTGAGGCTGAGGGTGGTGGGGGGGGTGAGGCTGAGGGTGGTGGGGGGTGAGGCTGAGGGTGGTGGGGGGTGAGGCTGAGGGTGGTGGGGGGTGAGGCTGATGGTGGTGAGGCTGAAGGGGGTGATGCTGAGGGGGGTGATGCTGAGGGGGGTGGGGGGAGTGATGCTGAGGGTGGTATTGATGCTGAGGGTGGTGGGGGTGATGGTGAGGGTAGGGGGTGAGGCTGAGGGTGGTGGGGGGTGATGGTGAGGGTGGGGGGGGGTGAGGCTGAGGGTGGTGGGGGGTGATGATGCTGAGGGTGGTGAGGGGTGATGGTTGGTGGTGAGGCTGTGGGGGGTGAGGGTGAGGCTGGGGGTGGTGATGGTGGTGGGGGGTGAGGCTGAGGGTGGTGGGGGGTGAGGCTGAGGGTGGGGCGGTTTGAGGCTGAGGGTGGGGCGGTTTGAGGCTGAGGGTGGGGGGGGGTTTGAGGCTGAGGGTGGGGGGGGGTTTGAGGCTGAGGGTGGGGGGGGTTGAGGCTGAGGGTGGGGGGGTTGAGGCTGAGGGTGGGGGGGTTGAGGCTGAGGGTGGGGGGGGTTGAGGCTGAGGTAGGGGGGGTTGAGGCTGAGGGTAGGGGGGGTTGAGGCTGAGGGTGGGGGGGGTTGAGGCTGAGGATGGGGGGGTGAAGGTGAGGGTGGGGGGGTAAGGCTGAGGGTGGTGGGGTGATGGTGAGTGAGGCTGGGGGTGATGGTGAGTGAGGCTGAGGGTGGTGGGGGGGTGAGGCTGAGGGTGGGGGGGTGAGGCTGAGGGTGGGGGGGGTGATGGTGAGGGTGGGGGGGGGGTGAGGCTGGGGGGGTGAGGCTGAGGGTGGTGGAGGGTGATGGTGAGGGTGAGGCTGAGGGTGGTGGGGGGTGATGGTGAGTGAGGCTGAGGGTGGTGATGGTGAGGGGGGGTGAGGCTGAGGGTGGTGATGGTGAGGGGGGGGTGAGGCTGAGGGTGGTGGGGGTGATGGTGGGGGGTGAGGCTGAGGGTGGTGGGGGTGAGGCTGAGGGTGGTGGGGGTGAGGCTGAGGGTGGTGGGGGTGAGGCTGAGGGTGGTGGGGGGTGAGGCTGAGGGTGGTGGGGGGTGAGGCTGAGGGTGGTGGGGGTGATGCTGAGGGTGGTGGGGGTGAGGCTGAGGGTGGTGGGGGTGAGGCTGAAGGTGGTGGGGGTGATGGTGAGGGTGGTGGGGGTGAGGGTGGGGGGATGAGGCTGAAGGTGGTGGGGGGTGATGGTGAGTGAGGCTGAGGGTGGTGGGGGTGAGGGTGGGGGTGAGGCTGAGGATGGTGGGGGTGATGGTGAGTGTAGGGGGGGTGAGGCTGGGGGCGTGAGGCTGAGGGTGGTGGGGGTGATGGTGAGGGGGGGTGAGGCTGAGGGTGGTGGGGGGTGATGGTGAGGGTGGGGGGTGAGGCTGAGGGTTGTGGGGGGTGATGGTGAGTGAGGCTGAAGGTGGTGATGGTGAGGGGGGGTGAGGCTGAGGGTGGTGGGGGTGGGGATGGTGAGGGTGGGGGGTGAGGCTGAGGGTGGTGGGGGGTGATGGTGAGGGTGGTGGGGTGTGAGGCTGAGGGTGGTGGGTGGTGGAGGGTGAGGCTGAGGGTGGTGGGGGTGGTGATGGTGAGGGTGGGGGGTGAGGCTGAGGGTGGTGGGGGTGATGGTGAGGGTGGTGGGGTGTGAGGCTGAGGGTGGTGGGTGGTGGAGGGTGAGGCTGAGGGTGGGGGGATGAGGCTGAAGGTGGTGGGGTGATGGTGAGGGTGGGGGTGAGGGTGAGGCTGGGGGGGTGAGGGTGGTGGGGGTGATGGTGAGTGAGGCTGAGGGCGGTGGGGGTGAGGGTGAGGGGGTGAGGCTGAGGGTGGGGGGGGTGAGGCTGAGGGTGGTGGGGGGTGATGAGGGTGGGGGGTGAGGCTGAGGGTGGTGGGGGGTGATGGTGAGTGAGGCTGAGGGTGATGGTTGGTGATGGGGGTGGTGAGGCTGTGGGGGGGTACGGCTGGGGGTGGTGATGGTGGTGGGGGGTGATGGGGAGGGAGAGCCTACCTTTCCCTGGTGGTCCAGTGGGCTCCCTGGTGGTCCGGTGGCCATTACTTCCGGTCTGCAGAGCTGCAGACCGTGTAATCGCGCGAGATTTCAGAGCGTTGCCGTGGTAACCCGCGGCAACGCTCTGATTGGCCAATTCTCGCGAGTCACATGGTCTGCAGCTCTGCACACTGCGGAGCTGCAGACCAGTGTCTGCGGTGGCTGGCCGGCAGCCAGGAGGGGCCTCGCACCCGGCGGCATACCGGGCAAGCCGCCGGGCCCCCTCCTGGTGTCAGGTCCTCGGTCACTGACCGAGGACCTGACACACTCTGCCAACAGGCGGTTTAGGCGGCCGCGAGGCCCCAGCCAGCGCGAGGCCTTAGGCGGCCGCCTAAACCACCTAATTAGAGAGCCGCCTCTGAATGTACCCCATCTTTGGCAGGTCCTACTCTCACAGTCTAATGTCTGCTCCTATGAGATTAACCCACTTGGGGGGAAAAATCCATCTGAGGCTCTCTGCAGTACAAGGCTAAATAGGGACCTGAGATGAGGCACCTGTGACAGGGAGGGGTGCAAATCCAAGGAGTTGGCTAGACTCCCAAATATATATATATATGGAACATGGGGGGGGGTGGTTGCACTCACCTGAACATGCTTAAATGGGGTGCTGCTGGGGGCCATATTATACAATAAACAATTACACAAGATCCAGCGCACTCTCCTATCTACTAAACAGCAACTTCAATGTTTACAGATTGTATTAGCTTTTAACATTTTTTTTTTTTTTAAAACACCTAATCTAGGCAAAAAATAATGGGGATTTAGTTACATTACATGATCATACATTGCATAAGCCTGCCACAACGTCAATGTACCCCATCTTTGGCAGGTCCTACTCTCACAGTCTAATGTCTGCTCCTATGAGATCCATCTGAAAAAATCCATCTGAGGCTCTCTGCAGTACAAGGCTAAATAGGGACCTGAGATGAGGCCCCCAGCAGCACCCCATTTAAGCATGTTCAGGTGAGTGCAACCACCCCCCCATGTTCCATATATATATATATATATATATATATATATATATATATATATATATATATATTTGGGAGTCTAGCCAACTCCTTGGTTTTGCACCCCTCCCTGTCACAGGTGCCTCATCTCAGGTCCCTATTTAGCCTTTAACCACCCAGCCATTAAATGGCAGAATGAATATGCACAGAAACTCTATTAAACACCACAAAGAAGAATCCTACTGCACTCCTGTGGGACACCACTTTACCCAGCCTGGCCACTCACTGAAGGACCTAACAATCAAAGTACTGAAGGGGGGGGTGTTAAAAATGTATGCTTATATATATATATTACTGTGCATTTATATTTGTGTATATGAGTTCATGTGCATGTATGTATATGTGTTTATGTATATGTACATGTGTTTATGCATTCACATATACACATTTATATGTGTGTTAGTGTTGTCGCGAACCCGACATTTTCGGTTCGCGAACGGCGAACGCGAACTTCCGCAAATGTTCGCGAACCGGCGAACCGCCATTGACTTCAATGGGCAGGCGAATTTTAAAACCAACAGGGACTCTTTCTGGCACAATAGTGATGGAAAAGTTGTTTCAAGGGGACTAACACCTGGACTGTGGCATGCCAGAGGGGGATCCATGGCAAAACTCGCATGGAAAATTGCACAGTTGATGCAGAGTCTGCTTTTAATCCATAAAGGGCAGAAATCACCTAACATTGACACCTGTCCTCAAAGCCCAGCCCTGATACACACTGACACAGAGCAGAATAGAGACTGTTCCCCCTACATAGGGTCACTTGGCAGATATGGATTGACACCTGTCCTCAAAATCCCTGATACACACTGACACAGAGCAGAATAGGGACTGTTCCCCCTATATAAGGTCACTTGGCAGATATGGATTGACACCTATCCTAATGATCCCTGATACACACTGACACAGAGCAGAATAGAGACTGTTCCCCCTACATAGGGTCACTTGGCAGATATGGATTGACACCTGTCCTCAAAACCCCTGATACACACTGACACAGAGCAGAATAGGGACTGTTCCCCCTACATAGGGTCACTTGGCAGATATGGATTGACACCTATCCTAATGATCCCTGATACACACTGACACAGAGCAGAATAGAGACTGTTCCCCCTACATAGGGTCACTTGGCAGATATGGATTGACACCTATCCTAATGATCCCTGATACACACTGACACAGAGCAGAATAGAGACTGTTCCCCCTACATAGGGTCACTTGGCAGATATGGATTGACACCTGTCCTCAAAACCCCTGATACACACTGACACAGAGCAGAATAGAGACTGTTCCCTGTCCACAGAGACCATGATACACACTGACACAGAGCAGAATAGAGACTGTACACCGTCCACAGAGACCATGATACACACTGACACAGAGCAGAATAGAGACTGTTCCCCCTACATAGGGTCAATTGGCAGGTATGGATTGACACCTGTCATCAAAGCCCCTGATACACACTGGGGGGAGCTACTGTCCTCCCCAACCCCTGCGCGGGGCCATAAATCACAATGGGGTGACCTACTGTCCTCCCCCCTCGGCCCCCACCCCTGCGCGGTGAGTGGGGGGCATAAATCACAATGGGGGGCCTACTTTCCTCCCCCCGGCCCCCATCCCTGTGCGGTGGGTGGGGGGCATAAATCACAATGGGACGGACCTACTGATAGGAGTGGAGTATTGTTCATATCAGTTTAATACCTTCCGCGTCTCTTATCAGTGGACGTGTAAATGGCAGAGATTTTTAATTGTTGAATCACCTCCCCTTTTTAGGCCAAGGTGGGAAGATGCTTAGACCACTGGTATATTGGTGCCATCTTGGAGGATTTTAATTTTTGGTTTGGTTTTTGAAGCCACAGTGCTGCACCAGTGGGCCTAAAAATTAGGCATGTACACATGCCTGAAAAATTTGGTATTGTTGCAGCCGCTGCTGTAGCAGCGGCCAGAAAAATTGATGTTTGTTTCACAGGCAGAAAGTGCCCTAAAACATGGCGGCTTGAACCCTAGTTGGTGGCGGATAAGTCACGCAAGTCAAACGTCATTCAGAGCTAAAATACAGCAGCGTGTGGGCCATTTTTAGCCCAAGGCAGCTCATCTCATCAGGCCTTTTTTAAGCGAATGTATCGCCCAGTGTCAGTCCCTTCGGGATCCATCCCTCATTCATCTTAATAAAGGTGAGGTAATCTAGACTTTTTTGACCTAGGCGACTTCTCTTCTCAGTGACAATACCTCCTGCTGCACTGAAGGTCCTTTCTGACAGGACACTTGAAGCGGGGCAGGCCAGAAGTTCTATCGCAAATTGGGATAGCTCAGGCCACAGGTCAAGCCTGCACACCCAGTAGTCAAGGGGTTCATCGCTCCTCAGAGTGTCGATATCTGCAGTTAAGGCGAGGTAGTCTGCTACCTGTCGGTCGAGTCGCTCTCTGAGGGTGGATCCCGAAGGGCTGTGGCGATGCATAGGACTTAAAAAGGTCCGCATGTCCTCCATCAACAACAAGTCTTTAAAGTGTCCTGTCCTTGCCGGCGTGGTCGTGGGAGGAGGAGGAGGAGGAGGAGGAGGAGGATGACTTCCACCTCTCCCCCTGTTAGATTCCCGTTGTGCTGTGACATCACCCTTATACGCTGTGTAAAGCATACTTTTTAATTTATTTTGCAAATGCTGCATCCTTTCCGACTTGTTGTAATTGGGTAACATTTCCGCCACTTTCTGCTTATACCGGGGGTCTAGTAGCGTGGACACCCAGTACAGGTCGTTCTCCTTCAGCCTTTTTATACAAGGGTCCCTCAACAGGCAGGACAGCATGAAAGACCCCATTTGCACAAGGTTGGATGCCGAGCTACTCATTTCCCGTTCCTCCTCCTCACTGATGTCATTGAAGGTATGTTCTTCCCCCCAGCCACGTACAACACCACGGGTACCAGATAGGTGACAACGAGCACCCTGGGATGCCTGTTGTGTTTGGTCTTGCTCCTCCTCCTCCTCCTCAAAGCTACAATCCTCCTCTGACTCCTCTTCCTCACAATCCTCTTCCAGCGTTGCCGCAGGTCCAACAAGCGATGCTGATAAGGCTGTTTCTGGTGGTGATGGTGACCACAACTCTTCCTCTTCCTCTTCACGCTCATCTACAGCCTGATCCAGCACTCTTCGCAGGGCATGCTCCATGAAGAAAACAAATGGTATGATGTCGCTGATGGTGCCTTCGGTGCGACTGACTAGGTTTGTCACCTCCTCAAAAGGACGCATGAGCCTACAGGCATTGCGCATGAGCGTCCAGTAACGTGGCAAAAAAATTCCCAGCCCCCCAGAGGCTGTCCTAGCACCCCGGTCATACAAATATTCATTAACAGCTTTTTCTTGTTGGAGCAGGCGGTCGAACATTAGGAGTGTTGAATTCCAACGTGTAGGGCTGTCGCAAATCAAGCGCCTCACTGGCATGGTGTTTCGCCGCTGAATATCGGCAAAGTGAGCCATGGCCGTGTAGGAACGCCTGAAATGGCCACACACCTTCCTGGCCTGCTTCAGGACGTCCTGTAAGCCTGTGTACTTATGCACAAAGCGTTGTACGATCAGATTACACACATGTGCCATGCACGGCACATGTGTCAACTTGCCCAACTTCAATGCCGCTATCAAATTTTTTCCGTTGTCACACACCACTTTGCCGATATCCAGTTGCTGCGGAGTCAGCCACTTTTCCACCTGTGCGTTCAGGGCGGACAGGAGTGCTTGTCCGGTGTGACTCTCTGCTTTCAAGCAAGTCAAACCCAAGACGGCGTGACACTGCCGTATCCGGGATGTGGAATAGTACCTGGGGAGCTGGGGGGTGCCGTTGATGTGGAGCAAGAAGCAGAGGCACAAGAGGACTCAGCCAAGGAGGTTATGGAAGAGGATGGAGTAGGAGGAGTAGAGGAGGTGGCAGCAGGACTGCCTGCAATTTGTGGCGGTGTCACCAACTCCTCTGCAATGCCACGCATTCCTTGCTTGTCAGCCGTCAGCAGGTTTACCCAATGCGCAGTGTAGGTGATATACCTGCCCTGACCATGCTTTGCAGACCAGGTATCAGTGGTCAGATGGACCCTTGCCCCAACACTGTGTGCCAGACATGCCATGACTTCCTTTTGCACAATCGAGTATGCACAATCAAGTTGGGGATTGCCTTTTGTGAAAAGAAATTCCGGCCGGGTACCTTCCACTGCGGTGTCCCAATAGCTACAAATTTTTTGAACGCCTCAGACTCAACCAGATTGTATGGTAAAAGCTGGCGGGCTAATAGTTCGGACAAGCCAGCTGTCAGACGCTGGGCAAGGGGGTGACTTGGTGACATTGGCTTCTTACGCTCAAACATGTCCTTGACAGACACATGACTGTGGGCAGATGAGCGGGAACTGCTCAAGGCGGGAGACGGAGTGGCGGATGGTTGAGAGGGGGCAAGAAGGACAGCAGTGGTTGACGTGGCTGAAGATGCTGGACCAGGAGGAGGATGGCGGCTTAGAGTAGGCGTGCTGCTTGTACTCATGTGTTGATCCCATAGGCGTTTGTGATGTGAGATCATGTGCCTACGCAAAGCAGTTGTACCTAGGTGGGTGTTGGACCTCCCACGACTCAGTTTCCTTTGGCACAGGTTGCAAATGGCATCGCTGTTGTCAGAGGCAGAGACACAAAAAAAATGCCACACTGCTGAGCTCTGCAATGACGGCATTCTGGTGGTGGACACAGCATGCGTTGATTGGCGTGCTGTCGGGCTGACCCCGGGTGCCGATGCATGC
The DNA here is from genome assembly GCF_036172605.1 of Pelobates fuscus. Taxonomy (NCBI): domain Eukaryota; kingdom Metazoa; phylum Chordata; class Amphibia; order Anura; family Pelobatidae; genus Pelobates; species Pelobates fuscus. The sequence goes on from NC_086323.1 coordinate 90,066,395, forward strand.
TGTCTGACTGTGCCACTAGCTCCTTGCGACGACCCCCCCCTGCTTCCAACTCGTCTCCTCCTCCTCCTCTCTGTCTCCCCATCTGAACTTTCGCCCTGTTCTTCTTCTCTTCTAGCGGGCACCCACGTGACATCCATGGACGCATCGTCATCATCAACCGCTTCGCTTGTATCTGACAACTCAGAAAAGGAAGCAGCAGCGGGTACAACATCATCATCATCACACCGTACCTCCATGTGTTTAATGCTGCCTGCCTGAGACATATCCCTGTTATCTACATCCTCTAGCAATAATGGTTGCGCATCACTCATTTCTTCAAACGGGTGTGTGAATAACTCCTCTGACATACCAAGTAAAGCGGCTGTGGTGCTAGTTTTGGTGGTGGCGGCAGGCGGGTGAGTGCTATCTTGAGAGGTGCCTGAAGCTAAGCTGGAGGAGGATGGTGCGTCAAGGTTCCGAGCGGAGGCTGTACAAGATTGGGTGTCCTGTGTTAGCCAGTCAACTAAGTCCTCAGAACTTTTCAAGTTCAGGGTACGTGGCTTCTGAAAACTGGGCATTATTCTAGGGCAAAAGGGAATCACAGCACCACGACCACGACGGCCCCTGCGGGGTGGCCTGCCTCTGCCTGTCATTTTTTTGGGGATTTGTGGTACTATGCGTGCAAGCTACTGTGAGACCAGATATGATTGGCAATGTGCACTGGAACAGTTCTGCAGAGCACACGCTGAAGGAAGGACTGACAGAGCCGCTTGAAGACAAGTAACTGCTATTCAATCTATAACAGTGAAAAACAAATTTTGGTTTTAAAAGCACGCTATAGAGACACCAGATATGATTGGCAATGTGCACTGGAAAAGTTCTGCAGAGCACACACTGTAGGCCTGAGACACCCGCTTGAAGACAAGTAACTGCTATTCAATCTATAACAGTGAAAAACTAATTTTGGTTTTAAAAGCACGCTATAGAGACACCAGATATGATTGGCAACTGTCAAAGCATGCTGGAACAGGTCTACAGAGCACACGCTGAAGTAGGCCTGACACCCAGACGCTTGCAGACAACTAACTGATCTTCTAATACAGTGAAAAAAAATATTTATTTTAAATCTAAAGCTTAACCTATTGTTAAAACAGATATGAGTGGTGGCACTGGGCAAATAGGCACAGTATCCAATGTGAACCTCACACAGAAGCTGGCAGGCAGGCAACTGCTCTTCTATTACAGTGAAAAAAAAAATATTTATTTTAAATGTAAAGCTTAACCTATTGTTAAAACAGATATGAGTGGTGGCACTGGGCAAATAGGCACAGTATCCAATGTGAACCTCACACAGAAGCTGGCAGGCAGGCAACTGCTCTTCTATTACAGTGAAAAAAAATATTTATTTTAAATGTAAAGCTTAACCTATTGTTAAAACAGATATGAGTGGTGGCACTGGGCAAATAGGCACAGTATCCAATGTGAACCTCACACAGAAGCTGGCAGGCAGGCAACTGCTCTTCTATTACAGTGAAAAAAAATATTTATTTTAAATGTAAAGCTTAACCTATTGTTAAAACAGATATGAGTGGTGGCACTGGGCAAATAGGCACAGTATCCAATGTGAACCTCACACAGAAGCTTGCAGGCAGGCAACTGCTCTTCTATTACAGTGGAAACAAAATTTTGGTTGTAAAAGCACGCTATAGAGACACAAGATATGAGTGGCAACTGTCAAAGCACGCTGGAACAGGTCTTCAGAGCACACGCTGAAGTAGGCCTGACACCCAGACGCTTGCAGACAACTAACTGATCTTCTATTACAGTGAAAAAAATATATTTATTTTAAATGTAAAGCTTAACCAATTGTTAAAACAGATATGAGTGGTGGCACTGGGCAAATAGGCACAGTATCCAATGTGAACCTCACACAGAAGCTGGCAGGCAGGCAACTGCTCTTCTATTACAGTGGAAACAAAATTTTGGTTGTAAAAGCACGCTAAAGAGACACCAAATATGATTGGCAACTGTCAAAGCACGCTGGCACAGGTCTGCAGAGCACACGCTGAAGTAGGCCTGAAACACAGACGCTTGCAGACAACTAACTGCTCTTCTATTACAGTGAAAAAAAAATATTTATTTTAAATGTAAAGCTTAACCTATTGTTAAAACAGATATGAGTGGTGGCACTGGGCAAATAGGCACAGTATCCAATGTGAACCTCACACAGAAGCTGGCAGGCAGGCAACTGCTCTTCTATTACAGTGAAAAAAAAATATTTATTTTAAATGTAAAGCTTAACCTATTGTTAAAACAGATATGAGTGGTGGCACTGGGCAAATAGGCACAGTATCCAATGTGAACCTCACACAGAAGCTGGCAGGCAGGCAACTGCTCTTCTATTACAGTGAAAAAAAAATATTTATTTTAAATGTAAAGCTTAACCTATTGTTAAAACAGATATGAGTGGTGGCACTGGGCAAATAGGCACAGTATCCAATGTGAACCTCACACAGAAGCTGGCAGGCAGGCACCTGCAATTACATTACACAGGAAAAAAAAAAAAAAGCAGCCTGATGTTCTAGCCCTAAAAAGGGCTTTTTGGGGTGCTGTCCTTACAGCAGAGATCAGATGAGTCCTTCAGGATTGTAGTGGACACTGAATACCCTAGCCTAGCTATCAATTTCCCTATCTAATCAGCAGCAGCTAAACTTTCCCTCCTCTCACTAAGCATGCATCTTCCGAATGAATCGAAAATGGATGCTGGGAGGGAGGTTGGAGGGTGTGGAAGGGAGTGCTGCTGATTGGCTGGAATGTGTCTGCTGACCGAGAGGCACAGGGTCAAAGTTTGCCCAATGATGACGAATAGGGGGCGGATCGAACTGCGCATGTGTCCGCCCGCCGCGGCGAACGCGAACACGCTAATTTCGCCGGGAACTGTTCGCCGGCGGACAGTTCGGTACATCACTAATGTGTGTGCATGTATAAAGTGTACCATCCTCTGCACTGTCTGCTTGTTTGTTTTTCTTTTCCCTCTCTCCCCCCTCACTCTGCTCTTCAGAAAGATATTTATGACCCTCTACAAAGATGGTGTCTATTTTCTACCAAACCTGTGCCTTATCTACACTCATGTCGCTTTAACCCCTGTATCACAACTCAACTTTGAATTCTATGTGTCGGCTTGCTCAGAAATGCTTCAGACTTGAGAAAGGTCCCGAAAGCTTGTCATTAAAAAATTCTGTTAGTCCAATAAAAAAGGTATTACAAGATATGAATTTTATCTGTTTTTTACATATATGTATGTGTGTGTATGTGTGTGTGTGTGTATGTATATATATGTATATATATATATTATTTATTTTGTTGTTGTTATAAATTGAAGAATGCATTTTGGTAGGATGTTAAAACAATCAAAATACATAAAACATTTTGCACATCTTTTTCTTTCCATTTCATTTCCATAATTCCTCTGTTTTGTGCACGGCCATATAGAGTATAGGAAGGAAATCAGAAGTAGCAGAAAAAGGACACCCATTCCACTTGGACATCCTGACAGAATGTTTTTGCCACAGGCTGTTATCCTGTCAAGAAGTTCCATGTTTATCCTATTGTCATTACATTGAATCAGTTACTTATGTTCACAGGATGGAATAATGGTTAAAATACTCAGCCTCTCTAATCATCAGGTCCTTGGATAAAGAGAAATAATGAATACGTCATGTGTAATACCTTGGCAGTGTGTACATAATATAAAAATAACTTGCAAAAAATCTAGATCACAAGGCAATACTCCTACAGTTATTCTTACACATCAGGCAAAAAGAAGAAACACTTGCTGGATGCTTTGTCATGTCACTGTTGAACATCTACAATAAAATTCAATTTTAAAAAGGAGAAAAAAATAGGATTTACAGATTGTGAGAGACAGTAAAAAGCACTCCTGGATGAAAAGAATCAACAGTGTACAATTTAGTGATATACAAATCAGGAAATCAGGAAAAGGAGTATCACGATCTTCTCTGAATTTTCATATAGGTTCATTGTTTGTTTACATCCTCCTGGAATTTCATACTAGCTTACCCAGGACCTTACGGTTGTCATCTGTCTTCATCTCAAGTTGGGATTCACTCTTTTGAGTTTGTCCAATACAAGAAGGACATACATTTAGGTAGCGCATTCCCTAATGTCAACATAAGGAATGGAGCAGGGCCTCTGGAACACAGAGGGTCTGCACAGGAAAGCAGCTTGCTCTGGAACACTGAGGGTAACACAGGATAGCAGCCTGCTACATTATACATGTACATATCTCGCATGCATTACCATCTGAGCATCATAGGAAAAAGGTGGGAACATCTGTTTATTATATGTCAATTCAGTTATGATTATTAGTCATGAAATAAGCTCTATATGTGTTAGTGAAAATGGTGTTGTATGTCAAAATCATATATTATTTCCATTCCCTCTCCTACTAAACTTCTTGAACCCATACACTCATGGCTGATTTCCAGATCTTGAATCTTTTCATTCGAGTAATTTTCTGTGATCTCTGCATATTACCTTCACATTAATTCTTGCTCATGTGTTCAAAGCCTCTAGTTACAAGACATTCATCTGTTTTCTTTGACTTTAAACAAACACTATAGGGTCAGGAACAACAACAAAAAACACCATTTAGCCCCCATAGCCCCTCCTTGCCCCCTTAAATAGTGAAATATCTTTATTCCAGTTTGCTGCTGATGGTTCTGCCTCTGATCTGACTGCTTGTCTGACATCATCAGAAGGGATTCTCTCAGCCAATTTACAATGCTTTCCCATTGGATTGGCTGAGACTGGCAGATCACCATCAGAGCCAGCACAAGTCAAACACAGCCCTGGCCAATCAGCATCTCCTCATAGAGATACATTGAATCAATGAATCTCTGATGAAAGTTTAGCATCTCCATGTAAAGGGTGGAGACACTGACTGTCAACACTACCCCAGGAAGCACATCTAGTAGCCATCTGAGAAATGGCCATTGGAGGTAACCCTAGGCTGATATGTAACACTGACTTTTCTCTGAAAAAAACAGTGTTTACTGCAAAAAGCCTGAAGGGAATGATTCTACTCACCAGAACAAATACAATAAGCTCTAGTTGTTATGTTGACTATAGTGTCCCTTTAATGGTGCCCTGCATGCCCTGACCCTCAGAATCTCTGAATACTTGTGGATTCTCCTTCTTTGTACATGCCTAGATGGCCTATCTTCTAGTGTTCATAAGTTAGAAGATCTATAAAATCCAGTTTGCCCTTTTTATATATACACTAACAAAAAGCTATGTTTTATATTGCTGCTATGTACATCAACAGTATCTACTATACTGGATCATATCACCTGTAAATTGTTTTTTCTTTTCCTTACGGTAATTTTTTTTAAATTTTGCTGAAGAGCTAGATATGTGACCGCTGTCAATAGGATTCTGCGTGAAACCTAAATAAACCTGTTTTCCATTTACATGAATAAATTAAAACAAATATAGAGAAATATAGCTAAAAATGCTAAAATAAAATCTGAAATCCAATATCAATTAGACTTCTTATTTAGGCCACACATTTCTGATATACGTATACAAATTATGCTTATTGTTTCCATGTATAATTTGATATTTCTATTTATTGCTGACATTGCAGGTTACAGTAATTTTCTCCATTTTACTATTCCAGACATCCAGTTCATGTTTCCATTTCCATTCAAGACACCATTGGGCATTGGAGAGGATAATAAAGTGAATTACATTTCTTTTTCTTCTACCGATTTAACAGCACTTAGCCATCAATGTTATCATTCCCATGTCACTGCATAATAAGACTAGTTATGCCAAAGGATAATTCATCACAAATGTGTTATTTTATTAACATTCATTTGACAACATCAGCATCAGTGACAGACAAAAGTAATTATTTTTACAAACAAGGGTATTAGTTTTTTTTTTTTTTTTTTTGTTTTTTTTTAGAAAAGATGGAAATTGCCCATGGTTGAGGACTGAAATGTGTACAATGTTACAGCTTTCTGCATCTGTGATGCACATATCAAATTATAAATACTCAGCTAGGAATTACTTTGCCCAGAATGTACTGAGAAGGTGTTATTATTGTAGTTTGAAATATACAGCTTATAGGTGAAGTGACTTTTAGAAGCTACCAATTACAGGCCATTATGTTATCTGTTATTGACATTTTTTAAAAGTGTTATTTTACCAGTTATGCTGGTTTAGCGATTTTAGTTTTTTTTTTTTAAATTTAGCATTTTGGTAAACATTTCTAATAATTTTATGTGCATAAACTTTAAAAAAATAATAATGTTGTAGTTTAACCTTTTTTTATTTCCTCACTTTGACTAAAGTCTAATCTGTTATGAAGCAACTCAGGCATCTAAATTCTATTTGACCACTGACCAGTCAAAAAATGTATTAACAGTTCCTTATCTCAAAAAGATTGGTATCAGTTGGCATTATTGAGTTTGGTAGGTATTAAAGGGCACCTCTAGTGCCCAAATCAAATTAGCTCTTTAAAAATAGCATTAAATTCCATCCATGCATGGTGCTAGCCATTTTGCTAGCAAATGTATACATTGGGAGAAAAAACTATTTAAATATAGTTTTCTACCCATTTGTCTCTCAATTCCTTGGCAGACACTGAATACTGAGGAATTGAGAGACAGGGAGAACAGAAGACACCTCCCATAGGAGATCCTTCTGCTCTACACCCATAGCAACCACAGTGTGTGTGCTGCAGTTGCTATGGAAACCTCCTAGCCAGCACTAGTAGCAGTTTAGGAATATAAGACTGGAGTGACGTGACGTCATTCTGTTCAGATACTGGCAATGAAACTAGTGTGTCGACATCATTGAGGAGGTTTGCCCTGCTTGGGGAAGTGTCCACAAACAGGGCAAATTAGTGATCATCAGAGGAAGAGCAGCAGAGTAGGAACGGGAGATGAACGCCGCCAGTGTGATAGTGTTGGGGGAGCAGAGACTACAGGTTCCCTTTAAAGTGTTTCTATAATAAGATAATAAGATGTTTAGAAATATACTCATTACTTGTGAATAGTGCAATTTTAGTGATGGGGTCACTGGCACAATCTGGAATAGTACATGGATTGGTTGTGCACTATTAGTAAAGAACGAATAAGCAATATTTGTTTTTTTTTCACCTTGCTTTGTAAAGTCCAACTTTAGTAGATAGGTGGATAGACTTCTAGAGGTCCATATACTAAGCACTGTAACTAGTGTGAAGTAGCCAGTGCCTCTCTTATTATATTTCATGAATGTATTATATATTCAGCAAACACACGTTATTTAATTTCATTTTCAATGCCTCATGATAGTGCAGTGCATGAAGAAAAGTTAACTTTGACTCACCTAGTAAGACAGTATGCGTATTTCACTTGCCTTAGCATTTCCACTAGTAAAAGATCTTTTTTTGAATCAGAAACCACTTTTAGTTAAAAATTACATTGCGTTGCAGCAAAATAACACTTGTTAATTAATGGCATTTTTGGCATAATTTTACTTCAATGCCATTTGCCAGAGGCATTCATCTCTAGTAAATTGGTGTGCTTATGTTTAAACACAACATCCATAATATGATACTAAACTTAATGTGCAAGTTCCACTGCGCTTTGTGCAGAAAACCAAAAGTCATTTTTAACATGTTTTTTTAATGGAATGTTGCTTGTATTTTTTCTTAATCTATACCTAATGTATACTAAATGTGTAGAATAGTGTTCCCTTCATGTGGAGTGTAAGTCCCATGCTTTGTACAGAAGCCATATTTGAGACTTGCGTCCATTAACATTAACTGCTATTCCGGTATTGAAGATTAGCTAAATATTCTTTAGGAATTGTATAGTGAATCTAATGACCACAGTAGCTGCACTGCAGGGAGCATACTATAGCATTACAATATGATATGTTCAGCTTTTATTTACTAACTACAAAGCAGACAACATTTTAATCCTACTAGAATCTTTGTCAAGCCTGGAGGTATCAAGATCACTGAATCATTACCTTCTCTGGAACTGGTGAAAAAAAGACTAAAATGCACACATCATTGAGTTTGCTAAATTTCTGTAATTTAACTAATTATTCTTTACATGTTTGAGCTCTTTTTTTGCTTATATTTTATGTTTGCTTGCTCTTGAGGAAGCAATGTAACTATTACCGCACAATTTAATTCTATAGACTAACACTGCAGCATGTAATGTAGCAGAAAACAAAAAGCCATAGATTAATGACAATTGAAAAAAATATGTAATATTGATTTTAAAGGGATATTCTCAGAACAAAAAACAATTCATCTTTATGTAGTAGTTTTGTTGTGTAGATGCTTTCCCCTTTTTTTTTTTGGACAATATACCAATGTAAAACATTGCCATTTTGAAAAAGTAAAAATGTTTAAATTTTTCTAAGACTTCATCGCTGGTGGCTATTAGATTGACAGCCACCAGAGTAATTTGCATATTAAGACTTTCAAATTATAGGTCTTTATGTTTGGCGTCACCACCCACAGAGTAATAATGCAAATCAAGTCCATGACTTTTAGCGGAGCTCCCTGTACCCCGGCTGGGTACCTCCGCCAAAGGACCGCTTCTTAGCTGGAGCAGGGGACAAACCGCAGCACTTCTGCCCACAGTCACCGTGGCTGGACTGGGGCCTTGGTGCCGAATGGGGAATTAGCTCTCGTCCTTACAAAGACTTTCCCTGGTGAATCTCCTGTAAGCTGGAACAGCAGACACAGGAGTATGCCTTCTTCCCTTAAATCTCCTGTACGCTGGAACAGCAGACACAGGAGCAAATCTTCTTTCCCTCCAATAACAGGACGACACACAGTTTTGGAGTATAAGCAGGAACAGACTGAGCTGGGGCTTTATTGTTTCTTTTATACACATTTCTCCACAAGGTTACCACCCACATGGACCTTGTGGAACAGCCAATCAACAACGTACAGTCAGACACTCCCAGCTAATACACACAAACCCTCCCCTCTGCCTGTGATACAATTACCTCAACACAATGAACTAACGTAATTTCCACAGGCAGAAAAATATACTTTTTAAACATTTTCTATAACTTTAAAACTATACATCACATTCACATTATTAGAAACAGCATAATTATGGGAACAACATATCCAAAATTCATTCTAATCCGTTCAGCCGTTCGGGAGTTTGCTGGTAATCTCTTTTGACTGACCGCACACACACTTTCATGCACAAAACAGTTACACAGATTTGGACTGTGCAGTTGGTCTATTCATCCCATTTCCAATGTTGTTCGAATGCACAAATGGGTGCCGTTCGTGCACATAGCAGTGTTAATGTGGTGTTCGAATTGTCGAACACCGTTCGACTGCATTCGAATGAGAAAGTTCCAAAGAAGGTAAAACTTCAGCGGTGTTCGTGCCGTCGAGTATCCGATTTTAGTTCCATGAACTCAATGGCAAAACACAGCTGACCACATTCGGCTGCATTAAAATGGCCACCACCAAGTGTTCGTTTGTCGAATGGCGGCCACTTAGACTACTTCGGCACTTCGGCTGCATCTGAAGTGCCATAGTAAAATGTACAAATCCTTTTCCATAGCATTTAAAGGGACAGACGCAGTGTGTTAAAATCCCATAAGCCCAAATAGGGTTTTTAAACGGCAATACCCCCAGGAGCCATAGTCACATGGCAAGAGTCTGGTGAACCGGCCCCTCCAAAAAACAGTGGCGAGGTTGTTGTGGATCCAAATAATGATCTTTGTTATATTCAGAGGAAACCCAAATTGTTGTTACAAGTGCACTTGGAGAAGCGAGAATTAGACACCAGACACCTGTTGGTATTCAAAATAAGCCTCTGACGTTTTATTCATCAGCTGGGTTTTATACATTAAAAAGTAAGTGCTTACGTGCAAATACTCTTAGAACAAAAATAGCAAGGGAATACAGATAAGACATAGGGATGAGTGCCATGTACACATAACAAATAAGTTTCAAGGTAAGAGAAAACAAAAGAGACATCTTAGGTGGTGGCTCTCTGCTCCCGGGACTTAGACATATATGGCCTTAAGTGTTGTTCAAGCATCAAGCATTTCCTAATTCCAAGTTAGCCAATTTTAATATAGGATATCATTATATGACACCTATAAGCTTGGGCCTTGGAATCAAGATAAATTCTATCACAATCCCCTCTTTTGATCCAAGGGTCACCCAAATGTCCAAGGTATTTCCAGGCCTGCTAGCCAAAGCCTGTGAGACTTTCATTTATTGCTTCACCACGGTTCCCTTGGACTGAGAGACTACCAGAATCAGCAGAGGAGAGTTCTTTCATTTGTTAGGCGAGGTAACATCATAAAACCTTTCCGAAGTCGGAGCTGGAATGTAAGTTAAGGTACGACCAACAGTAGGTTTGCTTTTATAAATATAGAGGTTAGTAGATATGAAACAAATCAAAAGGTTAGAAAAATAGCCATAATGACAAATATGGCTAATAGCAAAAAGTACAACATTTTCTTAATTAGTAAAGTGTTCCTAGCCCAAATGTCCAATCCCAATCCCCAAAGAAGCCGTTATCCTGTTTGATATCCTGTACTAAGTCATGTAAATCTTTTATATGTTTATGGATCATAGTGCCATGGTCAGATAGGTTAAAACAGCACATACCTTCAATAGCTTCACATCCTAAGTCATGTTTCATTAGTAAGTAGTCTATGTAAAAGCCTTTGCTATCTGCAACCATATATTTTCCTGCCATGCATTATTATTTTCTGGTCTCAAGTCAGAGTAGCATATCTGAACAGAGCATAAAATGGTAAAGGATATGAACAGCTTCATGTTGGTGGATCAGTCGGAGTGACTTGTTTACAGTGACTGGCGTGTATCCACGTGGCTTTTCCTTCTAGTTTTACCGAGGTAGCCGTAGTCAAGAGCACTTGGAATGGACCGTCAAAGCGTGGTTCAAGTCCTTTCCTCACATGCCTCTTTATCACCACCCAATCACCAGGCTGCAGTTTGTGAGTTGCAGAGTCAGAGCCTGGATCTGGAATAGAATCAAAGACTTGTTTATGCACCCTGTTTAATCTTTGGTGTAGGGCCTGAACATAGGCAGTCATACTACCATGCTGCATCTGGAGGGTTTGGGGAAAATAGAGGCCTGTCTTTGGGGCACATCCAAACAGGATCTCAAAAGGGGATAGGCCATGTCTGGAATTGGGGGTGAATCTCATAGAAAAGAGTGCTAGGGGAAGGCATTCAGTCCAGGGCTTCCCTGTGTCTTGCATGGCTTTTGCAATCTTGTTCTTTAAGGTGCCATTTGCCCTTTCTACTTTCCCACTACTCTGGGGGTGATAAGGGGTGTGGAAGGCCTGACTGATCCCTAAGGCTTTCATAATTTCTTGCATTATTTCCCCAGTGAAATGGCTACCTCTGTCACTTCAGGCACTCCATATCTACATACCAGTTCCTTCAGAAGCTTACTTGCTGTGACCTTTGTTGTGGCTTTCGACACTGGGTAGGCCTCAGGCCAACCTGAAAAGAGATCAATGCACACCAACACATATTCATACACTCCTACCTTAGGTAGTTGAATATAGTCTATCTGCAGTCTTTGAAACGGGTAAAGTAGCCTTGGTGTGTGCTTACTCTGTGTTTTGACAGCCTGTCCTGGATTGTTTCTAGCACAAATCATGCAAGCTTGGGTGTGTTTAGCTGCTACAACAGTAAATCCGGGTGCTACCCAATGGGTGTTTACTATGCTGTTCATGTGCATCTTGGATAGATGTGTAGGTCCATGGGCAATCTGGGCCATCATGGGGTACAATACTCGTGGCAAACACAGTCTTTTACCTTTCCTCCACATTTTGTCATCATCAGGTTCTGCATCTTGTTTCCTCCAGAGGTCATGTTCTTCCTTGCTTACCTGTCTTTGTAAGCTCAACAGTATATTGTAGTCAACGGCGTCATCTGTAAGAACAACTTGTAGGAAGGTTTTACCTGTAGAGGGATGAACTTGAATTGCTGCTTGCTTGGCAGCTTCGTCTGCTCTGTGTTTTCCTCTTGAAATTTCATCTGTGATCTTCACGTGAGCTGCCACCTTGATGATGCCTAATTGAGTGGGTAACAGGATAGCGTCCATAAGTGCACTCACAGCTTCAGAATTCTTGATTGGAGTTCCTGCTGAGGTGAGAAAATCACGAGCCCGCCATATAGGGCCAAAATCATGGGCTATACCAAAAGCATAGCGAGAGTCTGTAAAAATATTAGCAGTCTTACCAGAAGCCATTTTACACGCTTCAGCGAGTGCCTTCAGCTCTGCCTCCTGTGCAGAGCAGTGAGGAGCGAGTGGTTCAGCTTTTATTACCTCATGTGCAGAGACTACAGCATATCCAGTGTGGAAGTTACCCTTCTCATCAGCATATCTGGAACCATCTACAAAAAACTAAAAATCTGCATTAGATAATGGAGACTCAATTACATGCAAAAAAACCTGCTGTTTCTTGTGCCATTAGTGCTGCACAATCATGGGGTACCTGGGCATCAGCTAACTCATCTGGTGAAAGTGAATTTACAAAAAGATCAGAAGTACAAGTACCATTCCCACTCCCCTCTTTTAAATCCAGGGGAAGTAATGTAGATGGATTTATCACCATACACCTTTTAAGAGTAACATTAGGTGGCATAAGCAAGGCACATTGCATTCTGAGATGCCTTGCAGTATGTATGTGTTTTGGTTGAACTTGTGACAGTATGCTGTTGATATCATGCGGTGTGTATATGGTCACCGGATTATCTAAAACAATATCAGTGGCTTTTGTCCAGGAGGGCAGTAACAGCCGCCACTGCCCTAACACATGAGGGGGCACCCCTGGCAACAGGGTCCAATCTGGTGGAGTAGTAAGCTATTGGTCTTTGTTTACCACCATGGTCCTGTGTAAGGACAGATGTAGCATAACCTGATTGCTCAGTACAGAACAGGTTAAAATTCTTTCTGTAATCTGGGAGACCCAGTGCTGGAGCTGACGTTACCAGTATCTTAAGTGTATAGAAGGCATTTTCTGCCACATGGGTTAATTTAAATGGTTTGTTTTAGTTGGCAAGACAATCATACAGTGGTTGCATGTAGATAGCTACAGAACGCAGCCAAGGACGGCAGTAAGATACCAAACCGAGAAATGTACGAAGCTGGGCTAAGCTGCGGGGGGGTTAATATTTTGAACTGCAGTCTTTCTACTTTCCATGAGATGTTTTATGCCCTGGGAAATGCAATGTCCTAGGAAAATAACTTTCTCTACACAAGCTTGCAGTTTCGTTTTTGACACTTTACAGCCAGCTTTTGCTAAGAAATTTAGCAAGGAAAGAGTGTTTACAATACAAGATTCCATATTATCGCAACATAGGAGTAGGTCATCGATATACTGCAATAAAATTACATTATTTGGCCTTTCCCATTCTTCAAGGATCTGGGCCCTTGCCATGCTGTACATAGTGGGTGAGTTTTGTGCGCCCTGTGGCAATACTGTCCAAGTATACTGCTTGAGTTTATGTGTAAATGCAAATAAAAACTGACTGTCGGGATCCAGGGGGACACTGAAAAATGCATTTGCCAAGTCAATAACAGTAAATACCTTAGAGGAAGGTGGTATTTGTGCTAACAAGGTGTGTGGGTTGGGAACATTAGGGGCAATCAGTTCAGTTACAGCATTAATTGCCCTCAAATCATGTACCATACGGTATACCACAGGTTTACCTTTCTCTTGCTTTTTCTTAATTGGGTACAATGGTGTGTTACAAGGGGAGGTGGTCTGGACAACTACCCCTGCCTGCAGAAACTCTTGCACAGATTGAGAAATAGCATCTTCCTGTGCTGGGCTTAGGGGGTATTGTTTTTGGTAGGGAGGTTTGGCTCCGGGCAGGAGTTTCAACTTGACTGGGGGCACAGAGAGTCTGCCTGTATCTGTCTTCCCTGTAGCCCATAAGGAATCAGGGACTGAGGACAAGTCAATGGTAGGTTCTGGCACATGCCTGGGCATAGTGAGAGTTGCCAGAACATTTGAAAGAGATATCATTTGTTTGTCCTCCAAAGGCACAGACAATGTTACTTTTCCAGTGGGGCTATACTGGATATTTGCACTAAGAGCAGACAGTATATCACTGCCTAGTAGATTAACAGGGGCATGAGGGCTGACAAGTAGCCTTGTTACAAGGGCAGTAGAGTCATGTAGCTTCAATTTCAGCTTGTGGGTAAGGGGAATGTCATTTTCAATACCATCCACCCCTACACATGATAATACATCATTAGATTTCTCATACGGGAACACATATTTTTCCTGTAACATCGATTTAGCAGCGCCAGTGTCCAACAGGAAAGGGACTATTCAGTCCCCGGGTAGTGTAACATTGATAATGGGTGAGGGTCCTGCAGAGTCAGGGATATTTATAATATGTAGGGACACTGGTTTGCCAATTTCCTATTGGGGAGGGGGAGGTGGTGGCGGTGGTTGGCTGTCTTGGGAGTTATCATTAGAATCCTGGGGTTTTCTATTTTTAGGAGGACACGCAGTTACGTTTAATGTGTCCTTTCCTGCCACAATTCCAGCAGTCTACCTGCCTTCTGTCTCCATCAGTTCTAGGGACAGTTACAGCCATTAGAGGTGTGCTCCTCTTTCTAGTATTTAGATTAGCTTCCACTCCCCTAGCCACCTTCACCAGATCACCATAGGTTAAACTTCTCCACTCAGGTCTAGCATTTTGGAGACCAGTCCTTATGGGTATGTGGATACCATCCATGAAGCAGTTAATAAGCAGTCTGGTCGAAATGGTTTCAATATCTGTGTAACCCAATGCCTCCCAAGCCATCTGTAGTCTGGTGAAAAATGTTTCTACAGGTTCATCTTTCCCTTGTAATATATCTCCTAATTTATGGGCTAGTTCCTCTGTCTTTACTTTAGCCCATTCTCTCATTGCAGTGACATAACATGCTCCAGATGCAGACTTGGTTCTAAACCATTCATCTGTTTGCATGTTGCTTTTTCTGAGGTTATCTTCATGGGCATCAGTATATTTAGCAATTATTCTAGCCCAAATGGGGCCAGCTTTTAGTGCCACAATCTGTTTTAAATCCATCCAAGTACACTGGTAAGTAGCTTGAATTGTGGATAGAGACTGGACTAGAGCTAAGGGGGCCTTGTCAACATCTGCCAGCTGCTGTATTATTGCCAGTTGTTCACTGGGTGTCCAGGGCTTATATTCTTCCCATTATTGGATACTTGAGCTCGGCTGTCTGTTCTCATGGTACACGCATGGTATAATTTGGGTATCAATGGAGTAGAAAATTGCTGAGCTAATGGCCCCACTGGGGTGTCTATGGGGGCAACTAGGGGTTCCTTTAAGTCTGGACTATCTGCCTGCTCTAATGACACCCATAGGTCTTACTGGGACACCATATAAAGTCCCACTGCATAATATTACTGGAAAGAGAGGTTTTGATCTCCGTAAAAGGGAAATTGCCTGGCTTTTAGGGACCAAAGGAGTCCCTGCATTATGGGGGTTTACAAGATTTTTCCCAGGATCCTGCCTACTCCAGGACCCTAGAGGTCCAAAACATTGATAATATGGTACACCTTTCCTGGTGGTTTCTCTACAACCACATTTAGTTAATTCAACAGCAGTATAATGCCATTTTTGTGCAACTTCTAACCAACCTAGCCATTATCTTCTAACCAACCTCTGTAATTTGCCATAAATTCACTCCATATATGTGGGTCTAGAGTGCCCTCTGAGGGCATGCCAGCTTTCTTAAGTAACCTCTTAACATTCTTAATTGCTCCTTGTCCTTTGTGATGCTTGACAATAGTCAAAGCCATAAATCCCCCTTGGGTACTTTCAGAGCTACCCATCTTAAAACTTGTAAGGGTTAATTACTTCCTTACACAAGACAAACTGTACAATAAAAGTGTATTTAAACACTTATGACCGCTGCAGTGGAATTTTCACAGTTCTGTCTTCTAAACACAGATCAGGAGGATCTGCCCTTGGAGGATTCTAACTCAAATTATAAAACAAATGACAAGGCAAACAATAAAAATAACTTACAACCCACAGATACATTCCACTATCTCAAGATTCCTTTCACAAGACATAACACAACCTCCACCTGAATATAACCATAATACCACAGAAAACAAGTTCTTTAGATCAGACGTTTTTAAAATCCTTACCCACCCGGACAGGGGTCTCAAAGAGCACCAGAGAGTCAAAATCATTAATAGGTAGAAAAAGAAAAGCTTTTTCTTACCCGCTGCAGCTGATTAACCGTCTGGGCTCCGAGCCAACCCTTCTGGGTCCGGATGAACTGGATTCGTCTGATCCCGGGGTCACGGCACCAAATTGTTGTGGATCCAAATAATGATCTTTGTTATATTCAGAGGAAACCCAAATTGTTGTTACAAGTGCACTTGGAGAAGCGAGAATTAGACACCAGACACCTGTTGGTATTCAAAATAAGCCTCTGACGTTTTATTCATCAGCTGGGTTTTATACATTAAAAAGTAAGTGCTTACGTGCAAATACTCTTAGAACAAAAATAGCAAGGGAATACAGATAAGACATAGGGATGAGTGCCATGTACACATAACAAATAAGTTTCAAGGTAAGAGAAAACAAAAAGATTAGAGTAGAGACAGCTTAGGTGGTGGCTTTCTGCTCCCGGGACTTAGACATATATGGTCTTAAGTGTTGTTCAAGCATCAAGCATTTCCTAATTCCAAGTTAGCCAATTTTAATATAGGATATCATTATATGACACCTATAAGCTTGTCCCTTGGAATCAAGATAAATTCTATCACAAGGTCACTTTTGCCACAATGCTTTTTCATTGAAAAGCATTAGATTCAAGGCTTCTCCTTAGGATTCATGGAATGGCAGATCTGTCCATATGCACACTATGTCCTTCTATGGGAAGCATTGATTTGGACAGAGATCATTGCAATTGATGATTTCCTAATATGTAAAACAACTGCCTAGAAGAAACTGTCTCAGTGCTAGATTACAGGTAAGTTTAATTGTTTTTTTTATATTTTAATTTACTTGGGCTGGAGGATTCAGTAAGCTGAACAGAGTAAGAAAGACTCTAACGCTAAAAAGAAATATATTGATTTGTTAATATAGTGGTAGAGAAACTTTTTAAAAATATATATTTTTGCTGCTTTTATGCATTAAACTTTTGAAAGTGGAATAAACTAACATACTTGCTTAATTTTCTTTGCTTAACATGCCAAAGTAATTTGAGTGTGTTTTGTCTAGATGGAACAGAACATTTTTTGAACATCACACATTTCTTAACACAGTGTTTTTAACAACATTTATGCTTTTAAATGTGGATTATTTTAGATAATTATATATTATTTTGACAGTTTTATTTAACTCACTATATAGTCATTGTGGAGCTATACTTTTTTTTCAATAAAAGGTTTGATTGCAATGAAAACTGTTATTATTAATAAAAAAAAACAGTCTCTTCACTCAAAAAGTGTAACTTTGTACAATCCTCTAACACGTTCCACTTTTTAAAGGTGAAACTCTAAAGTTCAAAATACAAACTTGTACTTATAACATTGGAGTTTCATCCTGATTTACTTACATTTTATCCACATTATCATTGATCTTAACCAATGCAGTACTTCTCCAGTAGGGCCTACTACATGTGTCAGTCTAAATCATGTTAAAGCCTATATCTAAGATCCCTATTGTTTGTTTTTGCATGCTATTTTTCCATTATTCTTTATTGATGCAAAAATTGATGTTAACTATTTTTTGGGGGGTGCTTTATCGACAGAAATTAGAGATCTGTCCAAAAAGTATCAAGTCATGTAATATGAAAAACTGAGATATTTATTGAAGAAAACACAAAATACAAAAAACATTGCACATAGGATAATGACATCTCAGACCCCTTCAAAAGTAGACATCTTGGGACCTTACACTGTTCTTACAGCATCTCTTCCACTGTTCAAAATACTCTGCAAAATCCTGTCTTGGAATCACGATCAGCTGCCTCGTCATATTTACCTGAACCTCATGGTCTGAAATCTTTTCCCTTTCAATGGTGATTTTAGTTTTGGGAAAAGCCAGAAATTGCAAGGCAACACATCTTTCAACAAAGTTTCAACCATCTTTGAAGAGTTTGTGCCTCACTTTTATTTGTGCTGCACTCATTACATCATCCCCGAAAGTCTTATGAATCATCCAAATAGTTTCTGTGGAGGAATGTTCAAGCTTAATGCTAAATTTGATGTAGATTCATTGCTCTACTCACTCAGTCATTTTGAATGTGATGGCCACACAGTACACATGTTCACTCAACAGTGTCTAGTGGCCCCACTGACTAGTGCAGTGAAGATATAATGGTTGACTTATGCACTTATCCACTCTCCTTGGCTGCCAGGTTACATTGATGTTGTGCAAACAGTTATTAACAATGTCTGGAGTTTTTCTGTACAGACCTCGTATGTGCACGATAACCGTTTGGCCTGCTGTAAAAATAATGCACATGCCAAATGTACTGATCATAATTTTTGATGCATAAGTGCTTTTGTATACATGCATGTCTTATATGTTCATGTAATTCATTCTATTAAGTACACAAATATATACATGTGCCCTATCATTATGATAAAATTATTTCTGTATACTTTATGTGACAAAGTCATTTTTTGTATTTGTCAAGGTTGCTGTAGATACTAATCCCAAACTGTACTTCAGCACTTGAAGGGTAAATGCTGAATGATTTATGAAGCATTCTAGCACTACTGAAAAGGGGTGAATATGAAATAGGGATAATGTAACAGAAACTATACCTAGTCAAGTTAACCCCTTAAGGAGCAAACTTCTGGAATAAAAGGGAATCATGACATGTCACACATGGCATGTGTCCTTAAGGGGTTAAAGGAGATGTAATTCTCTTTACCAGTCTTTAGAGATGGTGAGTAAATGTAGATGCCCAGAAGAGGTGCAAGCGACATAGATAATGATCAGGAGAAACCTGAGGTCTAAAATGCCAAAAGTGCTTAATATTTTTAAGTAACCCAGGACTACAACAAATATACACTTGGGTGTAGAACAATCTGAGTCTGGTACACACAATATAAGGTAACTAAGTAATGCCTTCACCAGGGTAAGAAATGCCAAGGCAACAACACCCAAAGGTAACATGAACAACAACTATTAGTCAACAATAAACTACACAACTGAAATGTAATGCTTTAGCAAGAATCTGCATCTGATGTGGGATTTAAATAGTCAGATGGTTAGGAGAGATGATGCCAGGTATTTGCATCTTTTAAAGGAACCTGCACCTAACAAGGCAAAGGGAAAGATTTGGTATACTGAGTGGGACAGGTTTGAATCCACTCAGGTGTCACAGTCTGCTGGATTCTTTGTTTCCTAACACAATTCCAATTATACATTTCAAATTAGGTTGAAAGAGTTATTTCAAATGTTACATTTCTCCAAACTAAATTCTTTAAATCCATGAAAATACCAATAGCAAGAAAGATGAAAATTGATTTGAGTCCCAATTCATTTTCCGCGCACTAGTGTGCTTGACATATCTCAGAGAGACGTGAGATTAGCTGGAGTTAAAGCATAGCTCTGAGAAGCCTGGATGTTTATTACAATCTGACAGTAACACCGAGAAAGCTGACAGAGTGATGGATGCTATCACCGACTGAGGCTAAGATTATAATTATTACAGTGTTGATATGAACCTTCTGAGGGTATCTTTGAGCTCACTCACCCTAAAGAGATATGTTATAGTAGAGAAAAAGGCTCACCAGAAGCATGCTACTTGGTAAAATTAAAACTATGCTCAGAGTCAAACAGGAGGCAAACGAGAGCAAAAGTCCATTTCAGCTTCAGGAGTATTTTAAAAAAAAACATTTCTCATAGCTCAGAGTCCCACTGTTCAAGCCATCCATCATAACTCACAGAGACCTATATACGTTTGCATGGTTGGTTTGTTATACGCCAGTGCAATGCAACTTGCTAGCTTTTTATTTTAGAAATAAACATTACAGACCCACAGATACGTGTCACTACACACATTCCTGGAAGTTAAAAAGTACGGTCATGACTCTCTCAGAGCAAGTGGCAATCAAGTCGATTTATAAAGTCATTTTTTTGTTTTGTTTTATAAAGTATATTATCAATATATGATATCTTATATATATATATATATATATATATATATATATATATATATATAATTATTTTTTTTTCATATTTTGCATACTCTGCTCGCTCTGTTTGGTGGATAGATTGCTAGAAAATGAATATTTAATATATTGCACATCTATTCCATGTTATTATAGATATCCCATCATTACAAAACAGCTTCATATGAGATGTGCCAAACATCATTTGTTGAGGGATCCATGTAAAATGGATTTCAGGATCAAAACGTATATGATTCAGGGATGTATAATGCCTTCCATAAATAACTGAACAGTAAAACAAGTTTTATTGTTAGCATTCTAACTTAAATGATGATTAAGGAAAAGGCAACTCTATCCTGGTGAAGTAGAAGGTGCTTAGGAATCTGCACTTGATCTCAGCCAGTCCAATATTTCCCACAGGAAATCATTGAGGGGCTATAGCGCATGGGCAGCATTTCCTCATAGGAATGCTTTGAATCATGCAGGGCATGAAGGCGTTGAATGCTGCATCAGAAGCACCTCTAGTGGCCATCTGAGTTACTGTTACTAGCGGTGTTCCTAGGCAACAATGTAAACACTGATGTTTCTCTGAAAATGCAGTGTTTACATTAAAAAGCATGCCGGGGCATGCTTTAGGCATTAGAAAAACTATATTAAATTGTAGTGGTTCTGGTGACTATAGTGTCCCTTTAAATTTGCATTTTGCTTTCATGAAGCAATATAAAATCTATAAGGTTGTTTTGTTTTTATCTTGCTAATTCATTAGAATGAATTCAATACTGCTGCAAGAAAGTCTGAGCTCCATCAGCTGATTGTCTGCACTAAGCAAAGGTAGCCTTCTGGAAGACCACACTAAGACCCTATCCTGCACAGCATCATTTATATTTCATTTAACCACTCTGTACATTTATTTTATTTTATATATCTTGTGTGCATTGTATATTTTCTTGCCTTTATATCCTGTCTGTCATGCTAAAGTGTAGTTTTGCTAGCCCTGCATGTAATTGTTTTATTCACCTATATGCATTCCTCTATTTCCCCTCTGATTTCTGACTGATCTCTGACCCCTCCCTTCTTTTATTTATATGTTTGTTTTTATTTGAATAACTATCTCTTTATCTGTATGCCTAGATATATATCCCCCTCCCTCAGCTTTATTGCAAGCCTACCTGATCTTCACATATCTTTATTCAACAGCCTGATTTGACCCTCCTCTTCTCCACCCCATGCTCATTATTACATTTATAGATTGTCTGTTACACCCAAAGTTTAGATAAGTAAAAATAACAGGTGTACACACTGCCTCTTAGGGATGTGCATGGGGAAAATATTCGGTTCGGCATTCAGAAATTCGGAACTTCGACAATTCGACACTTCGGCATTTCTGAACTTCGGAACTTCGGGACTTCTCTTGCAGCAGCTTAGTAGATAACTCCCTAATTCCCACAGTATTAGAGAGCTATCTACCAAAAGCGTGAAAGACCTAAATTGGTCTTTCAGACAAATTTATTAATACTAAGTAAAAAAAACTGAGCGACGGGTGGGGGCCCTAAAGTAAAATTAGGGGGTGACCTATTGTCCTCCCCCCGGCCCCAACCACTGAGTGGCGGGTAGGGGCCCTAAAGTAAAATAAGGGGTGGGACCTATTATTCTCCCCCTGGCCCCCATCCCTAAACGGCGGGTGGGGGCCCTAAATTAGAATAAGGGGGGGACCTATTGTCCTCCCCCCCGGTCCCCTCCTCTCCTCCTTTAGGGTGGGGGCCCTAAATTACTTTAAGGGGGGACCTATTGTCCTCCCCCCACCCCCTCCTGAGCAGCTGGTGGGGGTTCTAAAGTAAAGTAATGGGGGGGACCTATTGTCCTCCCTCTGTCCCCCATCTTGAGCGGTGGGTGGGGTCCCTAAATAAGAATAAGGGGGGGACCTATTGTACTCCCCCCTGCCCTCCACCCCTGAGCAGCGGGTAGGGGCCATAAATTAGAATAAGGAGGGGACCTATTGTCCTCCCCCCGGCCCCCACCCCTGAGCGGCTTGTGGGGGCCCTAAATTAGAATAAGGGGGTGGACCTATTGTCCTCCTCCTGTCCCCCATCTTGAGCGGTGGGTGGGGTCCCTAAATACCAATGGGGGGTGGAACTATTGTCCTCCCCCTGAGCAGTGGGTGGGGACCCTAAATACCAATAAGGGGGGGACCTATTGTCTTCCCCCCGGCCCCCACCCCTGAGCGGCGGTTGGGACCCTAAATATAAATGTAACACCCCCCAGGTGACTAGGGGTCCCCAAACCCCTAGACACCCCCTCCCAACAAAATTAATTAACCCCTACCTACACCCCTTACCCTAAAAATAGTGAGGGGGGAACAATAACTGGGTACCTGTAAAAAAATAAATACAACTTACCATTTGATGTCTTCTTTTTTCTAAAATCTTTCTAAAATCCCCAACTCCTCTCCGTTGGTGTCCCCCAAGGTTCAGCCCTTGGTCCCCTACTGTTCTCCATCTATACTGCCTCTCTTGGTAAACTCATTAGCTCCTTTGGCTTCCAATATCATTTCTATGCGAATAACACAAAAATCTGTCCTCTCCTGATCTCTCCCCGTCCCTCTTGACTAGTGTCTCTGACTGACTCTCTGCTATTTCTAACTGAATGGCTGCCCACTTCCTTAAACTAAACTTGACCAAAACTGAAATCTGGTCTTTCTTCCCTTAAGTGTTGCTACTCCTCTGTCTGTCTCCCTCCAGGTCAACGGTGCTACCATCAGCTCCACCACGCAGGCTCGCTGCCTAGGTGTTCTATTTAAATCTGACCTCTCCTTCATGCCTCATGTTCAGTCTATCACCAAATCCTGCCACTTCCATCTCAAAAACATTGTGCGCATCGACCCTACTTAACGCCAGATGCGACTAAGGTGCTGGTCCATTCCAATGTCCTTTCTCACCTTGACTACTGTAATCCGCTTCTCAGTGATCTTACGTGCTCCCAACTTGCACTGTTACAGTCCATAAAGAATGTGGCGCCGAGGATCATCTTCCTGTCTGCCCGCACTGCCCAAGCCTCTCCCTTCTGTCATTCCCTACATTGGCTTCCTGTAAGATATAGGGCTGAATTTAAAATTCTGGTTCTTGCTTTCAACTCGCTACATAATGCTGCCCCCACCTATCCATCCTCCCTAATACACAAGTATGTCCCGTCTAGGCCCTTACGCTCTGCTGAAGACTAACGTCTATCTTCTGTCTGTACTCCCACCTCTGATGCTCGCCTTCAAGACTTCTCGAGGGCTGCACCGTTCCTGTGGAACTCACTTCCCTCCTCCGTTAGATGCTCACCCAGTCTCCACTCATTCAAAAAATCATTAAGAACCCACTTCTTCATAAAAGCGTATCAATTAAACTGTTAATAGCTCCCGACTGATTCCTCTTTTGCAACTGTCATTAGTTTAATACAATCCTTACCTTTTGTGTCACTTTACCGTACTCCCTCTAACATGTAAGCTTATTGAGCAGGGCCCTCAACCCCTCTGTTCCTGTGTGTCCAACTTGTTTGGTTACAACTACATGTTTGTTCGTCCAATTTGTTGGTGCTATATAAATAATAACATAATAATAATTAGAAAGTCCCGCCACATCTCCTATACTTTATTAAAATACAATTGAATTTTACAGGATGTTTCATAAATATATAAAACCTATAGAAGCCCCTAACAATTATATTAATAGCAGTTAATCATATCAAACATTATATTAACTAGGCCAGCACATTCAGTTTCTGTCAGGATCGGGACAGGGATCCAACACGCAGAGTACAAACAGTAGCCAGATACGTATACCGGACCTTAGAATGGCCGGACTAACGTAAGTAGTACAGTATAGAATGGTCAAAGACAAGCCGAGGTCGAGGGTAACAGAAGACAGGTAAGCGAGAGACAAGCCGAATCAAGGGTAACAGAGATAAGCAGAGTAAGGTAAACAAGCCGGGTCAAAACCAAAAGGGATAATAGAATACACAAGCACTGAGTGACTAGAACAAGCTAGAACCACGACAGGGCAATGAGCTAATGAAAGAAGCTCTGTTAAATACCCTGTTCAGAGCAGTAACCACACCTCCGAGACGTCCTGATTGGTCCTGCAGCAATTGACTGACAGGTCGATCCGGGGGAGTGTCCTGATGATGACTTCCTGCCTAGATGGTGTAAAAGGCAGTCACTCCCTCGCGGCCGGCCTTGCATGACCGGATAGACCGCGGGGAAGGGAGTCATCAGACCGTCTGGATGGTGGAACAGCTAAGTCTCTACCTCTTTTGGAGGTAGAGACCACAGGTACCCTGACAGTACCCCCCCTCTCAGATACGCCCACCGGGCGGAATGAACCGGGACGAGATGGGAAGCGAGAGTGATACGCCCTGCGGAGACGGGGAGCATGAACATCCTCCTGAGGTACCCAACTCCTCTCCTCAGGACCATATCCCTTCCAATCAACCAGATATTGTACTCTCCCCCGGGAGATTCGAGAATCAATAATAGAGTTGACCTCATACTCCTCCTGACCCTCCACCTGAACGGAGCGAGGAGGGGCTATTGTGGAGGAAAATCTGTTACATATGAGTGGTTTCAGCAATGAAACGTGAAACGAGTTCGGAATGCGTAAGGTATTAGGAAGAGCTAAACGATACGCAACCGGATTGATACGGGTCAGCACCCTGTAGGGTCCAATATAACGAGGAGCGAACTTCATGGAGGGCACTTTTAAACGGATGTTCCTCGTGCTCAGCCATACCCTATCACCTGGAACAAAGACCGGAGCCGCCCTTCTACGTTTATCAGCGTGTTTCTTGACCAACATAGAGTTGTGCACAAGGATTTGTCGAGTTTGATCCCACAACTTCCTCAAATTGGCAACATGAACATCAACCGACGGCACCCCCTGGGAAGGAGAATCCGAAGGAAGAATAGACGGATGAAAAACATAATTCATGAAGAAGGGGCTTGAATGAGTAGAATCGCAAACGAGATTGTTGTGTGCAAACTCCGCCCAAGGAATCAAACCGACCCAATCATCCTGGTGTTCAGAAACAAAGCATCGTAAATATTGTTCAATTTTCTGGTTGGTACGTTCAGCAGCTCCGTTAGACTGAGGATGATAGGCAGAAGAAAAGTTTAATTTAATACCAAGTTGAGAGCAGAAGGACCTCCAAAAGCGGGAAACAAATTGGGAGCCTCTGTCCGATACAATTTGAGAGGGTATCCCATGTAGGCAAAAAATCTCCTTGGCGAATATCTCTGCCAATTCGGGAGAAGACGGAAGTTTAGGCAGGGGAATGAAGTGTGCCATCCTAGTAAACCTGTCAACCACGGTGAGGATAACAGTCTGTCTTTTAGAGATAGGTAGATCGACAATAAAGTCCATGGCCAAACAGGACCATGGTTTCTCTGGAACCTCCAAGGGTTGCAGGAGTCCACATGGAAGCGTATGGGGTTGTTTGGTTTTAGTACAAACTTCACATGCAGCGATGAACTCCTCAACATCCCTCCGTAAAGTAGACCACCAGAAGTCCTTAGAGATCAAGGCGTAAGTTTTGCGAATACCAGGATGTCCCGCCATCTTGCTATTATGTAAACACTGTAAAAGTTCCAGTTGAAAAGCAGGAGGAACGAAATGACGACCCGCAGGGGTCTGTTTAGGTGCGAGATGTTGCAACTTAATGATCTCGGCCAGTAATGGAGAATGAATCCTGAGATTCGTATTAGCAATGATATTGCACTTCGGAACTATAGAAGAAAGAACTGGTTCAGGTACAGTAGAAGGTTCATATTGGCGAGATAATGCATCGGCTTTAGAGTTTTTAGAACCAGGTCTGTAAGTCAGTACATAATTGAAGTGAGTCAGGAATAAGGACCAACGAGCTTGTCTAGAGGATAAGCGCTTAGCCTCCCCAATATATGACAAGTTTTTGTGGTCTGTCAAAATCGTAATAGGGTGTAGGGTCCCCTCCAACAAATGTCTCCACTCCTTTAAGGCTTTAATGACTGCTAACAGTTCCCTGTCTCCGATGTCATATCTGCTCTCAGCCCCAGAAAGTTTCCTGGAAAAAAAAAACACACGGGTGTAATGGTTTATCTACCGCTAATCTTTGTGACAGAACCGCACCTACTCCTGTCTCAGAGGCATCGACCTCGAGTAGAAACGGCAAAGTCGTATCAGGATGGACTAATATTGGAGCAGAAGCAAAAAGTTCTTTGAGCCTCTTGAAAGCAGCGAGAGCTTCAGGAGACCACGTCTTAGTTTCTGCCCCCTGTTTGGTCATATTGGTAATGGGCGCAATAATAGACGAGTAACCCTTAATGAAGCGCCTATAATAATTGGAGAAACCAATAAACCTCTGAATAGCCTTGAGTCCCTTAGGTAATGGCCAATCTAAAATAGACTGGAGTTTGTCAGGGTCCATCTTAAAACCTTCCCCAGAAATCACGTAACCAAGAAAATCTATCTGAGACTGATCAAAGCTGCATTTTTCCAATTTACAGTATAGACCATGTTGCAGAAGTTTCTGTAATACCGCTCTGACCTGTCTATGGTGAGTTTCAATCTCCCTAGAGTGTATCAGTATGTCGTCTAGGTAGACAATGACACAATCATGTTGAAACTCCCTAAGTACCTCATTAATCAGATCCTGAAATACTGCAGGAGCATTGCAAAGTCCAAACGGCATAACTGTGTATTCATAGTGACCGTACCGAGTATTGAACGCCGTCATCCACTCGTGTCCCTGCTGGACTCTCACCAAATTATATGCCCCTCTGAGATCTAACTTGGTGAAGATTTTGGAGCCCTTAAGACGATCAAATAACTCGGTAATAAGTGGAATAGGATAGGCATTTCTGACAGTTATTTTATTCAAGCCTCGGTAATCGATACAAGGTCTCAGCGTGCCATCCTTTTTCTTAACGAAAAAGAACCCAGCCCCGGCCGGGGAAGAAGACCTCCTAATGAATCCCTTTTCTAAATTCTCCCGAATATACTCCTCTAGAACCAAGTTTTCCTGAACAGACAAAGGATATACATGGCCCCTCGGAGGCATAGTCCCAGGTAGAAGCTTAATTTTACAATCAAATAGCCTGTGTGGCGGCAAAGAATCGGCATTCTTCTTGTCAAATACTGCCTTTAAGTCTAGGTAAAGGTCTGGTATCTGTCTTTCTGTGGACTGAATAGGAGTCTCAGGTATGTTAACATTAGCTAATGGAGAAACCTTGCATAAACACCTATCCTGGCAACCCTGGCCCCACGAGAGTATCTCCCCTAACTCCCAATCGATAATAGGGTTATGTTTCTTCAACCATGGGTACCCCAGAACTATGGGAACGGAAGGGGATGAAATGAGCAAAAGAGATAAATTCTCCACGTGTAGGATACCAACATTTAAACTAATGGGTATGGTTTCACGAAAGATAACAGGGTCTAGTAGTGGTCTACCATCTATGGCCTCAACGGCCAAGGGTGTCTCCCTTAGCTGGGATGGGAAATTGTTCTTAATAGCAAAGGCTTGGTCGATAAAATTCTCAGCAGCACCGGAATCTATCAATGCCATAGCCCTTACTACTTCCTTCTCCCAAGTTAAGGAAACTGGTAGCAGAAGCCTGTGATCTTTATAATTAGGAGTAGAGGACAAAATAGAAACACCCAAGGCTTGTCCTCTAGAGAGACTTAGGTGCGAGCGTTTCCCGGACGGTTAGGACAGTTCGAGAGTAAATGACCCTTGGCTCCACAATACATACACAAACCCTCTCTTCTCCTGTACTGTCTTTCCTCCTCAGAGAGGCGGGTATAACCTATCTGCATAGGTTCAGGAAGCAAAGATACCGTGGAGTCAGGACTTGGAAAAGCGGGGGCTAACCTAAAAGAAGGTCTCCGGTTCCTCTCTCGAGTGTTCTGTCTCTCTCTTAAACGTTCATCTATACGAGAGATGAACGAAATTAAATCTTCTAAATTCTCAGGGAGTTCTCTGGTAGCAACCTCATCAAGGATTACTTCAGATAGGCCATTCAAAAATACATCCATATACGCCTGCTCATTCCACTTGACTTCTGACGCCAGAGACCTGAACTCTAGTGCATAATCCACCAGTGTTCGGTTCTCCTGTCTCAGGCGCAACAGTAATCTGGCTGCATTAACCTTTCTACCTGGAGGATCAAATGTTCTTCTAAAAGCAGCTACAAATGCGTTATAGTTATACACTAATGGGTTATCGTTCTCCCATAGTGGGTTGGCCCATCTCAGAGCTTTCTCAATAAGTAGGGTGATAATAAATCCTACCTTTGCCCTATCTGTAGGATAAGAGCGGGGTTGCAATTCAAAGTGGATACTAATTTGGTTTAAAAAACCACGACACTTCTCAGGAGCCCCACCATAGCGTACTGGGGGGGGTAATGCGAGAAGAAGCACCCACTGTGGCTACCTCTAGACCTAAACTGACAGGAGAAACAGGGGTATTACGTATCTCCTCTGGTGGGTTATTGGCATGAGATAATAGAGCCTGTAGCGCAAGCGCCATCTGATCCATTCTGTGATCCATGGCTTCAAACCTAGGATCAGGAGAAGCCAGCTGACTGTTTGTACTTGCAGGATCCATTGGCCCTGTCGTAATGTCAGGATTGGGACAGGGATCCAACACGCAGAGTACAAACAGTAGCCAGATACGTATACCGGACCTTAGAATGGCCGGACTAACGTAAGTAGTACAGTATAGAATGGTCAAAGACAAGCCGAGGTCGAGGGTAACAGAAGACAGGTAAGCGAGAGACAAGCCGAATCAAGGGTAACAGAGATAAGCAGAGTAAGGTAAACAAGCCGGGTCAAAACCAAAAGGGATAATAGAATACACAAGCACTGAGTGACTAGAACAAGCTAGAACCACGACAGGGCAATGAGCTAATGAAAGAAGCTCTGTTAAATACCCTGTTCAGAGCAGTAACCACACCTCCGAGACGTCCTGATTGGTCCTGCAGCAATTGACTGACAGGTCGATCCAGGGGAGTGTCCTGATGATGACTTCCTGCCTAGATGGTGTAAAAGGCAGTCACTCCCTCGCGGCCGGCCTTGCATGACCGGATAGACCGCGGGGAAGGGAGTCATCAGGCCGTCTGGATGGTGGAACAGCTAAGTCTCTACCTCTTTTGGAGGTAGAGACCACAGGTACCCTGACAGTTTCTCCCATATCGTGATTCGTCTGAATTTCGGGTCAATCCGTGCTTCATCTGAAATTCCGAAATCTGAAGCACAATGTGCACGAATCACAAAACAAACTAAATATACAAGGGACAAAACCATTTTCACACACTTTTTGTTCAAAATGTGTTTGAACATGGTTTCACGGATAAAAATATATCTGGACTGAAATGCTGCATTGGACGTAGTGTGATTTGCCTGAAACAATATTTGTGTAGAACAAATCCGTTTGGATAAGCTAATTTTTTTCACCATGCACATGTCTAATATTAACTAGTAACATAACAAGTAAAATATGCAAACTGTAGCAGATAATGTAGAAGATAACATAACATTGTAACAAGAAAAACAAAGCAAGTATAGACAAAGACAAAGGTTTCCCTTTAATTTCTCATTATCGATGTAGAAGTGTAAATCTCTACCTTAGTATTTCTATTGCTTCGCTGCTACGTCTCTTTTAATGATAAAATACATAATTGTTTCAGTAAATAGAACAGCTTAGCATATGTAAAGGGACATAACTTATCTTCATAGCTAATATTGGTTAGGGTGCATTGAGGTTCCTTGTCACTTTGTCCCTGAACATAAATGAATGCACATGTAGCAGTTTGCAGTAGCTGCAGCTTTAAGATGGACCCTTCAATGCCTGATGTCAAATAAAAAATGTTGGCTTCCTCGATAAATGTTCAAATTCACCCAACTTGTGAATGTTACCAGCTACTATACCAGAAAGACACAAAGGCTTTCTTCCTGAAAACATCAGAGAATCTAACATTTTGGGAGCAGACACTATATAGATGACTTCCTTACTTGTTATAAATTGCTATAAATTCATCAAGAATCATCAACTGATCTACTGATGCCTTAACATACCCCTGCTAATGCGATATGAGCCTATCCTTTAAGGGCTCTATTCCATGTGAGTGTGTTTCATATTCACATACATCATTCCTTATTTTAAACATATTGCATTACATTTAGTTTTTAGTTTTTTTTTATGTCCTAGTGACATTTTGTTTACTCTTCCACATTGCTTGTAAGGGTAAGTGTATATCTATAGCGCTCCACTAGGTTTACCTAAAGTGGATTGGTTTTACTTAGTTCACTCTGATTTGTTGCATGATATTTTGTTAAGTTGAGGGTACTTTCATGTGTATAGTAGCTCCTATACCATTGGTGTTATATACTTCTATATAACTTCTTTGTTGCACAGTGAACTTTATTTTTTTTATATGCACACCTATGTTATTTAAGCAGTAAAGTAATACTCCAAGGGAGACTTAGAGAATAAGAACTGGAAGACATAAAAATAAGAATTATTTTTAGAAAGTATTTTGAATAAATATCAGATTTTATGCAAACTAGCAACAATGCAAAAAAAAAAAAATGGAAAGAAAAGAAAAGAAAGTAAAACTACCCTAAGCTACTTAAAGTCATGTTTAAATGTAAATAGGATTAGAACAGTTTAATTATTCTAATTAATACAAAACATTTAATTGTTCTGCAGCAAACCTGGCATCTCTTCTCTAAAATTTAATCGAGTACTAATTTTTTTTTTGCACCACTCGCTGAATGCATTCTGCAGATTATAGTATTGAAGCAGATGCCAAACATTTTATAAATAGCAGAAGCAGTAAAGCTGGTGATTTGCAGACCAAATTTTGTGAGTTCAGAACTTGGAAGTCAATATGAATCCAATTACCAGAGACTGAGTATAGAACTTCTACCTCTGTCTGGTTTTAAGGAGAAATAAAAAGACATTATCCCAGAATACGTTATTGTTTTATATATATCTCTTTGACCACCAAACGTTCAGTTAAATGCTATCGATATCTGGGCGTTATAATATGGCACTTTCCTTTTTAATTTGCTGTTTAATCTGTCTTGACCCTTATATTTTATCATTTGTATGGTTCTTCCTCGTAAAGGGGTACATTGTGGTAAATAATTTAAAGTTGATGAACAGAACAGACATCCCCATGTGTTTATTTTTAGTGCACTGATTTGTAGGTTCTGACAACTGACCATGATCATATCTATGGGACTTTAATCAAAATTGTGAACACACTGGGCAGATGGCCGGCAAAATAAACTGCAGATCAATAATGTATGGATTGCAGGATTTCCTGATGGTATAAATCTAGCTTCTTGAAGTATATAGTCTAGGGAAATTGGTTTATGAGAATATCAGTGGTTTACAGAGCAATGCAATCTTATTATTTTTTTTATTTTTTTTTAGTGCCATCCAATGAATCACACTGTCAGAAATGTTAAGACTGGGCATACGAACACACACACATATACTCATCCATCGCTCTCATGGAAATAAAAATGTGATTTCAGGCAAGTATGAGCCTTTTATGCACATTGCTGTAGTAGAGTACAAACCAATAGACTCTATCTAGCTCCGAGTACCACTTGGATTTTTCTTTGTACAGCACCACAAAGTATGTTGGTGCTGCATAAGCAAGTTGCAGTTATTTTTGCATTTTGGTGCCATACTTGCATACTTTAGTTTTTTTTTGTTATTTTATTTGTTATTTTATTTTTGCATTTATCTGTGCTCATGACATTCAGTTTCTCACTAAAGTTCAGAGGACTTTCTGATACAGACATACAGCATTTTTTGTATGGCATTCAATATGTTGATTTATTGAACTAATTGAAAGTAATAAGCCCAGCTACAAACGTGTCAAGTTTGCACTTTCATACAATATGACAATTAAAGCAAATCTAACTATATTATTTGGTTATGTATTTATTTATTGGATAAGACTGCTTACATGGCAAACATCATATATAACAGTAATTTAAATGGTCTCTATAGGCACCAAGACAACTTCATCTCAATGAAAAGGTCTGGGTGCCATTCCCCTGTCTCTATAACCCCTACTAAAATCATTGCCGTTTTGCTGGAACAACAGTGTTTTCATTGCAGGATTAACATGCATCTAGTGGCTGTCATGAAGATAGCTATAACCGAGTTTAACTCTGTTATAGATTAAATGATTCTCATAGAGAGCATTTGATTGGCACAGAGGGCAGTTTTTGTAGATCACTGTGACGTGAGATTTAAGGTAAACACATTTACCTTAGGGGGATGCATACATAGGGGGCATTCACATAGGTATTGGAACACTAAAGTGTAAGAAATACATTGTGGCGAATGTAACCTCGCCACATGTTCTTGGAGTGGTCTGTTTGCCAGCCTCCTGCCTCAGGAGTATGGGCTATGCACAAAGGCTCATAAAAGACCTTGTTCGTGCCTTCTTGTCTATTCTGTTCAGTAGTTTGCATTCCCATCCTGTTTTAACATTGTCCAGTTCGACTACCGAACAACCGCATGAACGAGGGACCATCCGGGATCTTGTTAACACCTATTAACAACTTGGAACATTTCTCACCGCAGTGTTCTAATTGTTCGTCTGGGTGGCCACAATTCCTATGGACAACCATGAGGTGGCGGCCATCTTGTTCACATGAATGCAGGCGTTTGGGCATGAATCTCATGGAACTAAAATCGGACACAGAAACTCCCGAATACCTCTGGACTTCCATGCGTTTGGTTTTATACAAGTTAGAAGGGCACTGTTCGGTGGGATCGTTTGTCTGGATGAGGGGAACAAGCTCCAGGGTAAGAACATTGGCTATGTTTATTAGTTTTTAAGCTACCAAACTAGACCGACCGCAAGCCCAGATCCTCTGAAACTATTTTGGGCATGGGACCATGCGTGCGGTCGGTCAAATAAATGACTTCCAGGAAATTCCTGAACCCCTGAACTGATATGGGCATTTTTTGGATATCTTGGTCACCAAGAACAGGGAAATCAGGGGGTGTAACTTGTAGGGTTTTATGTGTTTTGGGGGGACCTTTTGGGGTGTTTGGGAAAATGTTTTGTGTTTGGAGATAATTGAGTTTAGTATAAGTGCTTGACTCAATTATCTCCCAGGTACAGAGGAGGGATTAACCTATTATGTATGGGGGTGTTCGTGATCTGAGAGCCAATGTGATTGTGTAATTGTTTATACTGTGGCTTACTCTCAGGTCTAGGGGGGGGGGGGTCCCCTTGCATGAGGTGCCCCTTGCATATAAGGCCATTTGTGGCTCCCATTAAACAAGTTCCTGCTTACCCTCAACATAGAGTCTCATCTCATGTGGGGGGGGGGGGGCAGCTGTATCTACCCAGGGGTTTGCTATATCACAATACTGCCCTGGGTTATAATAACTAGCTCTTATAAGAGCTGTACCTGCTCTACTCTCTGGAGTAGGAGAGGTTCACCCACTGGAAGCTGGATCCTGGTCTTGGGTCCAGGGTGGAGGACGGCGAGTTCCCTGCCAAGCTGTAATGCTGGATGTGAGAATTACGGTGCTGCTGGTGTCTGGTGGAGTGCTGGAAGTCCTTGGTGAGCACTAGGTAGCATCAATTGGCGGGGTGCCAGATGGCCCGTCACATACATGTTTGACATTCTTTATTTTTGGCAACTTCTGGGTTGGCAATCTATGTGTCATGGTGCACCGGAAAAGGCAGGTGCATTGCACTCACTTACCAGGTGCCACATGGGTCTCGGTGTCCAGGAGTAAGGGACACACCAAGCTCTCTTCCCAGCTGCCGGCAAGGTACACAGTTCTTTGGTTGTATGCTTTGTTTCTCACATGCTTGCCCTTGCAGCCACTCCATAGGTTGTGGCATGCAGGGGGAAGGCAGGCACACACTGTCTGCCCTATGGCCTGCCTCCCTCACTGGCGGGCACCTTGCTGTATATTTAGTGTGTCCCCCATGCTGCTCCAGGATCCCCTCAGGGTGTCAGGACCCTGTGGGATCCTTTCTAGTCTAGCCATGAGCAGTGATGGGAATAACTGGATCAAGGGACGCCACCCACATAGTGGGTGTGGATGCCTACTTACCCAGAAGAGGCCATCTACTTATATTGCCCCATAGTCCTTTCCTCATGGGAGGGTTTCCATTCCCTCTCCCCTATTTAAACCCAGATAACCTAGGGTTCTTTGCTCTTTTGTCTTGTGAACGCCCTGAAATGACGTGACAAGCCTCCTCTGCCTGAACCTGCCTTCGTTAACCCTTACCTACCTGAACCTGCCTTGGTTAACTCCTGCCTGCCTGAACATGCCTTGGTTAACCCATGCCTGATCCTGCCTGGATCTTTGGTTAACCTTTAGTCTGACTTATCTTGTCCTGGATTGCCTGGTTAACCTTAATCTACTTTAATTGCCTGCTAAAGAATATCTGTTTGCTGGTCCTGCCTGGACTATCCAGTTAAAAAAAAAAAAAAAACCATTCCTTTTGCTTCCCAATCCTGGGAAGACTTTCAGTTAGGTAACTTTGCTTTTTCCTTTCTCTGTATACAAAGCCCATTTAACCCCAAACAATTACACTATGGATGTATTTAAAAACGATACAACTTGACATGTTTTGCCTGACTCATATGCAGACTTCCTCAAGAGTTGTAGTTGAATCCTTCCCTCCTTTGTTAAATACCTGAACTCCACTGGATTTTGATGCAACTACAAGCTGACTGCTCCTTCCGCCAATGAGACTGTGTTCATTGAGTGGGGAAAAGTCAATTGTGCATGCATCACCAGCAGAGCAACACAAAACAACTTTATTAATACATTCAATGGGTAGCAACCCGGTTTATTATTCCAGAGGTTGTTATAATTTCACAAACAATAATATGTATTCTAAACAGATTTCCACCTAAAATGAGTTGGACTAAAATAGGCGCAATGAGAAAACCTATTATTGACTTCCCTGTAACAATCTTTTGTTAACTCATTTTGCACCACATTCATAGTTCATGAAGCAGGGCTAGCCTTAGGCGAGTGAAAATTTAGCCCTGTTGAGTAGAATTGTAACCCTACTTAAAGGGACACTGTAGGCACCGAGACCACTTAAACTCATTGAAGTGGTCTGGGTGCTGTGTCCCTTTTGCACTTAGTGCTGTAATATAAAACTTTGCAGTTCCAGAGATCAGTTTTGTATTCCTGGAACTACAGTATCCCTTTGATGGGCCTTGTACTCTCCAGGCTTGCAGCAGTTGTGAGTATCTTTTACAGTCTGGCTAGTTGTGTGAGACTTAAAAATGTAAAACTCTGTTCATCAAGGATCTTAAGTTAGTCGCTAAATACACTATGCTAGTGGAAAATATCCTGCATGTTTTGCATTGGCAACTCTATTAAGCCGGCCATTCATTATATGAGTTGTCCATTACATTTTGATGGTTGGTTATGAATAAATTACATTATAAAATTACAATCCCACAGAAGACAACCTTTTATACTTCAGTTTTACTGTGCACTAACAGCAAATGCATTTTTGTTTTACATCTGAGGTTAGATTTTACCTTTGCATTTCTTTAGACTGAGCAGTACTTTAGCCAAAAATTGTAAAGCTAATTCATAGCATGGCTGAACATAGTGACACATCCTTGTGATGGAGAGCACTGCTCAGTTGAAAGAAGTAGTAGTTGGCACATTCACCAGAAGTAATCCATAATTATTTTAATATATAGAAGATACGCTTGTCATAGAAGGAATGCATTTTCTTGTATTCCGTCATTTTATTTTCTTTAAACGATGAATACTTTCTCTTTTACATGATGTGACAGCACATAACTCAAACATACTATATATTATTTCAGGAAATTCATACCATATTGCTGCAGTTAAGACATTTCAATGTACTTGATTAATAATAAGAATGTAGACCATTTAAAAATCACAGAATATTATACTGAAATATGTACCTGCCACATTATTTTATGATTGCTTGTCATTGCAATTTGGTCTGCATATTTGAATTGTTCTGTAAAATAAATTAATTAATTAAATAAAAAAAAACATTAAAAAAATATATATATATATATAGATATCTATACATATATATCTATACATATATATATGTATACATATATTTTTTATTTTAAACATGAAATGATATTTATTATTGTAATTTAAAAAAAAACCACATATATATGTCTATTGTAATATAGATATATATGTATATATGGAGACACCATAATAATCTACAAAACCATAGGTCAAGTGCTTTATGAACGTCTAGAGCAGCTCATTTGCATTTTTTTTATCTTAAAACATGCTTTTGAATTATGTATCATTCACAGCTTGTTTTTTCAAATTAGAATTAGATTTAAAGAGTTATTCATCAAACACTGGCTATTGTTCATATGGACAGAATACTATGAAAATGGACGAATTTCAATTGGAAAGGTAGTTTGTGTATTTATCAGGCGTTGTAAGGTGTAGCTGCATCTATGTATTTGAATGTATTCACAAATAGGGAACCTGGATTTGGTGATATGGTGAGTCTAATATTCTGGGTTCTAAACCACTTGAATAATCATTAATTACATAAATACTAGTAAAGCACAAGATGTGTATGTGTATATATGCATGGAAATCGAGTCTAGTATTCTAAAAGTTATAGTTGTTTGAAGTAATCACCCAGAAGCCCCTCAGACAAGGGCAACTATCTTGCTTACTTTCATTGTATAACTTTGGTGTTTTGATGTAATTGCTAATATGCATTGATAGCAGAAATGTCTTATACATGATACCTAATGTACCATTGTCTATAAAACTGCTAAATAAAGATTGTATGAAAAAAGTACCTCTAATAACACCTTTAATCTCATTTCATTAATTGGACACCATGTTTGCCAATTTCCAACTCTAACTTTTGATGAAGTTATTAGCCAAGAGTCTGACACATTTATATATAAAGGGTTCAAGTATTTTTTTCTTGCCACTGTATACCCACATGTATAGTATAATATACATTTATAACAATACACAAATACAAGACTACATAGGTCAATATAGACACTAATAATAAAGGTGAAAAAAGATTACAAAACAAGATTTGTGTTCTTCACTATATTGTGGTTCTACTTGCCACTATTGGCCGATAACTCTTTTTGCAGCAAAATTGTTATGTGTAACCATTAAAACCTACAGAGAAGATGTTTGACCCACGCAATAAAACAAAACACAATAAATAAAAAAAATAAAAAAACTGAAGAAAAAGCTGTCAAAATGAAAATAATGCCTTATAGAATAGAAGTATGAAAAGAGAACGCAGGGATATTGAAAAACACGGCTTTTTATAAAAATGAGGGAGTATTATATCCTTTCAGACTGTGAATCCCAAAGCCTTTAAGTATTTTAATACACCCCTGTCACTTTAGTAGACATGGAGCTAAGAAAATTCATACTCCTCACAAATAAATCATAAGTCATGACATTCAGATGTGACTGCTCGGACTTACAGAGAATTTTATAAGCCTATCATGCTTGAGGGGTGTTTTTAAAATTACTAAACAATTCCCTTGATAGACAACCTATAGCTCTTTCTTCTATTGGATCTTGCTAGGTTACACTGATAATGACAGGTTATGTATAAACTATACACATCATGTAATAGAGATAAATAAAACAAGACTATCCTGGTCAGATCTGATAAATAGCTTTGTTCTTGAATGTCGAGCAGCAATTTATTTGCTTCCAAGTAAATACTGATTCAATACAACACTACTGCACCCTTCACCATTATTTCTTTTTATACTTTAATACATTTACATTTATATTCAGTAACCACACATGCTGCTTTAGTGATGGAATGCATCAATGTTTGATAGATGCAATAGAATATTTTAAAAAGAATAATCATCATGTTTTCAAGTTGTATTATATTGTAAGTTTTATCATCATTTGTTATGTCCATAGCTAATAATATTCTATGTGAATTTATTAAGGAATTCCAGTAATAAAAACGTGTACACTTTCTTGGTGAAGATGGCTACCTATTCTGGATTAAAAGTACATGTCAAGTACCCACAACATCCTGCTATTATGGGCTTTAGTGCCCATGGCAAGATGCCAATTCCTTTTAGTATGGTTTGACAACATATCTCTGTCCTGCCAGGTACCTGCAGCCACACTCATTGACTTCAGTCTACTCCAGCAACAGAAGCCAGAAGTATCTATAAAGTAAAGCAAGGCTGATGCAGGGCCATGCTCATTAAATTAGTGCCTTGCTTTGAATTCTAGAGCATTTAGAATTCACCTACTGGAGAAGACCATACAAACCGGATGCATTACGTTTGATGCATGTCGAACATAGAAAATATGCTGTTTTTTTTCTCTTTCTACAATGTATATCATCGTGATTTAATAGGACAATGGGTATATAGGCAGGTGTAGATAAGTAGTTGAAAACAAAACTTAATAAAGGTAAGAAAACCAAAATGTGGTGTGGCCAGGGCCGGTGCAAGGACTTCTGTCTACACAGGCGAAGACACATTTTGCTGCCCCCAAAATGTATCTTCACCTGTCTAATATTCCCACTTTTGCCCCTCTTACCCATTCTTTTGCCCCTTTTGTGCATCTTACCACCTTTTTCTCTTGTTTTCCCTTTTTGTATATTGCATCCCCTTTTTGGCATTCTTTTTTATGTTTTGTGTCTTCATCCCACTTTTCTTTACCCCCTTGCGTCACACACTCACTCGCTCATACACACACTGACCGTTACACACACACACTGACCATTACACACATACTGCTTACACACACACACACACACACACACACAATCTCTTACGCACTTGCACTGCTTATACACACACACACACAAACAGTCTCTTACACACACTGCTAATACACACTCACTGGCTGTAACACAAACACAGTCTCTTACACACACACAGCTTATAGACACACACACTAACTCTTACACACACAGACACACACACACTGGCTCTAACACACACACACACTAACTCTTACACAGACACACACACACACTGGCTCTAACACACACTAACTCTTACACACACACACACACACTGGCTCTAACACACACACTAACTCTTACACAAACACACACACTGGCTCTAACACACACACTAACTCTTACACACACACACACACACACTAACTCTTACACACACACACACACACACACTGGCTCTAACACATACACACTAACTCTTACACACACACACTGCCTCTAACACACACACACACACACTAACTCTTGCACACACACACTAACTCTTACACACACACACACACACACTGCTCTAACACACACACTAACTCTTACACACACACACTAACTCTTACACACACACACTGGCTCTAACACACACACACACACACACACACTGGCTCTAACACACACACACACACTAACTCTTACACACACACACTGGCTCTAACACACACACACACATACTAACTCTTACACACACACACTGGCTCTAACACACACACACTTACTCTTACACACACACACACACTAACTCTTATACACACACACTGGCTCTAACACACACACACTTACTCTTACACACACACACACACACACACACACACACTAACTCTTACACACACATACACACTTACTGTTTCTTATAGTTGCTAAACAGAGGTCCCGCTGCACTGTAGTAGCTTTCCTCCTCTCTCCACAGCAATTGGGCGCTGGGATATGATGTCACATATCCCAGCGGCCTGTAGCTCAGGACGAGATTTGCCGCGGTCGCTCCTCGCTGCTCCGCCCCCTTCCCTCAGTGGCTGCATGTTTCCCAGCCAGCTGAGCAGATTGCTGCAGAAATTGACCGGCAGGAGCGGAGTTCTCTGTGCTCCCGCCGATCACTTGGACATTTTTGCGCCCCTCGGGTCCGTGCGCCCTAAGACGGCCGCTTGTGCCGCCTTATGGTAGTGCCGGCCCTGGGTGTGGCACCAAATAAATTCCTCTTCTCCTTAATTGTGTATTGGTAAGAAGATTACTGTGAACCCCTTTCTGTTCTCAAACCAGCTGAAAATGAACCAGTTATTACTATGATGGCTAATATGAATTGCTTTCACCTTTTAGCCGCACCTCTTTCCTTTTTTACCCAGAAGCAGAAAGAAACTGGGACATAGATGTGGTTAAAGTAAGGTTAGCAGGGAAGTGAGTGCCACTTTATCATCTGCTGTCAGTTTTATGTTGAACAATTGAAGAAATATATTTAGTTAAAACATAACATAACTTTAACACTTTGATGGCCAGCCCATTGCAATGTTTTCCCCAAATAATCCTCCTAAGAACCTATGTTCCCTCTTGCTGCACATCATTTTACAGCAAGAATCTGGTGGGTCCACTCACTCAATAAACCTCATAAATTGTATGCATATTTGAAGTTTCAGCGCTTAGTAGATAATCCCCCTCTAAATCAAAGCGGGTCTTAAAATAAGAAACAGTGAGGAAAACATGTATAACACTGTAGACCTAACAGAACTAAAGATAAACATATATATGCTAACAAAGAAATAAATAAATAAAAATAGGATGGACTAAAAATGGAAAAAATCCACAAAATATAAGTCCCAGATGAAAATGTGAAAAAATGTCGCTATGAAAAAACCAAAGTCTCATCTAAAGGGAAATCCAAAGTACACAATAGGGAAAAAGGAAGTCCTGCACCAAAATCCTACTGTGTAGTAGAGAGTAGAGGTCCAGATATACGAAAATACCTTAGATAAAAGGGAAACAGAAACGGTGTATAGTATAAAACCGTAACACAATTTATTCAATGTAAAATCCCCCCCCCTACAAAAAAACTCTTACACAGAAAAAAGAGATACTCATCATGTAACGGACTGCTGTCATGCCCAGTGGTAAGTTCGGAATGAAGCTGTGGTTCCTCCAAGAAGACAGGGAACTGCCCGGTGCACTCGGGTAGAAATGTCCTGGATGCTGGCAGGGAAAAAAACCCACAGCGAACTTGCGGCAGAAGCGGCTGAAGTTGGAAGCCGGTAAGGCAGAAAATGCTGCAGATGAAGTCTCTATAGACACCTGATCAACGCGTTTCGCCCCTACTACGGGGGCTTTTTCAAGATAGGTGTCTCATGCCCGGCTTGGCAGTTATATACCTTTGCCGGGTGAAAATTCATTTAAAATCTTAAAGGTGCAGTTACAAGCAAATAAAAACTTTAAGCAAAATAAAAACTTTATCAATAAACGTAGACATCTCATTCCAATTAAAAGACTGTGACTTGAAATGTACAAATAGCTGAGATGGTGATGTCTAAGCATCTTTTCTCGTGAAAAATCAGGAGTATATCTTAACCATATTTGGAGCAAATATATATATAGTTTGCATGCGCTGTATTTCCAGTGTAACAACATTTCAGTACATGTACTACATAATGGCGACTGCTGTATACTTTTTTTACTGTTTAAATATAGCACTCTATTGGCATCAGCGATAAAAAGTATATTTTAAACTTAAAGACAGCTGTAAAAAGATATATAAAAAGTAGAATAACAACAAACTGTCTGATTCAAATTGGGACCTACATGTTAAAGTATCACAGTAACGATAGCAACAGTGTCTGTTGGGTCATTTTTGAATCCCAACAATGATAGGGGTTTATCTTCTAAACCTCTTTACGGGTCACCTTCATAAAAAACTTTTCGATAGAGATACACAGAGCACTATAATATATTCATAAGTTCCAGCTCTGCATTTAGACCCCATGGAACAAGGGTTTTTAAGTTATAAATCCAAAACATCTCTCGATAGGTTAATATTTTACTCAGCTCCCCTCCCCTCCATGGCACTTCTAGTTTTTCAATGCCACAATATGATAGGAGTGTGGGGTCACGATTGTGATGTGTGTTAAAGTGTTGGGAGAGTGTGTGTTTATCAAACCCTCTTTTTATATTATACACATGTTCCCTGAGCCTGGTTTTTAATGTTCTTTTGGTTTGACCTATATACTGGAGGCCACATGGGCACTCCAGTTTATATATGACCTGTTTTGTATTGCACGTAATGCAGTTCTTAATCTGGAATGTTTGTTTGGTTGTTGAGGACTGAAAGGTGGTACAGTTTTTTCCTATCGTGCTCAGTTTGCATATGTGGCAACTGCCACATTTATAGTACCCCTTTTGGCCATTTAAAAAATGGTGATGGGATCCAGATGGTTTGCTGTAACTATGGACCAGTTTGTTCCGTAGCGTAGGAGCCCCCCTAAAAATAACTCTAGGTATAGCTGGTAAAAGCGTAGCCAAAGCAGCATCTTGGCGAAGTAGGTGCCAATGTTTCCGTATGCTGTTTTTGATCTTATACGCCTGGGCACTATAATTGAAAACCAGGGGACATAAATCTTCATTGTTTTTGTTTGACTCCACATTTTTATATTTCTTATGTAGAATGTTTTCACGTTCAATATTCGTCACTTTTTCCAGAGCTGTATCTAGTGCTTCCTCGTCATATCTTTTTTCTATGAACTGGTGTTTCACTTTTTGAAGTTGTTGGGTACATATTTCAGGGTCAGAACAATTTTTCTTGACCCTTAGAAATTGTCCGAAAGGGACACCTGAAAGCCAAGTGGGATAATGGCAACTGGAAGTTAGAATGTAGCTGTTGACGTCTACACTCTTGAAAAAGGTTTTAGACTTGAGGGTACTCTGGTGATCCGTGTACAGGACCAAGTCCAGGAAATCTATGTTACTGGAACTGTACTTATATGTGAATGATAGATTGTATTCGTTGTTGTTGATATATTTCAGAAACTTTAATAGTTCTGTTTCCCCTCCTCTCCAAATAAAAAAACAGTCATCAATGTACCGTCTATAGAAGACCAGGTTCGCCTCCCACTGGTGTCCTTGCCAGATGGATAGGTTTTCCCAGTATGCCATAAAGATGTTCGCGTAGCTTGGGGCGAACCTGGTCCCCATAGCGGTACCATTGATCTGCAAATAGATGTCATTGCCGTGCCAAAAGAAATTATTGTTGAGTATAAAATCAATGCATTCTATCAAGAATTCTACTTGTTCCACCAGCATGGTGGGGTCCTCATATAGAGTCTTTCTCACTGCTCTTAATCCCTGATCATGTCTGATAACAGTATACAGTGACGTAACGTCGCATGTAACCATAATGTAATTCTGCTCCCATTGTAGATTTTCGATATTCACAAGCAGATCCCCACTATCTTTTAAATATGATTTGGCCTTTTTCACAAAAGGTTGTAATATTACAACCTTTTGTGAAAAAGGCCAAATCATATTTAAAAGATAGTGGGGATCTGCTTGTGAATATCGAAAATCTACAATGGGAGCAGAATTACATTATGGTTACATGCGACGTTACGTCACTGTATACTGTTATCAGACATGATCAGGGATTAAGAGCAGTGAGAAAGACTCTATATGAGGACCCCACCATGCTGGTGGAACAAGTAGAATTCTTGATAGAATGCATTGATTTTATACTCAACAATAATTTCTTTTGGCACGGCAATGACATCTATTTGCAGATCAATGGTACCGCTATGGGGACCAGGTTCGCCCCAAGCTACGCGAACATCTTTATGGCATACTGGGAAAACCTATCCATCTGGCAAGGACACCAGTGGGAGGCGAACCTGGTCTT
Source organism: Pelobates fuscus (assembly GCF_036172605.1). Taxonomy (NCBI): domain Eukaryota; kingdom Metazoa; phylum Chordata; class Amphibia; order Anura; family Pelobatidae; genus Pelobates; species Pelobates fuscus. The sequence continues at coordinate 90,110,275 of NC_086323.1, forward strand.
CTATAGACGGTACATTGATGACTGTTTTTTTATTTGGAGAGGAGGGGAAACAGAACTATTAAAGTTTCTGAAATATATCAACAACAACGAATACAATCTATCATTCACATATAAGTACAGTTCCAGTAACATAGATTTCCTGGACTTGGTCCTGTACACGGATCACCAGAGTACCCTCAAGTCTAAAACCTTTTTCAAGAGTGTAGACGTCAACAGCTACATTCTAACTTCCAGTTGCCATTATCCCACTTGGCTTTCAGGTGTCCCTTTCGGACAATTTCTAAGGGTCAAGAAAAATTGTTCTGACCCTGAAATATGTACCCAACAACTTCAAAAAGTGAAACACCAGTTCATAGAAAAAAGATATGACGAGGAAGCACTAGATACAGCTCTGGAAAAAGTGACGAATATTGAACGTGAAAACATTCTACATAAGAAATATAAAAATGTGGAGTCAAACAAAAACAATGAAGATTTATGTCCCCTGGTTTTCAATTATAGTGCCCAGGCGTATAAGATCAAAAACAGCATACGGAAACATTGGCACCTACTTCGCCAAGATGCTGCTTTGGCTACGCTTTTACCAGCTATACCTAGAGTTATTTTTAGGGGGGCTCCTACGCTACGGAACAAACTGGTCCATAGTTACAGCAAACCATCTGGATCCCATCACCATTTTTTAAATGGCCAAAAGGGGTACTATAAATGTGGCAGTTGCCACATATGCAAACTGAGCACGATAGGAAAAAACTGTACCACCTTTCAGTCCTCAACAACCAAACAAACATTCCAGATTAAGAACTGCATTACGTGCAATACAAAACAGGTCATATATAAACTGGAGTGCCCATGTGGCCTCCAGTATATAGGTCAAACCAAAAGAACATTAAAAACCAGGCTCAGGGAACATGTGTATAATATAAAAAGAGGGTTTGATAAACACACACTCTCCCAACACTTTAACACACATCACAATCGTGACCCCACACTCCTATCATATTGTGGCATTGAAAAACTAGAAGTGCCATGGAGGGGAGGGGAGCTGAGTAAAATATTAACCTATCGAGAGATGTTTTGGATTTATAACTTAAAAACCCTTGTTCCATGGGGTCTAAATGCAGAGCTGGAACTTATGAATATATTATAGTGCTCTGTGTATCTCTATCGAAAAGTTTTTTATGAAGGTGACCCGTAAAGAGGTTTAGAAGATAAACCCCTATCATTGTTGGGATTCAAAAATGACCCAACAGACACTGTTGCTATCGTTACTGTGATACTTTAACATGTAGGTCCCAATTTGAATCAGACAGTTTGTTGTTATTCTACTTTTTATATATCTTTTTACAGCTGTCTTTAAGTTTAAAATATACTTTTTATCGCTGATGCCAATAGAGTGCTATATTTAAACAGTAAAAAAAGTATACAGCAGTCGCCATTATGTAGTACATGTACTGAAATGTTGTTACACTGGAAATACAGCGCATGCAAACTATATATATATTTGCTCCAAATATGGTTAAGATATACTCCTGATTTTTCACGAGAAAAGATGCTTAGACATCACCATCTCAGCTATTTGTACATTTCAAGTCACAGTCTTTTAATTGGAATGAGATGTCTACGTTTATTGATAAAGTTTTTATTTTGCTTAAAGTTTTTATTTGCTTGTAACTGCACCTTTAAGATTTTAAATGAATTTTCACCCGGCAAAGGTATATAACTGCCAAGCCGGGCATGAGACACCTATCTTGAAAAAGCCCCCGTAGTAGGGGCGAAACGCGTTGATCAGGTGTCTATAGAGACTTCATCTGCAGCATTTTCTGCCTTACCGGCTTCCAACTTCAGCCGCTTCTGCCGCAAGTTCGCTGTGGGTTTTTTTCCCTGCCAGCATCCAGGACATTTCTACCCGAGTGCACCGGGCAGTTCCCTGTCTTCTTGGAGGAACCACAGCTTCATTCCGAACTTACCACTGGGCATGACAGCAGTCCGTTACATGATGAGTATCTCTTTTTTCTGTGTAAGAGTTTTTTTGTAGGGGGGGGGATTTTACATTGAATAAATTGTGTTACGGTTTTATACTATACACCGTTTCTGTTTCCCTTTTATCTAAGGTATTTTCGTATATCTGGACCTCTACTCTCTACTACACAGTAGGATTTTGGTGCAGGACTTCCTTTTTCCCTATTGTGTACTTTGGATTTCCCTTTAGATGAGACTTTGGTTTTTTCATAGCGACATTTTTTCACATTTTCATCTGGGACTTATATTTTGTGGATTTTTTCCATTTTTAGTCCATCCTATTTTTATTTATTTATTTCTTTGTTAGCATATATATGTTTATCTTTAGTTCTGTTAGGTCTACAGTGTTATACATTTTTTCCTCACTGTTTCTTATTTTAAGACCCGCTTTGATTTAGAGGGGGATTATCTACTAAGCGCTGAAACTTCAAATATGCATGTCTATTAGAAATTGGGATTTTCTTTTGTTTTAGCAGCTTATCTACAGACATTAGTATTTATTTATATACTGTTTAGATATCCTTTGGCTGTTACATTAGCCGCTTATCTAGTACTAGCGCTCTCTATTTCTTGTTTCTCATAAATTGTATCATCAGTTCTTTTCAGATGATATTTGTCTTGCTTAATGGCAGAAGTTGGCACATTCTTATAACCTGCAAATGAGCCAGCAAAATGTGTGGGAGTATTGTTTTATTTGTAGATACAAAGTGATGATAAGTAGTGAAACTGAGATTTGATTTCAATAATTAAATGTAGGCTGTGGATAAAATTGCACCGGCAGGGACTTGTCCATTTGAAAAATATATTTTGTTATTTTCATGAAAAATACATGTTTGTAAGTAATATGTGCTAAATGTTATATTAAATATTAAAAAATTAAGAAATATTAAAGAAACATAAAAAATCATGAGGCCAATCGTATCCAAAATTAGGAAAAACCTCAATGTTATCAGGAACAAATTATGAATCCATTGAAATCAATCCAAAGTACATGAGTTAACAAACTTTGGAAAATCCTGGGTTTGGAATATTAGAGCTCTCAATAAGATTCAAGCTTGAGTGAGGGAACTCGGCCCTCGGAAATAAAAGATGCACTTTTCAACTACCGTATATACTCGAGTATAAGCCGACCCGAATATAAGCCGAGGCCCCTAATTTTACCCCAAAAAACTGGGAAAACGTATTGACTCGAGTATAAGACTAGGGTGGGAAATTCAGCAGCTGCTGGTAAATTTCTAAATAAAATTAGATCCTTAAAAAATTATATTAATTTAATATTTATTTACAGTGTGTGTATATAAGGAATGCAGTGTGTGTGTGTGAGAATTCAGTGTGTGTGTATGAGAATGCAGTGTGTGTGTATGAGAATGCAGTGTGTGTATATGAGAATGCAGTGTGTGTATATGAGAATGCAGTGTGTATGAGTGCAGTGTGTGTGTATGAGAATGCTGTGTATGAGTGCAGTGTGTGTATATGAGAATGCTGTGTGTATGAGTGCAGTGTGTGTATGAGAATGCTGTGTATGAGTGCAGTGTGTGTATGAATGCAGTGTGTGTGTATGAATGCAGTGTGTGTGTATGAATGCAGTGTGTGTGTATGAATGCAGTGTGTGTGTATGAGTGCAGTGTGTGTGTGTATGAATGCAGTGTGTGTGTATGAATGCAGTGTGTGTGTATGAGTTCAGTGTGTGTGTGTGTATGAGTGCAGTGTGTGTGTATGAATGCAGTGTGTGTGTATGAATGCAGTGTGTGTGTGTATGAATGCAGTGTGTGTGTATGAATGCAGTGTGTGTGTATGAATGCAGTGTGTGTGTATGAGTGCAGTGTGTGTGTGTATGAGTGCAGTGTGTGTGTATGAGTGCAGTGTGTGTGTATGAGTGCAGTGTGTGTGTATGAATGCAGTGTGTGTGTATGAATGCAGTGTGTGTGTATGAGAATGCTGTGAGTATGAGAATGATGTGTGTGTGTATGAATGCAGTGTGTGTGTGTGTATGAGTGCAGTGTGTGTGTATGAATGCAGTGTGTGTATGTGTGTGTGTAATGCAGAGTGTGATGCGGGGTGGGCATTTTTATTTTTTAATTATTATTTTAATATTTTTTTGTTTCATTACATTTTTTTATTATTATTATTTTTTTTATTTTATTATTATTTTTTATTTTATTATTATTTTTATTTTATTTTTTTTATTATTATTAATATATATAATTTTTTTTGTCCCCCCTCCCTGCTTGCTAGCTGGCCAGGAGGGGGCTGTGGGGGCTGCAGAGAGATGTTACTTACCTCTCCTGCAGCTCCTGTCAGCTCTCTCCTCCTCCGCCGGTCCGTTCAGCACCTCGGTCAGCTCCCAGTGTAAATGCGGCTCTCGCGAGATTTACACTGTGAGCTGACAGAAGAGCTGAATCGACCGGCGGAGGAGGAGAGAGCTGACAGGAGCTGCAGGAGAGGTAAGTAACATCTCTCTGCAGCCCCCACAGCCCCAGTCTGTATTATGGCAATGCAAATTGCCATAATACAGACTATGACTCGAGTATAAGCCGAGTTGGGGTTTTTCAGCACAAAAAATGTGCTGAAAAACTCGGCTTATACTCGAGTATATACGGTAATTAACAAATACTAGAAAACCGATCAAACTTTACACATCAGTAAAAACCTCATTTTATGTATGGAAGCATGGTCATCATATTTATACTAAAGCTTCCTGTTTGATTAAGCAAAGCAAATTAGGTACAGATATACCACGTTACATTAATATGATGTACTGAAATAAAAATCACAACAAACAAAATGTCCGCTTTGAATGTTCTTAAAAACACACATATGCCAATTTCATCTACAGAGTGAACTGAGTGATGTATAAGGTGTGTTTTCAGGTGACACAAACTCTTTTTTGTTGTTAATATAAGAAGGCTTGTGTCACCTGAGGACACACCTTTCTATGTGACCTAGGCCTGTTCTATTTGGCTCTAATACATGTGAGTTTGTAGCATCTATAATTTTTACTTACTTAATATACAACACTATATATTTTCCATTTTTATCTAGTATACACTGTACAGTACATCCCTTATTGTTTAAAGGTAAGTGCTTCTTCTTAGTGCCGCTGATAGGGACAGCTTAGGAAAGAATTCTGCAAACTAGTACATTAGTGGGGTGGGGTGGGGTGCACTTCATATCTGAGAGTCAAATAGAAGCTTCAAATACTGCGGTTACATCGGAGTTTTAAAAAGTAACACATTTTTGGTGCTAAATAGTACATTAGTGGAGTAGTACATTAGTGGGATGCACTTCATATCTGAGAGTTAAATAGAATCGTCTAATACTGCTGTCACATTGCAGTTGTAAAATTTAAAAAATTTTGGGTCCTAAACTGCTAAATAGTATTTTAGTGGGATGCACTTCATATCTAAGAGTCTAATAGATGCGTCAAATAGTGTGCTTACTGCGCAGTTGTAAACATTCTAATTGTTTTGCTGCTAATCTGCTGCTTACATTGGAGTTTTAAAAAGTACATTTTTTTTTGGTGCTAAATAGTATATTTGGGGTGTTCACTTCATATCTGAGAGTCAAATCGAAGCATAACTTTGATTCGAATTTACTACATCGGTCACTTGTAATATTGTTTCACACCTACAACACTTGTTACACAGATCTAAGTGATAGAAAACAGATTGATATTTTCTACACTAGAAACTACCAGATAACAAGCTGCTATATTTAAACCAGTGATCAATAGCTAAGAGGTACTTAAACAATATTGTAATTCTGGGGCAAAATCCTCACAAGTTAAACTGAGAGGTCAGTTCACAGGGAAAAGTGTTGCCTGGAGGAAATTCTAAAACAATTTCCATATGTCCTTTGCAGAATTTACATGCTGGAAAAACACAGGTGCCAACTGCTGTGGCTTTCTGCAGTGTGCATACCGGCAAGGAGGGCAGGGTTGAGGAGTGGGTGGAAGATGATGTGGAGGATGATGAGGTCCTAGACCCCACATGGAATCAAGGTCATGCTAGTGACGTGTGCAGATTGGAGGAAGAGGCGCTGGTCGCACAGAGGCACCAGCACAGCATAAGAGGGAGCAGGATGCAAAAGTGGAGCGGCCGTCCCCTAGCGCTCGTCAGCATGTATTAGCTCGAGAATTACCAGTTATCCAAGTAATACATGTAGCGATCAAAGAATCCATGATAGACGAGCAAACCCGAACTGCAAAGTTCGGGTTCGTACCAGATGTAACGATCCATTCGTAGTTTCACAGTGAGGTGGGCAGTCCGGTGACCAGGACACAGACACTGTCAGGATGTGACATTCACTGTAGCGGCTGTGCGCGCTTTTGGCATTGTCACCCTACTGCTGCTCACCTGTCTGCGCTGCAGCGTAACTTCAGCCTTCCCGCTCACCGCCTCATGAGACTTTGCGAGCAGCAGCAGGCGATAGTGGAGTTTCAGCTGCAGCACGCACGGGTCAGTGGCTCTGCACCAGACTTCCCTCCAATTGATCAGAGTTAAAGGATTTTAAGTGGACTCATTACAATTACAGGGCCTCTAAAGAGTCCTGTATTGTTATTTGTCGTCACTACCTTCTCGCGTCGGGAGTGGGTCATTTGCGTGCCTGCTGCCTTCCTTGCATGTGGTAGCCATTTCTCAGGGTCCCTGTATGGAATGGAACCCTGATTCCCTGTTACCCGTGGTCACCATGGTAGGCGCAGAAACTGGCATCAAAAGTTGATATGGATGACATCCGCATGCAGAGTCGCCGCCACGGGGATGTGCGATTTGTCCGAGGTTCTCTAGAGTCAACAAAGTTCCTGCGCAACTATAATGTCAACAGCTACTCTGCGGAACAGAGTTGTCTTTTTTATTATATGTCCCAATATTTTGGGGGCTCCCCCAATTAAAAAAAAATATATATATATATATATATATATATATTATAAAAACAGTGTTCACTACCTCCTCCTCCTCCATCGCTGTGGTCACCACCTTCTCAACCTATGGGTTACTTAGTATAAACTAGGTACACATTAGCAGAGGCTTGTGAAGGCATTTTCTCCATACATAAGGAGTTGAGCATTTCTCCATGCATCAGGGCTGCAATAAATGCACCACAGGCCGCAAATGTTTCTTTTGTTGTATGTCCCAATTTTTTGTGGGCTACCACAATTAAAAAAAAAAAACATAAAAAACAGTGTTGGCTACCTCCTCCTCATCCTCCATCGCTGCTTCCACCTACACCGCCACAGTCACTGCCTCCTCAACCTATGGGTCACTTAGTATAAACTATGTACACAATAGCAGAGGCTTGTGAAGGCCTTTTCTTCATGCATCAGGAGTTGAGCTCAGTTTGAACAATGAAAGAGAATACCCTACACGCCAACCCTCTCTCAAATGGATAATTCTGTTGATCCTCCTGACAGCCATGCTTTAGATTTTGATTTATGTTCTTCCAAAGCTAAAATCAAATATTCCATCTAGTTCTATTTTATGGCGCAGCTGCATTTTTAATTTTTATGTTATTTTAAGTGATTTCCCTATCCACATTTGTTTGCAGGGCACTTGTCCTACTATTACCCCCATTGTATTTACTTTTGCAGCTCTCTAGCTCTTTCTATGAGTTTTTTAGAGGCATTTTTGTGTCCAAAATTTCAGGTCGCCATTGACTTAAATGGGGTTCGGGTTCGGGGTTTAGTTCGGGGTCAAGTTCGAGCCTGAACCCTGACTTTTTTTCAAAGTTCGGCCAAACCCGCCGGACCCGAACATCCAGGTGTCCGCTAAACTCTAGTTATGAGAGAATGGGAGATAGTCAGTCATTTAAGCAGTATGTCCTGAAAATCATGTCCAGCAGTTCACAGAGGCTGTAACAGCATGTCCCCATTCAGTAGCATGGTGCAGTAAAAATATAATAGGGGGCTCACCCTTTGAGTGCAGGTCACAGTCCTGACAGAGAGCACTAATAGTTAATCCGAAGTTAAGGGTTATGGGAAATGAATGGAGAAGACCTGTCTGCTTGATGAAGCATCAAAGAAAGAGGAAGTGCTTAGGTCACTATACCTCATGTACATCCTAGTCTCTTGTTCTTTTTTCTATATGTTTCTTTGCTGCTGTGGAGCTAGTAATGAGAGATTATGCAAAATGTGAAGCCTCCTGTCATGTTGTAAAATTCACATCTTACCTTACATCAACTTTGGACCCCAAAACATAAAGTACCTAAAGAAAATGTATAATGTTATATGAAGGGGAAAAAAACAAGTACTCACTCCTTTAAATTGAAACCCTCCCTAAAATCCGAATGGCAAAATGTAGGCAACAAAATGTAATCTGGAAAAATTCTTCAACTCTGCTGTGGTAACAGCTTAAATGGATATGTATCAATTGACATAAAAATTCAATAGGAAAGAGGAACACCAGAGCCTGCTCCCTCTCAGGATGTGGCAAGGTGAAAAAAAAATCTTCCAACTGAACATCTGTAAATCTGTTAGGCATGCCCAGTGCACTTTTCCAGCATTCCTGGGGATAGGATACTTATTGTTACATCAGTATGTTCCTCGGTATGGGTGTGGAAAGCATAAGAAAGAAGAACCAGGTAAATACGAAAAATAATGTAATATTTAACTGCTTTTTACAGCCCACAGAGTGAGGCAACTGTCTATTTAACTATATTAGCCCCAGTTGTGCCATTCATATTTTAAGTTTCAACAATTTTAGAGTTTAATGACTAATACATTACTTCTTTAATTACAATTGTACAGCAATTATTCAGTTATATAATACAAAACCCACTCTTACCAAAGCATGATAAGGTCAGCCATTTTAATATGTAAAGACTACACAATAAATATACAGGAACACCTTGTTTTGGTGCTTATAAAACTCCATAATAACTCTAGATCAGTGATGGACAAAGCTTACCGTAGAGCTCAGAAATTTTTGTAAGCATAAAACTTGGCAATTGCAATGACAGAGAGATTGTACTTGTCCATAACAGTCAATCAAGTAGAATGTGCTTGGTAAAGTTGTGCTAGAAACGTCAGTAAAACATAATCAAATATTCTTAGTAAAGCAAAAGTTTCTGCATTGAACAAATCATATTCACTAGTCCCTATGAGGAGCTGAAAGTGATGTACTAAGGGCTTTGATAAAATATATTCACTGATCACAAGTATATTCGTGAACATTTACATTGCATATTTAAGAAAATAGATAGAGAAGCAGAAATATATAGCGGGCACATAAACTGTTAGACAAGCAGGCAGATAGAAAAAAACAAGCTAACAAAGAAGGGAGAGAGCTAAAAGAGAAGAGAGAGAGAGACAAAGTCAGACAGAGAATTATTGAGAAAGGCAGACAGACAGACGAAAAAGGAGACCAACAAGCAAAAAAGGAGATAGGTACAGAGAGAACATTAGAGAAAAGCATGCAGGTAGACAGAGATGAATATAGATAGAGTCAAAGATTGGCAGACAGAGGAACAGATACAAACTGAATTTATAATGAGACTAGGCAGCCCAACAACCCACCCTACCTCTGATTGATAGGCTATATTCAGATACTTGATTAATACTGCCTGTTATTATGACCAGACAAGCCCGTAAAACCCCAACCACCAGGTTATTTCAGGTAATAGCATAAATCCATATTTAATTTTCAAACGGCTGGTGAACATATGCTACTGTATTTCCTGTTATACAGTTAAACCCTTGTTGTGTATTCTACTTCAAAGAAATGTTTCGCAACTCATACGGCATATCTAGTACAGCTTGCTATGAATATTTATGTAGATAAGAGCAAATATTGTCAAAAAAATGGACAACAGCTGCTATTAAACTGCTTTGAAGCATTTTGTAAATGTTATGGTTCCTTACCTGGCAAATTCCTACTAATTGCATATCTAGATACCCTTAGATGTGATTATTTATCTCAGCATATCTGATGATCTGAACATTTAAAATGTAAAATATATCCGCAACTATTAAAGCTCCCTATTATGTAAACATGTATTGCTTAAAAAAGTGTTTTTTCCTATTTTTTAGCTTATTTATTATAGCAAAGGTATGTTAACTTCACACCAATCTACAGCTAAATTAAAGATGTACATCAAATGTATTGACTCAGAATGTACATTATTATCCCATAGAGCTAAATATTTATTATATGTGCATTTCTGAATTAACCGTCAAATAATCATTTGATCAAAAAGTTCCTCTTTTTTTATCCAATTTAATATTTTTCTGGAGGCTTTTAATCAGAATTACTCAGGTATACACGTTGCATAATATTATATCGAATTGTGTATCATACTCTTTATGTACACAAAGGGCTCATTTACAATCATGTGGGTAAACAGCAGTTACAAGCTGTCCCTACTAACAGCAGCCAGTAGCTCATAGCAGCCACAAGTTCACATCATGTTTAGAACCTTGTTGTTAAGCTTTTCTAGTCTAATACTAATAACAGCTGCCACTACAAATACCAACTGCTTGCATATTAGTGGCTTGGTGGTAAATCACAGAAATAGACACCATAACATGTGGTTAGTAACAACAGGAAAATAGTGTCAAGCCAGTAAAAAGTAAGGACATGATTCGGATAAGACTTGCTGATTTAATAGAATGTATAGAGATAAATTTATTATTAATGTATTTCTTCCAGTTTAGAGTTACATAAGTTCATAGTTGCATAAGTTGTCTAGGTTGAAAAAAGTCCATCAAGTTAAAACCTGAAGCCTATTCTTTTACACTGTTGATCCAAAAGAAGGTAAAAACCCTAATTGTAGCCTTTTTCAATTATGTCACAAAATGGAATACAACTTTGAAGGGGCACTATAGTCACAAGCTTATTGTATTTGTTCTGGTGCATAATCTGCCCCTCAGGCTTTTTGCAGTTAACACTGTTTTTTCAAACAAAAGGCAGTGTTTACATTACATCCTAGGGGCACATCTACTGGCCACTCCTCAGATGACTACTAGAGGTGCTTCTTGTGGCAGTACTGCACAGTGTGCAGAACTGCCATTCAGTGTCTCCACTCTCTGCATGTATACATTGAACTTTCCTTATAGAGATGCATTGATTCAATGAATCTCTATGAGGGGATGCTGATTGGCCAGGGCTGTGGCTGGCTTTTGCTGGCTCTGCCCCTGATCTGCCTCTTATGGGAAAGCATTGTGATTGGTTCAGATCATCATTTCTGATGATGTCAGCCAAGAAGGCAGATCAGGGGCAGATCCAACAGCAGCCAACTGGAATAAAGGAAAACTTTTACTATCTTTAGGGGAGCAAGGAAGTGCACAGGGGGGCTAGATAGTGTATTTAACACTATAGCATCAGAAATACACATTTATGTTCCTGACCCTATAGTGTTCTTTTAATGGCAATCAGATTTCTCCTTGGATCAACAACCTGCTTATATATATATCTTATCTTTAGGCAGAGATTTCCTGTTGCGTAGTTTTTGTTACCTTTTCTCCAATTCTCTGGTTTCGATTGCTGAAAGGAAAGAATCATGAAAAATTAAAAACAGTGGTTTGAATATTTCTACACTAAGCTCTTTAAACCTTGGAGCTTTTCTTACCGTAACTTCATTTAATTTCTGAAACATTTTATCCTGTGTTAACCAGTCAAGTGAGTGTTGCAATGCATTTCTAACAGTGATTTACAATAAATTCTTCTTCCCTTTATAGTGAAGAAAAGTTATTTATAATTCCGGCATTGTCCTGATCCTGATTACTTCATCCATCTCACTTTCACCAACATTTTCACTCTTAAACCCTAGCGTGGGAAGGGACATGGTTCCCTTTGTTCCCAGAGCCTACCACTGAAAACACAGGGTTTCCCACACTAACCGCCAGGGGTTCTTCTTCCCAAGAGCCTCTGTTCCACTGCCAGGCCCGTCCACGGGAAAAGAGCTGGTCTCTTTGTCCCTGCAGGCACTGCCAAAACCTGCCAAACTCACCAGTGCCCCAGAAGTGCCCACGCCATTTCTAGGGACCCTCACAGCGGTACCTTCCTCGACCAGGCTCAACTCGTGAGGCCCCTGGGTGAAACCCTGCAAGGGAAGCATCTCCTTTTGGGATATGAATATTCCTGCTGGATGGCATTCATCTATATGAAATGGCGGCCACCCAAGGGAGCACTCATTAATTACTTCCTATGCGGTTTCACACTTATGTTCCGAGTAAGAACATTCGGATTAATTGGTGTGAACGTTCCAATGGGGCACCAGGGAGGTACTTGTTTCGTTATGAACGACCCGAAAAAAACAATCATCAAATGCTCCCTCTTGCTGTCGTTCGTCTTTACGAATGGCTGCCACAAAGGGGAGCACTCATTAATTGTTTTCCTTTTGGGTGTGCAGTTTGGCACCTATGTCATTCTAAATGAGATATCAGGGTGGTCCCTGTTCAGGGGGTGAATAAATTCCCTTCATGGAAGCACTCCTGAATGGGGAGCGGGCACAATACACGAATGGATCTGGAAACACACACAATATGACAGAGGGCAATTCACGGACAGTCAACGGTTCTGCCACACACATATTCCTACTATTAATGTATATTCCCTGTTTGCTCCTCACTTGTATCAACATATATGATTTATTTTTTTGTTGTTTAAGACATGAGTACAAGTAATTATTGCAATTGTTTTTGATAATTGCTCTTGCTATTTATATATACTGTGTAGACCGTGTGTGCTTGATAAAGACCTTAGTTAGAGGTCAAAACGTTACTGCTTCTGAATTGCACTATACTCCATTAAATCTGCCTTTGAAGTAACCCTTGAGTGCCTGGATTTCTCTTTTTGCTTGATTACTGTTTGAAGGTTGTGCCAACCTAATTTCAGTTAAGCACCCTGTGGTTAATATCTGGATGAATGTATTTCCAATGTTCTTCTGATACCATGTAGGATTCTCAGAAACTGCTATGTTTACATCAGGCAGGGTTAACCCTAGAGGGACCTCACACCCAGACCACTTCATTGAGCTGAAGTGGTCTGGGTGACTATAGTGTCCCTTTAACCCCTTAAGGACACATGACATGTGTGACATGTCATGATTCCCTTTTATTCCAGACGTTTGGTCCTTAAGGGGTTAAGTAAATTACTTCAAAATGAAAGCTTCAATGTAGGAAAAAGCAGATTGAAGAACAGAACACAACTAAATTCTGCAAAGATCTTAATGATTATGAGAATGACAATATCTGTAGGTGGCATACTATTGAAGAATCAAGGGATCAACCCCGAAAAAAGAATTGTAGCCAGACAACGTAGGATTAGGAATAAAAGGAACAACACTAATGTGACATCTAATTTGGACAATAAATGTTCACATGAACTCCCTTCTTCATCTCATTTTTAGGAGATAAAATCCCCCATTAAGGAAGGTATCAGGTCCAGACTGATCTGAAGGGGTGGAGGATAAAACAAATTCTACCCGCTCTCAAAGCGCAAAAAGGATGGGACTGAAAAGGAAGAAGCACCAGTAGTGAATCTTTCTACTGTGACATTATCCTCTGAGCAAATTTCGGTCTTGGATAAAAGTTTGACCTTTTGTCCTATTTGCACTCATAATAGGGTTGAATTTTATACTGATTTGTTAAATTTTGTTAAATTTTGTTAAATTTCTTTCAGCAAATTCCAAATTTCCATCAGCGAATGATCATGCATTAAAAACCTATGTCAACCTGCTACAAAACATATTGATTCTCTGATACATTCAGTCATCTAAGTCAGACTAAGAAATAATACAAAGAATTTAAAAGAAGGAGGATTTTTTATTTCACCAGCAGATAAAGGGGTGCTATTGTGGTCATAGATAGACTGAATTACATCAAAGACGTATGAGATGAGATAACTTGATGATATAAATACTTATACGAAATTATTAAAGGTCTCCCATAGCTACATTTCTGGATTGTTTGTTAAGACCATTAATTAATTAATGTTAAATCATATGTCAAAGATAAAAGGGCTGGTGAAAGATTTTTTTGGCTATACAGGCAAAGATGCATTTTGCCTGGCTCCCCACCTCTCCCCCCCAAAAAAATGCATCTTCAGCTGTGTTTGATTTAATCCCCCTGTTGAATTTTGCATCCTCTTTTGTGTTTCTTATTCCCCCATTTTTTTACTTTTGTGTGTCTCTTACTCATCCTATGTGTCCCTTACTTCCCTCCAGTCCCTTTGTATGGTCTCTTCATCCCCTCCAGCCCCTGTGTGTGTCTTTTTCTACCCCAGCCCCTATATGAGTCTCTTTCTATCCCAGCCCTTTGTGTGTCTCTTTCTATCCCAGCCCCTTTATGTGTCTTTTCCTGTCCCAGCCTCTTTGTGAATCTCTTTCTGTCCCTGCCCCTTTGTTTGTCTCTTTCTATCCCAGCTCTTTGTGTGTCTCTTTCTCCCCTTACCTCACCTTTCTGTATGTCTCTTACCCTCCTCCAGCTCTTTCTGTCTCTTTCTCTCCTTCCCCACCACCTCTATGTCTCTTTTTTTACTCAGCCCCTTTTGTGTGTTTCTCTTTACCTTTCTCTATGTCATCTATGTCTTTTTATCCCCCAGCCCCTCTGTGTCTGTTTGTTGTCCCTTGCAGCCCCTCTGCATGTCCCCCCTAGCCTCTGTCTGTCTCTTTTATCCCTCCCCAGCCCTTCTGTGTCTTTTTGTATTCCCCCAGCACCTCCGTGTTTCTCTTTCTCTCCACAGCCTCTTTTGTGTCTCTCTTTCTCCCCTTTCCAGCCCCTCTGTGTGTCTCTTGCCCTCAGCCTATTGTCTCCTTTCCCCAGTCACTTTCTGCCCCAGCCCCTTTGTGCATCCCTCTCTATCCTAGCCTATGTGTGTGTCTCTTTCTCCCCTTTCCTGCCTTTCTGTGTCTATTTCTTCCCTTTCCCACCCCCTCTATATCTACGTCTCCCATCAGCCCCTTTTATGTGTATCTTTGTCCTTCTCTTGACCCCTTTATGTCTCTTTATCCCTCAGCCCCACTGTGTGTCATTTGCCCCAGTACCTTGTATCTTTCTCTCCAGAGCCCATAAGTGCTTCTTAGTCCCCCAGCCCCTCTGGGTGTTCTCCCAGCCTTCCTGTCTGTCTCTTTTACCTCTCCCCAGCCCACCCCTCTGTGTCTTTTAGTATACCGAATGTGTCTCTTTTTCCCAGGACCTTTTCTCTTTGACCCAGTCCTTCCATGTGTCTTATTCTGCCAGACCACCATATGTCTCATTCCCCCATTCCCCATGAATCTCATTACCCCCCCCCCATGTATCTCATTCCCCTTTCTTCTTGTGTCTTATTAAACCAGCCCCCTCATATGTCTCATATCTTTCCAGCCGCTCCATTCTCATTCTTGCAGCCCCGATGTGCCTCATTTCCCCTGCCTCCATGTGTCTCATTACGCCAGGCCGCAATGTGTCTCATTCCCCCTGCCCTCCCATGACTCTCATTTATTCACCTTTGGTGTTTAAGGCTCTATCCAAGAGCCAATTCATGGGAGCAAAGAGAACAGTTTCTCAGGCAGCTTAAATACATCTCTTTAAGGTTTAGGGAATGAGGCAACTGATTCATATTTAACTTAACTGATACAAGTTAAGGGTTAAGGTGAGGCATGAGTTATTTAAACCTAAAATTAGGCAGCACATGGATACTAAGAATAATTTTGTCTCACGCTTTGGGACTTTGGCATCTAATATCAGTAAATTAATCTGCAAACATTGGCAAATTTTATCAGAATGTCAGCCTGAAATTCCTGATTTAATTAACCAATCTTTACTGGTGTACAAAAGATGTCCCTCATTGAGAGACAACTTGGTCAAAGCTGATTTACCAAATTCTGATAAAAATATAGTGGTACACAAAAATGGTAACTTTCCCTGCTATGTTTCATTCCACGATCCAAGGTGACATTTTTAACCATCCACATAATGGCAAGAAGTACTTGTGACATGTAATACCTTATAGGTGGTCTACATTTTAAAATGGACTGGACTTTACCTTAAAAATGTAATCCAAAGATAGCCTCGGTGCTGCAAAGCGTAGATAGGTAGAAAAAATGATGAAAAGAGCACTCCAGAGGATTTGTTTAGAAGATTTTATCAGTGTGTGAACAAAATCGACGGTTCGACCCGCAGGTCTTTATCAAGATGCATAAAGCAGTGAAATAGTGACATTTATAGCTAAAATAATTAAGAGGTAATCACTTACCCTGGAATAGATGTGCCCCCAAAGCCATGTGTGGACGCTGTGCAGTGATTAGATATAAAATAATTAAAGCATTTTATACTCTATTATACATATAATGCATATATATGATTTTATTATAAGTGTACTTTGAGATATATACACATTTATCTCAAAATGCTCTTATAATGAAATCATATATATGCATTTTGTATGTATAAAATATAATAAAAAGCTTTCATTATAATATATTATACATTTACAGGAAATAAAAGTGTGTGTGTACAATGAAATCACCAGTAAAAGTGCAGTTTTTGTGTTCAAAAATGCAAAATACAAATATGAATGCTAACTTTGGCAAGCGGTTGTGGCTAAGTGGCTACTACAAAAGACTGGACATACCCCTTTTTGAATACCCTGGGTTGTCTACTTTGTCTAATGGTATGTCATGGTGGTGTTAATTTTCATTTCTGGGCTGCCATATAGTCTCAAGTGCAACATAGCCTATCTGGCAAATATCAATTTACGAAAACAGAAATTGACAAATCTTATGTTTGACCATGTAACTTTCTAAATCACCATAAAACCTGTACTTGAGGGGTACTTGTCACGTATTCATCCGCTTATAAAAATGTGGTTAATGGCGTTTACTGTCCACACAGGAAAAGTTGTGCCCTTGAATTGATCCCTTATCCCATCCCAAGCTCCCCACCTTCATTAATGATGGGAAGGTTTACCCTGGAGGGTTAAGGACATTTTTTCATATGAGCAGATGGAATCCACTCTTTGGATCGTTTCCATTATTGGTGGGGCTATGGTGCTTTTCCAGTGATGAGCAACGCAAATTTTTGCCGCTACAAGGAAATTTTAAATAATTGTTCTATTTGGCATGGTTATAAGGTGAGGGATCATATGGAGCAGATAATATTCAGGCAATTTAGGGAGCTTAAGTCCAGACATAGTATCTATCAACGCTGTTATTAAAATTCCAGAACTGCTTTAACTCTAAGCATTCCCAAAATACATGGCTAAACAAGCCTATGGCGGTTTCACATCTCCAACAGGTAGGATTAGCATCCTTATAGATTTGTGAGAGTCTGAGGGGCACCAAATACCACCTCATCTGTAATTTGGCATGCGCTTCCCACATGGATATGTTTTTGGAGGCTGCCTTAGTGCATCTGATAGCCTCCTGCAATTATGAGAGTTGGAACGTCTTACCAAGTTCTTTTTCCAAAGCTGTGCATATAGGGTAGCTTTTGTTCTTCCTCCGGTTCACTAAGAGCCGAGTAACATAGGGACAGGAATTTTAAATTTGTTGCTCCCTTTGCAATGTACCCCATTCTTAACACCCTAATGCCTAGACCAGGCATAGGCAACCTTTGGCACTTGAGATGTTTTGAACTACACCTCCCATGATGCTTTGCCAGTTTGTGGGTGTACGAGCATTATAGGGGATGTAGTCCATGACATCTGGAGTGCCGAAGGTTGCCCATTCCTGGCCTAAACTCTACAAATATTTGTGTACAATAGAGCTGCACTCCCCTGAACATGCGTACATTTTAGTCTTGCTGCAGTACTGTAAGAAAGAGGCTATTGTGGGGTAATGAGCTGTAGTGGGGATTAAGAGCTGCAGTGAGGGTTAGGGGCAGTATTGTAGGGCTAGAAGCTGAAGCAGGGGTTTAGGAGCTTTAGAGGCAGTTTAGGAGCTGCAGGGAGGGTTAGAGTCAATATTGGGGGATATGGGTTGGTATCAGGGGCTAGCTGATGTGCATGGCATCACTGACATTAATTGGCTACATGGGGGGCATTTGGTTCTCCCCTTGGATCTGCCCCTGGTGTGATTTATGGGAACACTCATGACACACTCACCATAGGTCAGTCTGGCATGTAAGTCAAAATGTTTCATGATGTTTTTTTTTTTTTGTCATCTTACTACTATAGTGAACGAATAGCAGTCCCATTATTTCCTACCTTACTAACATTTAACTGGGTCACTGCAGATTTTATACAGAACTATGCCGTTCTGTTCATGGGTTATATCAATCTCATTATGGATGGTTTTAACATATTTATATGGGAAATAATACATTTAGCAAGTGTTGCTACTGCAAAAATGTTTTGACTGACTCCTTAACATATGGCCCTGTACCTTGTGCATGCTTTAATTTAGGCTAAATTAAAATTAATAATTGGGCACTACTCATCAACTTCTGTACTTGATGTTAATGTTGAAAGCAAGCATCTTGCTAGTAATCCCTTCTCTACTAGACAATGTCCAGAACAATGTAGCATATGCAATTGCAAGTTTAGGCATGGAACTTAAAAAATAATATTTTTTTGGAGAACGCATGGCCCAGCTGAAAGAAAAGGCTGAAGAAATAATTGAGGCACACAACTATGAGGGCTATGAAAATATAGAGGCCATACTAGCCTAACTCACTGCCAAAGTAGCAGATCACGAAGATCAGGATAGATCAATATTAGACTACATGGCATCTATGAAGATATCAAGCCACAAGAACTACAAGCCTAAGTCACAGCTCTCTTTAAAGCCCTGGTGTTTTTATGTGGAGGCCATCTTGTCCTCGACTCTTGAAGGACATTAAATGCTTGTTTGCTGTGTCAGGCGCTTTTTGTAGACTGTGGAGTTTAATAAAAGAAACTGAAAAAATGGAGCCTGTTCATTATTTTATTTGAGACACAATTGACGCCAACAATTACTATTAAACAGATGCAAAATAGCAAAACAGGACATTGGTCATGGAACCAATGCTGTGTTTGGAGAAATTTTGTTTGGAGCAATTTTGACAGATTGCATGAGGTTGCTGGAAGTCTTGGCACAAAGTGGAAATCAAGGGGCCATATTTGATTGCTGACAAGCGTAGCAACTATGAAAAATAGTATAGCTTGTCCTTTTCAATGTAACTTGGTGTTCCTGAAAATGTTACCCAACAAATTGTATTAATACATATACATATACACTGATATTTAATGTACTTGAAAAGTCACATATAAAAGTTCATAACTCTCTTTCTTTTTTTTTTTTAACTCTTTATTTTTTCATTAACAAGCATTACAGGCTTAGGCTTTTGATTGGATGCTTACGCAGAAGCTCCATGTGGTTTGTTGCATATGCATTAGTACCGTTTCACACAATAATCGAGTTGTACCAAAGCAATGGCCATTTCATTAAGCATTAACATTGTTTCATTTATCAGTCACATTGTATAAATGCAGTTCCATGTTTACGTAGCCCAGTATATGCCACCAGACTTTTTTGGGTTTTTTTGTGGAAAAAAAATAGAAAACTGAACCATCAAAAAAGGAAAAAAAGGAGAAATATCTCAGCTATCCCTGTGATATCATAGATTTGGGATATGAAAAAAGAGGCGTGGAGGTGCTTGCCCTTCTCCTATCCCCATCATCTGCCCTAGCAACCCTAAGCAAGAGTGTTGTGCCCACAACCTTTCGGTGGTGGTTACCATACCATTGCTTCCCAGGGTACCCACACCCTCTCAAAGGATTTGGTGGTCGTGTAAACTATTGCAGTAAGCTTATCCATTAAGTAATTGTCTTTAATGAGTTGTGTCACTTCCATCATGTCGGGGGCAGTGAGGCCTAACTATTTCACTGCTATGGCCAGGGTGACCGTGATGATTAGTTTGTTGTGTTTTTCAACATGCCGTCTATAGGTCTGGCCAGGAGAAAGGCCCATGGGTCTAGGTAGATTTGTTTCTCTTAAAAGGTCCCCAACTTCCTGCCATAATGGCTGTATCTTCATGCACACTCACCACATGTGTATGTATGTGCCTCTCTCGCCACAGCGTCGCCAGCAAAGATCAGTTGACCCTTTACCCATGCGGTGTAGCTTGGCGGGTGTGTTTTACCAGCGCATCATTTTCTTAATTGATTGTTCTTTGAGTCACTCCTTTATTTGCCACTTCCCATATGTCCTTCCATACCCCACTCTCCTGCACCACTCCCAGTTCTGCTTCCCACTGGTCCGTATAAGCTAAGTTGCCCGAGTCAGCGGATTCAGAGCAAATTGCATTGTATATGGAGGTAATTAGGCCCTTGCTTCCTGTTTCCCTATCACATAATTTTTTTAAGAAAGTCGGGGCTTGCTCTGTTGCGTCCCGCACTCTGTTTCATATCGCAAAATCCCAGAGTTGCATGTAGCTGAAAAAGTCCCTTGGAGCCAAGGGATGGCGCAATGAGAGTTCGTCACAGGAGAAAACGAGTCGTTTGTGTATAGATTTCACAGGAATTTTGCTGGGCTAGAAAGAGCTTGGCTTTCTAGCCCAGCAAAATCCCTAGCTTGCATGCCGGACGGGAAGGCCCTATTTCTAAGGAAGGAGTTCATGGAGGATGGGTCCGAGATCAGAGACAATTTCATTTTGACTCTATCCCAGAGAGCAATGGATGCCGGAATGGCTGGACAGTCAGTTCTCGGGAGGGCACTGTGTTGCCTATCAGTCCATTTATAGAACTGCGGGAGATCGTCTCGAATCAGTCTAGACTCCAGTCGACCCAGCGTCTCTCTTTGAGTGAATGAAAAAAGGTGATCTGGGCCAGCTTTGCCGCCACCTAGTCTGGAGATGCAGTGCCTCTTCCCTCCTCATATAAAGTTGCCAAGTCCCCCCTGGATAGCAACACTGGGAGTGCCTGAAAGTTAAATTGTATGTGTGGCAGGACATTCATTTTTACTGTGTGCATCCTGCCTATCCAATAAAGGTGCCTGGAGGTCCACTTTTCTAAGTCAATCTTGAGGCTGCAGTTGATGCAGTCATAGTTTAAAGGCCTCAGTCTGGTTGGGTCAGCAGTTAATTGTATGCCTAGGAATCTAAAAGAGTACTTTTGGACCCGTAGCCCATATTGCGTCTGTAGGAGCACTATGTCCTGGACTCCCATGTGGAACATCACAGGACTTCCCTAGGTTGGCTTTGTAGCCCTGAAATGGCCCTAAAACAATCCAGCAGGCCAAGCAGCGGTGGAAGCGATTTCGGTGGGACTGTCAGCATAATGAGCATGTCATCTGCATAGGCAGAGACTGTTTAGGGTTTTTTTGGTATAGGGATACCTTTAATGTCGGGATGCTTTCTATTGAGGTGAAGGAGTGGCTCTAGGAAGAGCGCAAATAGTAAAGGGGAGAGGGGGCAATCCTGCCTGATCCCATTGGATAGGCTAAAGGGGGTTGGGGCCACTCCAGGTACTAGAATCTGTGCCTTGGGAGTTGAGTATAATGCCTCTATGGCCCCTATGAACCCAGCCGGGAAACCCCAGTTTTCCATTAGTCCAAATAGTTAAGGCCACAAAACCCAGTCGAAAGCCTTCTCCATATCCAGGGAAAGGGCCAGGAAGGCTTCCCCAACCCCGCCACCCACCACTGCAGATCCAAGGCCCTTCTGGTGTTTTTAAAGAGCTTTCTTACTCTTATGAAACCCACCTGGTAAGGGTGGATCAGGCTCCTCATCTATGGGTTCAGTCTCCCCGCCAAGACGGCTGCAAACTGTTTTTCGTGTGTGTTTATAAGGGATATTGGTCTATAATTTCCCACCTGCTCAGCTGGTTTTCCCTCTTTGGATAACAAGGTGATATTAGCTAGTTATGTGTCATCGGTGAATGGTGTGCCTCTTTGTTAAAGAGTGTAGTCAGGTGTGGGACTAGTATTTTGCTAAAGGTTTTGTGATACCCTCCACTGAAACCGTCCAGCCAAGGGACCTTAGAGCACTTTAGGTCAGCTATCACTGCCTGTATCTCATCTGGGGTAAAGTCGGCTTCTAGGATGAGTTTCAATCCCTCTGCAAGTGCTGGGAGTTTTAGAGAGGTAAGGAAAGATGCTAGGTCTGCCCTATATTCTCATCTGCTTGAGTCTTGATCATATAAATTGGTGAAATATTCCTTGGGGGCTGTAACCATATGCCCTTTTGCAGTCTTTGGCCAATATTGGTTCGCTGCGCGGTCTGGGTTTTAATCCCCTCACTAGGAGGGAATCCATTTTGTCGCTCTTTTCGTAAAAAGGCGCTTGGACCAGATTAGGTGTTGGGCCACATCCTCTAAGAGGGTGTCTTTAAGTGAGTGTCTGGTTGTGTTGAGTTGAGCTAGAATGATAGGGGAGGGTGCTGTCTTGTGGGTATTTTCTAGTCTACGTAAGGTCTCCTGTAGGTCCCTAAGACTTTGTGTTTTAAGGCATTTCTTATGAGTCGCTTCCATGACGGCATTCTGGGCTGACCACACCACTGACATGGCCTCTTCTGGTGATATGTTTTCTGAGAAAAATGTTGTGTCTTGGATGATTCATCTACTATCTGACTAGCTCTCAAAAGGGAGGTGTTCCGCCTCCACATCCAGTGGGAGTTGACATTCAGAGCTGGCAAAGAGATCGCTATGTCCGCATGGTCCGACCAGGTGATCGAACCAATATCCGTAAACTGGACTTATCTTATCAGGAGTGGGTTTACTAGGAACATGTCTATACAGGAATAGCAGCCGTGGGGTGCAGAATAAAATGTGTAGTCACGGGCTCGAGTGTGCTTGAGTCTCCATGCATCCAACAGGCCAGATCTCAGCAAAAACTGATGTAACAATTTATCCTGTCCCCCCAAACTGTGGGAGTGCTGGAGCCCAGGCCTTGTCCCCTTGTCGATCCCAGGACATGGTGCTGCATTGAAGTCCCCACCCATGAGCAGGAAATTGTGTGCCCTAGGCTGGACCAGGGGGAGGAGTGACTCCAAAAAGTTAGTGTCGTACCTATTTGGTGTGCAAATGTTAGGGAGATGAAACGTGCGCCCGGCTTGTGTGCCGGTGATGAGTATATACCTTCCATCCTGTCCATAAATACAGTTAGACACCATTAGGGGGCAAGTTTTCCGCAGTAAGATTGCTACACCAGTTTTTGCAAGGAGCCAGAGAGGAAGGCCCTGTCAAATGTGTGATCGGTTATCCTAAGGTGGGATGACACAGGGGTGTGTGTTTCTTGTATAAAGGCTATATCGGCCTTTTGTCTTTTTATTTCTCTGTTTTCAAGGGCTATTTAGACCTTTGGTGTTGATCGAGACAATTTTTAGTGTCTTAGGGTGAGCCATGGTGCATGGGTATCAGGACAGCAATATCTGTAACTGGGGTGCAGGTCGTTGCAGGAGTGCCATAAGGGTGTGTTTATCCACAGGGACCCGCTCTTGCTTCTCCGACAGTATATAGGGCGACTTCTCGCCGATCACTCTGTAGAAGAGGTAATAACCAAGATAAAATAAACAACACAGAAAAAAACAAACATATATACAATAGAAGCCTGGTCTTATTTACTGCAAGGTCAAAGGTGGAGGGGTTAACACTGTTCCCGTCCAACCCCCTTCTCATAGCAGGGTGGGACAACTAAGTGAAGGGAAGTGTGGTCTCTTCAGCACCCACTTTTTAGATTGGTATCATAAGTTAACAAGCAATCCGTAAAAAGCACACTTCAGAGAGCGTCAAAGGATATAGTACTCTAAGAAACAATATGGTTGACGCAATATGGTCGTTTCCTATTTCCTTGTATTTTGTGGGATTTTTTTCATTTTTGTGAGAGTTTTGTTTTTCTGCTTTTTGTTTTTTTTCCCTTATTCTATGGTAAACTAATTTTGTCCTTAACCAAGTCAACCATCAACATGGTTCTTGGACATGGTGGTGGTCTCAGTTCGCATGAGTCCCCCCATTTCCCCTAACTCTGCAATCTGACGGTGGAATTCCAGGGAGCAGTTGGCTAGGTGATTTTAAGCCGTCACCACTGTCTCCACTCTCTCCACTCTCTCCTCCAGCTCGGCCGTCCGTTGCCCCATTGACCGGACTTCCGCTTTAAGCTCCCTGGTACTTTGGGAGATCACCTGTGTGAGGTAAGTCTTGAGGTCACCCATGTTTTGTAGGAACCGTTCTGCAGGAGCGATCCCGGGTGCCATCTTGGGAGCCCTGTCGAGGCATGATGGTTGGAGCAAAAGGGTCGCTACCGATGCCTCATTCGTTTTTTGTTTTTTTTGTAACCATCTAGTTGGCGTTTTTTGCAGGATGATTTTGTCGTTTGGGTGAGTGTGCCAGATTGCAGTTTGAAGAAGATTACGGGTGCGTGGAGCGGAGCCAAAAAATCAAGCCGCCATTTTGCTCGACGTCCAAGCCTCCCCCCCCCCCCCCCATAATTCTCTTTATTTCTAATTAACAAAAAAGGGTGACCTAAAATCAATCATTCAAATTTTTGTACGTTTCTTTGGAAACCAGGGATAGATGATAACTAATTGATATTGGCTAATTAAGAATATTGCAGGGAATTTTAATATTTGAACTTTCTATCTGGAAGGTTAAATGATAAAAGCATCTAAAATAAGTTTGACTGACTTAATGAAGGACTTGTCTAAGGAATTAAGTAATTTATAGGCTGAAAAACAGAATAAATGTAATTATATATGAATTATTATTATTATTTTCATTAGTTGAATATACATTAAAAAGTCACACTAACAGGGTCATTCACCCAAGTGAAAATTCAATGTGAATTTCAAATTCAAGGTCAAAATAACTGAAGCAGAAATTTTTTCTAAGTAAGTTATATTTCCAGTTCCGCAACGTTAGCCTTTAATTCGAAATTCACTTCAAATTCAGTTTGAATTCTCAGTTTAGTGAATAGCCCTAAAACTGTTATATTGTTTGCAAAACAGCTGCAGTTTTTGCTGCACCCAGAAGAATATGAGATATTAATATAATATACAGTTAATATGATACAATATAAAGGCATAAAGTAGAGACTAGTAACACCGATATAGAGTAGTAATCTTCATCATACCCTAATTTGTTTTAAATATATTGCATAATATAAAGGAATTATTAAAACACAGCTATCAAAAACTAGATGCATCACATTATACAACACTGCTCATTCAGACACAAAAGGCTAGATTCTCTTGGCAGGGTAAGGTTATATTCTGTTTAATGAAATGCAATTCCTTCATTGAAGTATCTGGGAAAATTGCTATTCGGTAGGCAGAGTCAACACTTCCTCTGCTAAGAGAATTCAGCCCAAAGAGCGCACCTACTAGTAATTGGCCAACATTCCAAAAGTTAAGCATCCTGTTCTATATTCCAAACAGAAAACAATTAAGAAAGACATTTTAAACAATTTTGTCTTCTTCTCCTTTTACGTAAAACATAATATTGCATGTGTTTGCATAACAAGAAGAGGCACAAGAAGAGGAACAAGAAGAGGCACAACCTAGACAAAATTCTCATGAGTTGGTTGATCTCATGCACACCTGCATGTCACTTCTTGCAAGTGTGCACAAACATATATTTGCTTAAAGTGACACTATAGTCACCCAGACCACTTCAGCTCATTGAAGTGCTCTGGGTGCACTCTCCCTTTCAGTCTAACCATGCAATGGTTATTATTGCCGTTATTGAGAAACAGAGTTAACTCCACTTCTCGTGGTTGTCTACCAGAAAACCACTAGAGGTGCTTCTGGATCGTTAGGTGACTTTTGGTCACCTAATTGATGCTGGACATCTTCATGCTATGCATGAGGACATCCAGCATCAACTAAAACCCATAGAAAAGCATTGAATAATTATATCCTATGGGATTATCCTAATGTTCTTGCGGAACTAGTAGTGCATGCACATTAGGCACCCGAAATCAGGGAATGAGGAGCAAAGGTGGAGCGTGACCCAGCACTGAGGGACATCAGCACTGCATTCAGGTTAGTGACAAAAGGGTTTTAAGCTCTGTCAAAACTATAGGGGGCAAGTGAGGGGGGGAACTATGGGCTAGGAATATTTTTTTTATATTTGTATGTTGTATATATGGAAAAGCATCTGTTTTATTAGAAGTGTTTTTTATTTATTTTTGTAAGCTCTGACTATTACATTTTAGTAATCCATAGAACACCTAGTAAGTGTTTAGATTTTAAAGTCCTAAACACCAAAACATTTTTATTTTCCCTATAGTTTTTCTTTAAAGCTTTATTACTACTGTGCAGCCACGCATATTTTTGCTCACAGTTAGAGTTATATCAGCGTGATCACAAATCTAAACAAACCCTTTATCTACATTGAATTTCTTTATCTGTGCCATGAAAATACATTCTAGAAAAGATTAAATGTTCATAAAATACACAATGAAGGCTCCTTTTCCCTGGGATTTAATTTAACCAAATATGTGGGTGTCTAGCTACACATTCATTATTTACACAGAAGCAACATTTGTTTTAATATATCCTTGTCCTCTTGCAGTACAGTACAAGAGTTAAGTACCTAGCTATGTGTGCATTTGAAAATAAACAACAGTAATGTAATCATGTTAATGGTTTTGCCCACCTCAAAAGAAGAAAATGCAGCTAGTATGAAGTCAACCAGATTAAATAGCACAAAGCTATAAAATATTTCTGTGTGTAATGTATGAAATATAAAATCAGAATGGTACACAGATTATATGCTAAACATTAGCACAGATGGAGCTCATGATTATAACAAGGCATTTCATTGTAATTACATTAACATACTTGTTTGGCTAAAATCGAGTGATATTGAAATTGCTTACATTATTCTGCATGGTTATTTACTAAACTGAGCATTGTAGAGAAATGACAAGTTAAAGGGACACTCTAGGCACCCAGACCACTTCTGCCCATTGGAGTGGTCTGGGTGCCAACTTCTACTACTCTTAACCCTGCAAGTGTAATTATTGCAGTTTTTTTATAAACTGCAATAATTACCATGCAGGGTTAACTCCACCTCTAGTGGCTGTCTACTAGACAGCCACTAGAGGGAACTTCCTGACTCATAGCACAGATTATCTGTGCTAGAGCGTCGCTCAATTCCCCAAGGGAAAGCATTGAAAATCTTTTTCAATGCTTTCCTATGGGGAGACCTAATGCGCATGCCGGCCGACAGAGTCAGTAGGAGGAGCGGCGCGGAGGAGGAGGCAGCAATGAGGGACATCGTCGCTGCCTCAGGTAAGTGACTGAAGGGGTTTTCACCCCTTCAGCAACTGGGGATTGGGGGTTGGGAGGGAGAGGGGACCTGCAGTGCCAGGAAAACGGATTGTTTTCCTGGCACTGGAGTTTCCCTTTAAATGAGAAAAAAACTGGAAAGCTGGAAATATTTCATTTTTGAATATTTTGGCCTGATATTTGCAGTTCTCTTGTCAATTCTTCACAATTCCCAGTTTATTTGACAGGGAATTGGTCCCTTCCTCATAACCTTATAACATGGCATTTACAATATAATTGAGAAGTAATTCAGTTGACAAATGTTCAGGTATCAATTCTTCCTAAACAGCAGGGTTGCAGATTTTTTCTTATTTTTGGCTGGGTCAACCTAAGTTTTTCTATTTCCAAGATTGATGAAATAGTAAAAGCAAGCTACTAACCAACTGCTTGTTTAATTAAGCCAGATAGTTATATTAATTTAAAGGGACACT
The DNA here is from genome assembly GCF_036172605.1 of Pelobates fuscus. Classification (NCBI taxonomy): domain Eukaryota; kingdom Metazoa; phylum Chordata; class Amphibia; order Anura; family Pelobatidae; genus Pelobates; species Pelobates fuscus. Next base: position 90,137,881 of record NC_086323.1, read on the forward strand.
ATAGTCACCTGAACAACTACAGCTTAATGTAGTTGTTCAGGTATTATCTATAGCTCCCTGCAGGCAATCTAATGTAAACACTGTATTTTCAGAGAAAATACAGTGTTTACATTGATTGATAGGAATACCTCCAGTGGCCGTCACTCAGACGGCCACTAGAGGGACTTCCTATCACGCAGGGCCCTAAAAAGGCCCTGTACACGTCAGACGTATTAAAATACGTCTGACGTGTTCAGGAGAGAGAAGGCACTGTGTGCGCGCCTTCTCTCTCCAGCCTGTCAGCGGAGGAGGGGGGCGGGCAAAGACCGCAAGCTGAGCTGTCACAAAGGAGCAATGACGCTTCCAAATGGAAGCGTCTGATTGCTCCCTGCTCGCACCCGCCTATTTCGTCATTTTGATGAAATAGGGGGCGCGGCTTCACGAGGCTCCCGGCGCTGGAACCAGGTAAGTAAAATCTCTTCCCTGGAGAGTCCCTTTAATTAAATCCCCACTCTGGTGGCACAGTAGAAACCTATGCCCTGCCTTGCGTTATTATTTAGATTCATACATCCACCACAGGTCCATGGCTTAAAATAAATATTATTTTAATCTATATTTATCAGCTCATGATTAGCTTTTAATGGGGAAAGGAAATTGATTTGAACCAATAAAAGACTTATCAGAAGCTAATAAATTACTGGTAAACATTATCTGTTGGATTGTATTAATGGCTACTAATGTTAATTAAATGTTGAGCATCAAATATTGATAGTATATTAAAATGTCAGTTTACCCTATTGACTGGCGGATGCACACCGGCTGACTCATGGTTTAACCTACTAGGTATAATAATGTTGGAATATTAAGACTAGTTTATGCACTGTTAATTTAACATGTTACACACTGGATCAAACAATCCATAGCCTGAATATCTATGCTACAGTTTAAACTTAAACAATCTGTAATGTATCTACATTGACTGCAGGGCTCCAAAAGTGGCTGCAGCATTATGGTAGTAACTTCACATAACCGTTCTTTACCTTCCTTTAAAATGTAATATATCTGTTTTGATAATCGACTTAAAAAAAAAAAAAAGTGGCATCACTGAACAAGGAAATGTATTTATCAGATGCAAACGTTGTATTAACCCCATTTTGTGAACAAACCGTACATTATCCTTTTCTCTTCTGTATCCCATCTCATATGCCGCAATAAAACAAAGAATGACAAAAAAAAATAAAAAATAAAATAAAATGTCAGCTTTGATATTTAAAGTTCGTTTGTTGAGGTCCGGGACAGGGTCAGGGGTTAGAGATAGAGAGTAGTGGTTAACGTTAGAGTTAGGGGTTAGGGTATTCTAGTTACAGTTAGGGGTTAGAGACTAGTAATTAGAGTTTGGGTATAATAGTTTGATTTATTATTACAGGTTAGGGTGTAATTGCTAAGGTTAGGATTAGGTTAAATTACTGCTCATATTACTGTGACATTACAGAGAATTGACATTACTAAGTAAGCAACAATATTTAGGGACATTTTGCATGATGCACTCAAAATTATTAACTTGCATGACATCTATAAACCCCATCTGATATACGCTCACAAAAAAATGATGGAAGGGAGGAATTGAATGAAAGTATTGAAACTTTAAAAAGGTGAATATGAACCGACATCCACAGTGGATAAAAAAAGCAAGGAAAGGGTGAAATGAACAGCCTTTAAAAATGAAAAAGTAAAAGTTATAATGTTTCCCCTTCTGCATTGTACAGGCTCAATCAACAAATAAATAATTCAGTTTCAACTGTGCTAAGTAAATAACCTCAGTAGTGTCTTTGCAGTTATAGTGTAGACAATAATACTGCACAGTGTGAAAAGCCCATAGATTTTATTTTTATTGTGTTCCATTGAATTCAGATACATTCTTTTCATGCTGTTGACACACATCAAAAATAGAATGTATTTGCTGTTGAAATGTTCTTTAATGAATAAAGAAACAAATCCAGACACCCAAACATTGCAATGAGCAGTGTTAATGTTAGTTAGTTAGTTAGTTAGTTCATTAAACTAGACATTTTAGCTACAAAAAATAAATTATTTTCTCATTAAACCACACTTTCTGCCTCTTCTTCCAATCTACAGTGTTTTTCTGGATGTTGTAGTTTGGTTTGTTAGAATTCTGCAGTGCATAGTTGCCAACTGAACGTTAAAGAGACACTATAGGCACCCAGACAACTTCATCACATGAAAGTGGTCTGGGTGCAGTGTCCCTGTCCCAGATTTTGAGAAACTGCAATAATTACCTTGCAGGACTAAGGCTGTCTCCAGTGACTGTCTATCAAACAGTCGCTAGAGGTGCTCATGGAGTTCTAAGGGACTCTGAGTACCTTAAACAACACTGGACATCCTCATGCTCTGCAAGAGGACATCCAGCGTCAGTGAAATCCTATAGGGAGGGCCTAATACAGATTTGTATTCCAAACACTATAGTATCCCTTTAACTCCTAGAAAACCCTACGGTGCCCTGAACACATAGCTTAGTAGGAATTTGTATGGTAGGCAATATTCTGCATTAATTACTTGGGCTAATATAATAATGGGCTTATTCAAATCTTAAGAGGTTTACAAATCTAATTTAAAAACAATAAAAATATTACATAAACTTTGACTTTATTTTAAAAAACTTTAGCTTCATCAACAAAATTGTCAGTCAGTCTTAGATGACCTGATGACCTTTAATTTAAAAAAAAACATTTACCACCATATCCTTCCTCAGAACTGAGGATGAATTTTGCCCCAATGCTTTATAACACCACAACAAATAATTATAACGAAATAAATTAATAAAATGGGGTGGAGTGCAAAAGTCTGCTCAACTGCTCCTGACTTAATAACAGCTGATAGAACTGTGCTCTCTCTGCTTCAGTTTATTGTTACCCAGCTTCCCTTGCTTCGCTCACTCATGGTCTGCATCCAATCACCAGCTAGCTCTTGTCCACCAGCTAGCTGTCTAACATTGCCCAACAACATAACAAGGGGTCATGAACTTTACCTAACTTTGTATATTCATACAACAAGGGCAGATTAAACCTATATTGCCTACATACATATGCCTCAGTGCTTAATGCCTGTGGCATATATTAGTAGGATAAACTAAACACTGATGAATGAAAATAAATGGGCACCAGGAGTTCTTTCCTGATCTGGGCAGAGCTCGCAGAAGTATTTAAGTTTGCATCAAAAGCAGTAACTAGTTGAGCGAACCTGAACTGAAAAGTTCAGGTTCGTACCGAACATTAGGTTTTTTGGACCCCGAACCCAAACACGGACATATCACTGTATGTTCGGGTTGGAGTTCAGTGTTCGGCGATTTAATGGCGCGTTTTCAAAGGCTGCAGGGCAGCATAATCAACAAGCATTTGACTTGTGTGCCCTTAGAAGCCATCACAGCCATACCTACTAATGGCATGGCTGTGATTGGCCAGTGCAGCATGTGACCCAGCCCCTATATATAAGCTGGAGTCGCGTAGCGCCGCACATACATGCGGTCTTATTAGTGTAGGGAGAGGTTGCTGCCGCTGATAGGGACAGCTTAAGAAAAAATTCTGCAAACTAGTACATTAGTGGGGTGGGGTGCACTTCATATCTGAGAGTCAAATAAAAGCTTCAAATACCGCGTTTACATCAGAGTTTTAAAAAGTAATTTTTATTTTGCTGCTAAATAGTACATTAGTGGTGTAGTACATTAGTGGGGTGTACTTCATATCTGAGAGTCAAATAGAATCGTCAAATACTGCTGTCACATTGCAGTTTTAAAACTTAAAATGTTTTGGGTGCTAAAAAGTACATTAGTGGGGTGCACTTCATATCTGAGAGTCAAATAGAAGCGTCTAATAGTGTGTTTATTGCGCAGTGGTAAACATTTTAATTGTTTTGCTGTTAAACTGCTAAATAGTAAATTTTGGGTCCCGTTCTTCATATCTGAGAGTCAAATAGAAGCGTCTAATAGTGTGCTTACTGCGCACTTGTAAACATTCTAATTGTTTTGCTGCTAATCTGCTAAATAGTAAATTTTGTGGCATGCACTTCATATCTGAGAGTCAAATAGAAGCGTCTAATAGTGCGCTTACAGCGCACTTGTAAAAATTCTTATTTTCTGGGTGCTAATCTGCTAAATAGTACATTTTGGGGCCTGTTCTTCATATCTGAGAGTCAAATAGAAGCGTCAAATAGTGCGCTTACTGCGCACTTGTAAACATTCTAATTGTTTTGCTGCTAATCTGCTGCTTACATTGGAGTTTTAAAAAGTACATTTTTTTTGGCGCTAAATAGTATATTTGGGGTGTTCACTTCATATCTGAGAGTCAAATCGAAGCATAACTTTGATTCGAATTTACTACATCGGTCACTTGTAATATTGTTTCACACCTACAACACTTGTTACACAGATCTAAGTGATAGAAAACAGATTGATATTTTCTACACTAGAAACTACCAGATAACAAGCTGCTATATTTAAACCAGTGATCAATAGCTAAGAGTTACTTCAACAATATTGTAATTTTGGGACAATACCCTTACAAGTCAAACTGAGAGGTCAGTTTATAGGGAAAAGAGTTGCCTGGAGGAAATTCGAAAAAATTTCCATATGTCCTTTGCAGACTTAACATGCTGGAAAAACACAGGTGCCAACTGCTGTGGCTTTCTGCAGTGTGCATACCGGCAAGGAGGGCAGGGTTGAGGAGTGGGTGGAAGATGATGTGGAGGATGATGAGGTCCTAGACCCCACATGGAATCAAGGTCATACGAGAGACGTGGGCAGTTTGGAGGAAGAGGCGCTGGTCGCACAAAGGCACCAGCACAGCATAAGAGGGAGCAAGGTGCAAAAGCGGCGCAGCCGTCCCCAGCGCTCGTCGGCATGTATTAGCTCAAGAATCACCATGGTAGGCGGAGAAACAAACATCGAAAGTTGATATGGATGACATCCGCATGCAAAGTCGCCGCCACAGGGATGTGTGATTTGCTCGAGGTTCTCTAGAGTCAACAAAGTTCCTGCGCAACTATAATGTCAACAGCTACTCTGCGGAACAGAGTTGTCTTTTTTTATATGTCCCAATATTTTGGGGGCTACCCCAATTAAAATATATATATATATATATATATATATATATATATATATATATATATACATAAAAACAGTGTTGGCTACCTCCTCCTCCTTCTCCTCCACCGCCACGGTCACCGCCTCCTCAACCTATGGGTCACTTAATATAAACGAGGTACACATTAGCAGAGGCTTGTGAAGGCCTTTTCTCCATGCATCAGGAGTTGAGCATTTCTCCATGCATCAGGACTGCAAGAAATGCACCGCAGGCCGCAAATGTTTCTTTATTTGTATGTCCAAATATTTTGTGGGCTTCCACAATTAAAAAAACAAAAAAACATAAAATACAGTGTTGGCTTCCTCATCCTCCTCCTCCACCGCCATGGTCACCACCTCCTCAACCTATGGGTCACTTAGTATAAACTAGGTACACATTAGCAGGGGCTTGTGAAGGCCTTTTCTCCATGCATCAGGAGTTGAGCATTTCTCCATGCATCAGGACTGCAAGAAATGCATCGCAGGCCGCAAATGTTTCTTTATTTGTATGTCCCAATATTTTGTGGGCTACCACAATAAAAAAAAAAATATATATATATATAAAATACAGTGTTGGCTACCCTATCCTCCTCCACTGCCATGATCACTGCCTCCTCAACCTATGGGTCACTTAGTATAAACTAGGTACACATTAGCAGAGGCTTGTGAAGGCCTTTTCTCCATGCATCAGGAGTTGAGCATTTCTCCATGCATCAGGACTGCAAGAAATGCACCACAGGCCGCAAATGTTTCTTTTTTGTATGTCCCAATATTTTGTGGGCTACCACAATTACAAAAAAAATACAGTGTTGGCTACCTCACCCTCCTCCTCCACCGCTGCTTCCACCTACACCGCCACGGTCACCGCCTCCTCAACCTATTGGTCACTTAGTATAAACTATGTACACAATAGCAGAGGCTTGTGAAGGCCTTTTCTCCATGCATCAGTTGAGCTCAGTTTGAACAATGAAAGATAATATCCTGCACTCCAACCCTCTCTCAAATGGATAATTTTGTTCATCCTCCTGACAGCCATGCTTTAGATTTTGATTTATGTTCTTCCAAAGCTAAAATTAAAGATTCCATCTAGTGCTATTTTATGGCTCAGCTGTATTTTAAATTTTTATGTTATTTTAAGTGATTTCCCTATCCACATTTGTTTGCAGTGCACTTGTCCTACTCTTACCCCCATTTTACTTGCTTTTGCAGCTCTCTAGCTCTTTCAAGCAGTTTTTTAGAGGGATTTTTGTTACCAAAAGTTTGGGTCGCCTTTGACTTCAATGGGGTTCAGGGTCAAGTTCGAGCCCGAACCCGGACTTTTGTCCAAAGTTCAGCAGAACCCGCCGGACCCGAGCATCCAGGTGTCCGCTCAACTCTAGCAGTAACATAACATATGAGGTGATTTTTACAAAAATGTTTTATTCATTTTAATTTATTTATTTTGTAATGCATTATCCATGGAATGTATATATATATATATAAATCTTTATTTACGTTTTTTTTTTTTTTTTTTAAAGTTCATTCAAGTACAGATACAGCTTTCAGCTATATAATTTTGAGATATATAATTTTAAACACAGTACAAAAAGTTATGTTACAATAAAGTGTAGATAGCGGTAGGACCGTGCTTCAAATAGCAATATACATATACCAAATTCTGCTGTATCTACAGTCGTACAAACATACCATACATACATTCCATCTTATCCATATCCCATTATCACTACTTCCTACGGATAGCTATCTATAAGGGGGGCAGGGGGGTTTGAGTTTGAGTTTTGTGGTTAGTATATCTAACCTAAGGTACCCAGACTTCGTTATATTTTTCTCTAGATATCTTGTTTAGAGCTATCCCAACTTCCATGCTGCATTGGTAATCTATCTGTGTGCATATATCATTCCAGTTTAACGCACCCATATTTCTCCAATTTCTAGCCATAACTATTTTTATTGCCATACAGATGTGAATCATAAGAATTTTTAGTTTTATATTACTTTTTGGTAAATCTAGATGAAACAAAAACATTTGAGGCGTAATCACAGTCCTAACCTCAAACATAAAGTCTACCAATTCCGCTAGGATTGCCTTCATAGGTTTCAACTCCTCACAGTCCCACCAGATGTGGAAGAATGAACCTAACTCCCTGCCACATCTCCAACAATCTGGTAGGAGTGTGGGTTGAAACCTATGAAGGCGAGTAGGCACCAAGTACCAACGGTATACTAGTTTGAAGTACACTTCCTGTATATTCACCCCGTGTATATATCTTTTTACTGCTTGTAAGCCCGACAACCAGTCCTCAACCGAGGATGAAAAATTAAGTTCTTGCTCCCATTTATTCATTGCTGGCGCTTTTTCTATTTGCCTTTGGCTTCTTAAGAATTGATTATATCTGGAAGCAATTTTTTTTTATAATGAAATTCTACGAACTGGTCAATTGGAGAAGTTTCCGAAAGGACCTTTCCCATAGTAAAGGATTTTATTCTTAAATAGTTAAATATTTCCTTCGAAGGAAGGTTATATTTAGATTGTAATATTGGAAATGGCAACATTTTATTATTATTTAAAAGTTCCGCTATTCTTACTATTCCACAGTTTTCCCATTCTTGGATATTTATATCCTTTATGTAAAGTTTTAGGCTTGTTAATGGGGCATTTAATGATATGTGTTTTGTTCCATATTTCTTTTTCAAGTATTTAACGATGTAAATCATTGTATTGTTCATCGGATTACTAGATCTTATATTTTTTAGAAATTCACTGTCGCACCACCAGAGCGATAGAGGTTCAATGTCACCGAGATCTGATTTTTCAATGTCTAACCAATTTGGTCTAGCCATTGTAAAATTATCGCACTTAATTAGGTGTGCTACCATATTGTTCATATATAGTTTCTGTATGTCTGGGAAACCAATCCCCCCTTCTTTCCAGTCTCTCTGTAGTATTTCCAATTTCCAATTGTTCAGAGCGGCATTATCCATGGAATGTATTAGGTCGGCTCTAGTACGGAACATGTCTTTAATACACATGTTGCATTGAAAAAAGTGCATTAGAACTGATCCCTCTGAAGAAGAATAACTTATATTTTCTTATTTTCACTGTCTATAATAAGTGTACGTGTCACATATGTACAGATATGCATATATTTCCATTTTAGAAGAGAACCGTGACATTTTTATTTGTGCCAATGCAAGTTAATTTTATATTTATAACATTCAAACCAGGAATTGTGGCAAATTCACAAGAAATTGATCATTTTAAACCAAAAAATAATTTTATCCTTGTAAATTCTCGTTAAATTCGGGCAGAGAATAACGTATACTTTAGTATATGTTGCAGTGTAACATGAAGTGGGTATAAGTAAAAAAAAAAAAAAAAACTCCTTTACTGGATCCAGAGAGAAGAAACTGTCATAATAATGAATCAATATTTCAGGGAATTGTGGGAGTAGATGTCATTTCTATCAAATATCTTTCTGGGTCATATCAATAAGAAAACTGATGTCAGACTTAGTACCAATGCAAGCAATTATGTAGTCAGTTTTTTTTTTATTTTGCTTCCGCTCCTTGTCTTTTCAGCAAGCACAACAGTATAATGATTATTCCGACTTTATGTTTTAATGTCAACTTTATTGTCACACACCAGGGTGACAATGAAAGACTAAAGGAATACTTACCCTTGAATTTCTATTAATTTGCATCTTCTCCTGGAACTAGGAAATCAATGTGTTTTCTTAATTTATCTTAGTCCTTCTGTTGTTTGCAATGCTGGGCTTAAATCTTTGCCCTTGTCACACTGCTTCAATGATATGAAATTATAATAGAGCTTTTGATTAGTATTAAACCATGGGAGCTATGATTTTACAGGGAGCTATGATTTTACACTAGTTGGAGAACTATAATTTTTGTCACCCCACGTCTATGTCTGTTCTAGTTCTATAGATGTTTGATGCATATGTTTTAAAGTGGCACCCCTAACTGTCACCCCTAACCCCTGGAAAATGAGTGTTTAATAAAGATATTCACTGAAATACAAGAAATAAATGGATACAAAGTCCACCTGACTTTCCTAGACTCTGAGCAGATCCACAGTGTCATTACCGACATTCATCACCAGTAATGGCTGCAGGGAATTGTCTTGGTCTATGGTGGGTCCTGCCCCACAAGGGATAGGTTCATGAAAGTAAATCTCACTTTTACCTGCCCCCCCACCCCCCCCCCAGCTACCAGACTCACATTGGCAATGTCAACGTTGGGAGTCTTTGTAAATTTGGCAAAGTCCCAAGACAGTGACAGTGCCACTTTAAATATATGGAACTTGGGACATCATGACTAGACACAACATGACAGCCAGTGGTGTATCCTGGTTTTGTGCTGCCCTAGGCAGGACAAAACTCAGGCGCCCCCCCTCCCCGCGCCACCCCCACCCAACCTTTCCCCCCGCCCCGCATTCTAAATACACACACACACACTCGCTAACAGAAACACACACACACTAACAGACACAAACTAGCAGACACACACACTCACTGACATACACACACACTCACAGGCAAACACACACTAACAGACACACACACACTAACAGACACAGACATACACACACACACTAACAGACACACACACTGACACACACTAACAGACACAAACACTAACAGACACACACACTGACACACACACACACACACACACACACTAACACACACACACTAACAGACACACACACTAACAGACACACACACACACTAACAGACACAAACACTGACACACACACACACTGACACACACACACACTAACAGACACAGACACACACTAACAGACACACACACTAACAGACACAGACACACACACTAACAGACACAGACACACACACTAACAGACACAGACACACACTCACCCACCCACATTAACACATTTTTTTTACATTTATTTTTAACCCATTTTTTTAAAAAAATTTGAACACATTTTTTTTTAATTTATTTTTAACACATTTTTTTTATTTTTTTTTTAACACGTTTTTTTTTAATTTATTTGTAACACATTTTTTTAAAATTTATTTGTAACACATTTTTTTTTTTTATTTAACACCCCGCCCCCAGCCTCCTTACCTTTGGGAATGCTGGGGAGGGGGGTCTCTTCCTCCCTGGTGGTCCAGTGGCTGCTGGGCGATCGGGCGGGCGGCCGGCCGGCCGGCGAGGGAGCACTTCCCCTGAGCTGTCTGCTCAGCTCCCTCGTGCGCCTCAGAGTGAGGCTGGGAGCCGGAATATGATGTCATATTCCGGCTCCGCCTCCCAGCCTCACTTTGCGGCTGGCGAGGGAGCTGAGCAGACAGCTCAGGGGAAGTGCTCCCTCGCCGGCCGGCCGCCCGCCCGCCCGCCCGCCAGGCAGTGCCGCCCGATCGCCGGCATGTCTGTTAGCCGCAAGGCTAACAAGACATTTGCCTTGGGCATTTGGGGGCGGCTTTTTTTGCCGCCCCCTGGAAAATGCCGCCCAAGGCAAATGCCTTGTTTGCCTCGCGGCTAATACGCCCCTGATGACAGCTGTAGATGACAAATAAGACACACTTAAAATCATCCCTTTACAGTGGGATTGGATGTGAAATGCAACTCCAAGGAGTTATTATCAACTGATAATCTTGCTTCTAACCTCTTAATGCACTGTAGGTAATAAACACGCTCTAGTTCTAGACTGTTGATAATGGAATGCATGTTACTGTTTCACATTATTATTAAACCTCTCAACGTGAAACAACACTTTAATAATCTTTTGTATTCATAGAAAAAAATATTGTGCATCTGGAAATTCACAGTAGGTTTCTGGCTTTAAAAGCAAATATCCATAAACAGTTGAACTTTCTCACATTTAAACTACAAGGGAATATCCCATATGTTGCTGTGCCAGGAATTGATAATTAACTAGAAGCATGTCTTGAATAAATGTGTCCCTTTATATAACAAAGAACTGATTTGCGCAAGGTCCATTGAAAAGTCATAGAAAATGTATTAAAAGTATGTTCCTATATATGACTCTAGTGGCTCTACAAATGTAAGATAGACAAAGAAAATGAAATGTTAAGAAATATATTTTAGGTAAGTTTAAGCTAGAACTGAATAGTAATATTCAGTAATTATGTATTATAACTAGACGGCAGATGTGCAGTAGAAATACAAACTTTTTTGGTTTGTATATCCCTCCTTGCTTTGGCTGGTTTGCAGTTTTACAAATTTACAACAACAGAGTACCCAAGAGAAATATATGCAGTATTATATTAATTTCTCTGTCTATGCAAATTTTCCAGAGAAACTGTTATCTCTCCTTTGAATCAAATCTAGTAGTATTTCAATGTCACTGTCAGTTACATGTTTATATAAATGATATATCCTACATTTTTGCTTCTGTTCCAGAAATTCTAGCTATTCTAGCTATAATATTAATGTAGTAAGGCATTAGGGGCTCTTGGGGCAGCACCCCATGAGCTTCAGTGTAATCCATCACAGCGACCCTGACTGTGTGAAATAGTTATGGGTATATTGTGCCAGCTCCATGTTATGTATATATGTATTTTATTCAGCTCTACCTGTGGTATATCATTGTAGTCTACCTAGCTCTTTTTATTTAATATTTGTCTTGTGCCCACCTCTGTGCAATGTATGGGTCTCCTTATTGTACTGGGATCATTATATTGTATGGGTATCTCTGTATTGTTCCCGGCTCTGTGTATTGTATAGGCATCTCTGATAATATGGCTAACTGTCATAATGATGATATTGCTTTAAGTATTATTTTATGTTATGCCTTAAAGAGACATTGATGGACACCATGCACTATAATAAAACCAAGCAACATCAGTGCCTCAAAGTACTGTTAATGTCTTCATCTACATGCATTCTTAACTCTATTCCTCTCTGCAGGTTTATCGTCCACAGGTTCTAACTTACTGTTTCCTAGTTCTTGTTCAACTAATAGTAAATACTAAAGCAGAAACAGCTTGGACTAAAATATATTTGCTCACTAGGACTGGCTAAGGGACTTTGCCTTTGGTATACACTCTTTTCCCTTTATTTTTATTTTTCTTTTTTTTACTCGGTTTCTGACTCAGCCTGGGATGTAACTTCTTAATTTGGTCATTCCTTCTTCTGTTTGTTGTTTCAGTAATTGACTGTCTTTAGGACATCAATTCTAAATTATTATATTTCTGTTACTGATCTCACGGCATCTAACCCGGCTTGGAATATAACTTTTTTTTCCGATCACTCCCCCTATTATCGATTACCTGTCTAATTTAAGAATTATTCTCTTTGACCTGAAAACAAATTATTTCCTTCCTATTCCATTATATGTCAGGAAAACATTACTGGTACCATTAATACTTGCCTATGTTCAAGAAAGCAGTTTCTCACAACATGTTCTCATCTTTAAGGTAAACAAATAGTTTTCTATACTCACCTTGTCAAAATTTGAGTTATTTGGGATATAAATTATGTTTACTCACCTGCCTATTTAGTAAATCCTCCTCTATTTCTCTTGACTGCTATAAAGAGGAAAAACTTTGATTATTCTTTTCTACAAAATATCAGTACAACAACTAAAAATATAACAGTAAATGTGAATAAATGAAGACTACCATTTGGGGTTGAAAGTCATGAAGTTAAGCAGACTGATGCCACAGGCAGGGATGGATTTCCGATTAGGCAAAGTAGGCACCTGCCTACAAGGGCTGACCACTAGGGGGCACCTGCTTCCAGCACTTATAATGTGTCTTTTTGAGCTTAAATATGAGTGTGGGGACATAAGTAGGGCCAGATTAAGTGCCCAGTGGGCCTGGTGCTGACAATTATGCTGGGTCATATTATAGAATCTCATTGACCAAAAACAAAAAAAAAAACACTCCCAGGCGTCATGTATCTGATGGAAATGGTGCTGGAGGGAAAGAAAACAGCAGCTATAAGAAAACTCATACCCTATGCTAATCTCTCTCTAATTTATGTGTTCATCTTTCAAGTAAATCCATAACCCCTAACAGCAGTGTCCAGTGAAGCAGGAAGTCAATGGGCACAGTAAAAGGGTGTGCCACTGACGCAAATCACGTAACCTGCCAAAAGGGGTGAACATTCCCAAAAATGGGGCATGTCTGCCCAAAGAATTGGAAGGCCAGTCTGGCATGAATGCATGTCAGGCTGCCTGCCAATCATGCAAGCTGGTCAATAAAGTGCATATTATGCAGACAGCACCCAGAGCTTGGCATAAACGCCTCTAATGATGCACTCGCTCAACACTTACTAAGGACTGTCCCCTAGCACTCGCACGTCCACTTGTCTCCTTAACTTCTTAATAGTAGGCAGAAGCTGCTGCTATATAGTCTGGGACAGAAAAAAGCTGTATGTAGTGAGTGTAGAAGAAAAGGAACATGACACAGTGTTAGAGAGACCAAAGTAAGCATTACCTTAACTAATTTCATTGTCAGTCATTCCTCTTAAGTTTCCATACTTAAGCAAGAGTATGTGAAGAGTAGTTAGGGTTGCCACCTTTCTTGGAAAAACATACCGGCCTTACCAATTTGCATAATTAATTATGTATGGGTGACATCACATGATGTAAATCACAAGGAGTGACATAAGAGAAAATTATGTAAAATCACCAAAAAACTACTTACAGTTTGAGTCTGCTGTATAGATGGATTGCTCCCAGTGTCTCCCTGTCCCGCAGTGTCTCAAGTCTCCCACTGTCTCAGTGTTCCTATGTATCAGAGCCTCCATGTCTCCCAGTGCCCTCATGACTTAGTGTCCCCATGTGTCAATTACCACAGGTCTCACAATGTCTCAGTGCCCTATGTCTCCCAGTGTCCCTTAGTCTCTCAGTGACCCCTAGTGTTGTGTCCCCAGGTCTCCCAGTGACTCTATTCATCCCAGTGTCCCTATGTATCACAGTGTCTCAATGCCCCATGTCTCCCAGTGTCCTCTTGTGTCTCCATGTCGGCCAGTGTCCCTATTTCTGCCTGTGTCCTCCAGTATTCCGACGTCTCTGTGTCCCCTAGTGTCTATGTCCCCATGTCTCCCAGTATCCCCTAGTGTATGTGTCCCCATGTCTCCCAGGGTCCCCATGTCACTAAGACAGGGGACATTGGGAGACCTGGGAACACTGAGAGAAATGGGGACATTGAGACACTTGGGGCACTGGGAGACATGGGGATACTGGGAGACATTGGGAAACAGACACTAGGGTCACTGAGACACAAGGGACACTGAGAGACATGGGGACACAGACACTTGGGGACACTGGGAGACATGGGGCACTGGGAGACCCTAGGACACTAGGGACACTAGCTGGGACACATGGGGACACTAAGAGACTAGGGAACACTTGAAGACATGGGGACACTGAGACACTAGGGACAATGACTGGGAGACATGGAGACACTGGGAGACATGGAGACACTGGGAGACATGGGGACACAAGGAGACATGGTGTTTCAGTGTCCCCATGTGTCTCAGTGTCCCCAAGTGTCTGTGTCATAATGTCTTCTAATGTCACTTAATGTCTCAGTGTCCCCATATCTTCAAATGCCCTCATGTCTCCTTGCAGCCTTTCCCCCCATCCCATCCCCATCAAACATAGTGTCACATGATTTAGAACACTCTGGGTGTCTCACCAACGCTCCGGTGTAAACTAATATCAGGTAAGCTGCACAATGGCATCTATTAAATGCACATTTCTCTATAATTCTAATAGCTTTTTTTTTTTTTTTTAAGTTTTGTCAGAAGCTCAACTGTAAGTAGTCATGCTGTGCAGGGGATTTCCTAATTAGGACTCCAGGCAAAGGCTGATCGGTCATCCCAGTCTAAAATGCAGACCTGGATGATGTGCATTAATCAGTGATGTATTACTTTTGTGTTGTAATTAGAAAGACTCTACTATATTATCTTGTTAATTCTTGTAAATATTCTTAACAACATTATTAATCTATTTTAATGATACATTTATGGTAATGTAATGAGATAAAAACCTTTATTATTTACCCACTCAATTTGTGTCATATACTGCCGCCTTGAACCTTATAAAAATATAGCAAAACACCACCACTGGCTTCCACCTGCTTTGCAGTCAAGTCAGGTTTAAAGTTATAATATCCTGTAATAGAGATCAAAGTTATCTTGGATCAAAAAGTTAATTCTAAGGTATTCTTTCTTTCACATCTCCTGCTCTGTGAAACTATGCTGGACATCATCAGGGATTGCATGAGGACATCAATAGCTTGGTTGCTTCATCTAAGTGTTGCTTCTAAGTGTCTGTGGTTGGAGATATTCTGGAGAGTTTTACAGAAGCTTCAACTGTCTAAGAGTTGTGCTAAGAGATTTCTTTTTTTACTGTTACAGGTAAGATTCATCTGTAGAAAAAAGTTACTGATTGCACAAGGTTTGATTTCCTGTTGGTAATTATAAGGCATTTGATTTGATTAGTTAGCTACTTGCTATTGATTGCTGTTTAAATTAGCTATTGTTTGCAAATAAGCAGAGGCCTACCCAGGTGTTAAACATTCCTAGTGGGAGGTGATTTTAGGAGTATATAAGAGTTGTTGTCATTAGCTTGGCTAATATAGCTTGGTTGCTTCTAAGTGTCTGTGGTTAAGATATTCTGGAGAGTTTTACAGAAGCTTCAACTGTCTAAGAGTTGTGCTAAGAGTTTTCTTTTTCTACTGTTACAGGTAAGATTCATCTGTAGGAAAAGGTTACTGATTGCACAAGGTTTGATTTCCTGTTGGTAATTATAAGGCATTTGATTTGATTAGTTAGCTACTTGCTATTGATTGCTGTTTAAATTAGCTATTGTTTGCAAATAAGCAGAGGCCTACCCAGGTGTTAAACATTCCTAGTGGGAGGTGATTTTAGGAGTATATAAGAGTTGTTGTCATTAGTTTGGCTAATATAGCTTGGTTGCTTCTAAGTGTCTGTGGTTGGAGATATTCTGGCGAGTTTTACAGAAGCTTCAACTGTCTAAGAGTTGTGCTAAGAGTTTTCTTTTTTTACTGTTACAGGTAAGATTCATCTGTAGGAAAAGGTTACTGATTGCACAAGGTTTGATTTCCTGTTGGTAATTATAAGGCATTTGATTTGATTAGTTAGCTACTTGCTATTGATTGCTGTTTAAAATAGCTATTGTTTGCAAATAAGCAGAGGCCTACCCAGGTGTTAAACATTCCTAGTGGGAGGTGATTTTAGGAGTATATAAGAGTTGTTGTCATTAGCTTGGCTAATATAGCTTGGTTGCTTCATCTAAGTGTTGCTTCTAAGTGTGTGTGGTTGTAGATATTCTGGAGAGTGTTGCTTCTAAGTGTGTGTGGTTGGAGATATTCTGGAGAGTGTTGCTTCTAATGTGTGTGGTTGGAGATATTCTGGAGAGTGTTGCTTCTAAGTGTCTGTGGTTGGAGATATTCTGGAGATAAACTGGAGGTAATCGGAGGTATTCAGGAGGATAAATAAAAAGTTAGGATTCGTTTGATTTAAATAATTCATCTCATTGGAATGGCAGACTTAGTTCAGTGTAATAGTTGCTATGCATTTGTTTCGCGTTCCACTTTTTGGAGGTTTGGTTGTTGTCTAATCTGTAGACAGTTCTCTATCTTGCGGCAGGAGATTGTATTTTTGAAGTCTGAGATTTGTAAATTATCTGGTAAACAAACTCAGGCTGGAACTGCTGCAAAGCCACTGCCACAGAGACATACTAGGAATGGCAGATGGATTACTGTAGGATCTGGTAGACTTAGAGTTGTGGATAAAAGGCATATTGCACAGTCTGTTGTTCTACATATTTCATTTTCTGCACTTTCAGAGTGTAATGGTGTCATGGAGACAGGCACTGAGGCTAGTGGTGTTGTGCAGAGAGGCACTGAGGCTAGTGGTGTTGTGCAGAGAGGCACTGAGGCTAGTGGTGTTGTGCAGAGAGGCACTGAGGCTAGTGGTGTTGAGCAGAGAGGCACTGAGGCTAGTGGTGTTGTGCAGAGAGGCATTGAGGCTAGTGGTGTTGTGCAGAGAGGCATTGAGGCTAGTGGTGTTGTGCAGAGAGGCACTGAGGCTAGTGCTGTTGTGGAGAGAGGCATTGAGGCCAGTGGTGTTGTGCAGAGAGGCACTGAGGCTAGTGGTGTTGTGCAGAGAGGCTTGAAGACTATGGTGAGGCCTAATAGAAAGCAGTTGTTGTTGGGGGATTCCATCATAAGAGGTGTGGAGATGGACAATGGTGGTCTTGTGAGGTGTCTTCCCGGAGCTACTGCTCACAGAGACAGGAGACGTATCTGTAATATTGTTAAGCAAGCAAAGCAGGAAGGGGAATTGGATGTACTTGTCCATTTAGGGACAAATGACTTGGCTTGCAATGAGGTTTCATGGTTAAGGACGTTTTTAGTGTTTTTGCCAATGATATACGGCAGGTTGCTTCCACACTGTCATTCTCTGAAGTTCTGCCTGTGCATAACACTCAGAATGACAGGCGGATGCGTATTAGGGACTTTAACTTGTGGCTTGGTGAATGGTGTCGGGAGCAAGGATTTGGCTTTATTGCTCATGGTAGCTCTGTTTGGAATGGAAATAAACTTACAAAAAAGATGGTTTGCATCTTTCTCAAAAGGGAACAAATGTTCTCAGTGAGCAGTTCAGAGGTTTTGCTAGGATGTATTTAAACTAGGAGGGGGGGGGGCAAAAGGGTGATAAAACATAAATCCAATTGTCCCTCAAAACAAGGACAGAAGGTGCCTGTAGCAAGTGTGTTAAAAAATGATAAGCTTAGAGTCATGTCTACAAATGCTCGCAGTTCAGGGAATAAGATCCATGAACTTGTGACAATAATGGCAACTGATAGTGTAGATTTAGTCGCTGTTACGGAGACATGGTATAATGAAAAAAATGACTGGGACATAGCAATACCAGAGTACTCTTTATATAGAAAAGACAGGGAAGGCAAGAAAGGGGGAGGGGTGGCCCTGTATGTGAAGGATAGCATAAAATCTAGCCTAATAAAGGTTAGTGAGACGAACATAGAGTCCATTTGGGTTACGTTAGAATTTGGTAATCACACAGTAATTCGTGTAGGTGTGATTTATAGGCCCCCAGGACAAATTGAAGAGTTAGATAATCTACTAGTTGAAGAAATAGCTAAAATGACAATGAAGGGGGAAGTTATCATCATGGGTGACTTTAATCCTCCTGATGTGAATTGGAAAACAAAAATAGCTACTTGTGCCAGAAGCACACATATTCTAAACTCCCTACTGGGATTGTCTCTAAAACAAGTCGTTGAGGAGCCAACTCGTAAAGAGGCCATACTAGATTTAGTGTTAACAAATGGAGATTTGGTATCAGATATTACT
This sequence comes from Pelobates fuscus, assembly GCF_036172605.1. Lineage (NCBI taxonomy): Eukaryota > Metazoa > Chordata > Amphibia > Anura > Pelobatidae > Pelobates > Pelobates fuscus. The sequence goes on from NC_086323.1 coordinate 90,156,352, forward strand.
GTAGGTGAAAGTTTAGGATCCAGTGATCATCAGTCAGCGTAATATAAGTGTAATAAGTGTAATATAAGAACAGTGACTGAGTCACACCACACAAAAACAAAAGTTTTAGACTTTAGAAAAACAGACTTTTCTAAAATTAGAATATGTGTAAAGGAGTCGTTATCAGACTGGAGCAACTTAAATGGAGTCCAAAAGAAATGGGATTATTTAAAAGCTGCACTACTGAAGGCAACAGAAAATTGCATTAGGCTTGTCAGTAAAAGCAAAAAATTCAAGAAACCACTGTGGTACTCAAAAATAGCAAAAAACAAAAAGTTAGCATTTAGTAAATATAAAAAAAAACAGAGTGAGGAAGACAGAATGACCTATAATATTAGGCAGAAAGAGGCTAAGCAAGTTATAAGAGCTTCCAAATCACACACAGAAGAGAAAATAGCACAGTCAGTAAAAAAGGGGGACAAAACTTTTTTTAGATACATAAATGAGAAAAGAAAAGTAAAACAAGGATTAGTTAGATTAAAAACAAAAGAAGGAAGGTATGTAGATGAGGATAAAGGTCTAGCTGACTGCCTCAATAAATATTTTTGTTCGGTATTTACAGCTGAAAATGAAGGAAAGGGACCTCCGTTAAAAAAAAGGATAAATGAGTAATTTATTACACGTGAGTTTACAGAGGAAGAGGTTCTATTTCAACTGTCAAAAGTAAAGACAAATAAGTCAATGGGACCTGATGGTATACACCCAAAGCTATTAAAAGAGCTTAGTGGTGTACTAGCAAAACCATTAACATATTTATTTAACCAATCATTGTTAAGAGGAGTAGTCCCAGAAGATTGGAAGTTAGCGAATGTTGTGCCCATTCACAAGAAAAGTAATAGGGAGGAGTCGGGCAACTATAGGCCAGTAAGCCTTACTTCAGTAGTGGGGAAAGTGATGGAAACCATGTTAAAGGATAGGATTGTTGAACATCTAAAAACACATGGATTTCAAGATCAGAGACAACATGGGTTTACTTCAGGGAGATCATGCCAAACTAATCTTATTGATTTTTTTGATTGGGTAACTAAAATTATAGATCAGGGTGGTGCAGTAGACATTGCTTACCTAGATTTCAGTAAGGCTTTTGACACTGTTGCACATAGAAGGCTTATCAATAAACTGCAATCTTTGAGTTTGGATTCCAATATTGTTGAATGGGTAAGGCAGTGGCTGAGTGACAGGCCACAGAGGGTTGTAGTCAATGGAGTATATTCGAAACTTGGGCTTGTCACCAGTGGGGTACCTCAGGGATCTGTACTTGGACCCATTCTCTTTAATATTTTTATTAGTGATATTGCAGAAGGTCTTGATGGTAAGGTGTGTCTTTTTGCGGATGATACTAAGATATGTAACATGGTTGATGTTCCAGGAGGGATAAGCCAAATGGCAAATGATTTAGGTAAACTAGAAAAATGGTCAGAGTTGTGGCAACTGACATTTAATGTGGATAAGTGCAAGATAATGCATCTTGGACGTAAAAACCCAAGGGCAGAGTACAGAATATTTGATAGAGTCCTAACCTCAACATCTGAGGAAAGGGATTTAGGGGTGATTATTTCTGAGGACTTAAAGGTACGCAGACAATTTAATAGAGCAGCAGGACATGCTAGCAGAATGCTTGGTTGTATAGGGAGAGGTATTAGCAGTAGAAAGAGGGAAGTGCTCATGCCATTGTACAGAACACTGGTGAGACCTCACTTGGAGTACTGTACACAGTACTGGAGACCATATCTTCAGAAGGATATTGATACCTTAGAGAGAGTTCAAAGAAGGGCTACTAAACTGGTTCATGGATTGCAGGATAAAACTTACCAGGAAAGGTTAAAGGATCTTAACATGTATAGCTTGGTGGAAAGACGAGACAGGGGGGATATGATAGAAACATTTAAATACATAAAGGGAATCAACACAGTAAAGGAGGAGACTATATTTAAAAGAAGAAAAACTACCACAACAAGAGGACATAGTCTAACATTAGAGGGACAAAGGTTTAAAAATAATATCAGGAAGTATTACTTTACTGAGAGGGTAGTGGATGTATGGAATAGCCTTCCAGCTGAAGTGGTAGAGGTTAACTCAGTAAAGGAGTTTAAGCATGCGTGGGATAGACATAAGGCTATCCTAACTATAAGATAATGCCAGGGACTAATGAAAGTATTTAGAAAACTGGGCAGACTAGATGGGCCGAATGGTTCTTATATGCCGTCACATTCTATGTTTCTATGTTTCTATGTTTCAATTGTCTTGAAAAACCTCATAGGAAAGCATTGATTCCAGCACTGTTTATAACACTATAGTGTTTCTTTCTGAAAGTGGCAGATAATTGTCATTCCTATCATTCCTACACTCTAGAAATGACAGATGAAACTATAAGTCAATAAGTAATGGTGGTATATGTTACTTTATTTTATCTGCTATAGTGCAATTAGAAAACAGAAGATCTGTGACAATAGGTGCTTTAACAACTGTGAATCAAATAACAAATAATATGTAAATAAAAAGTTGCTACAACACTTGTATGTTTTGGTTTTTATTTTCTCCTAAAATACCACACCCAAAATACATGCATGAAAATGAAAGGTATTTATGGGGTAATAAATATTAAAAACATTATTTTATAAAAATTATCAAAATTAATTATTTGTATTAGTATCATAAATTGATATTTTGGCACTGTTTCCCCTTGATTGATTTAAAGTGAAGAGTTACCCACTATTTTAACTCTTATAGACCCTGGAGTAAGTTTTTTAGAGGATTTGTATTTCACACATTAATTACAACCGATTATAAAAATATAATTTATTGTGAAAAATAATTAATAATAATAATATGTAATATGCATGACAATAATTAGTAAATATTTAGGTATAACAATAGTTTAAAAATATGACATCAATTATGACTACAATAACCACAATAAAGATAATTCCTATATCACTCTTAGAAATGATCCACCAGTAAGGTATACTTGGCAAGTATTAGTACAGATTTTCAAGACACATGATAATCAATTAGCGTTCAGCAACAGTATCCAGCAAAATAAGTTAGATTAATTTCCAAAGGAGTTACATGCAAAGTTACAGATAATTCCTCTAAAATGTAATTAACAATTAATTTACATTAATACAGATTTCAGCAATGTTATAGGAAACTTTCACGGTTCTGCTTTGAAAATCCAACCCACAAAATGTACACATAGCTTGTTTTAAAGTGTAGCTCAAATTTGTAAGAAACAGATGCTGACAGGCAGTTAGAATCAGCACACATAGAATTAACTCACTCCCTGCTGGCTACAATTCTCACAAAATAAACACTTAAGGATTGCAAACACAATATAAAATGTTTCATCTCACAAATAGTCAATTTAACTATTCTCTTCTATACAGTAACAAAAAGAACACAATTATAAGTTTTCAATACTGAAGTTATTTTCTGATTAAATATTTACTATCCCTAATTTCAGATATGTCACTATCTCTGGATAGTAGCTTGATATAAACTTGGCAATTTACCAGCAATTGTTTTTCATACAATTCTCATACATCTGCAGAATGAATTTTAAATGATATATAATTCCCTCAGCAAAATATGATTTCAAAAGTTTGAAATCTGATCAGCATTATACAGGTATATTTTTTTGCTTTTAGTAAAAAAATATTTATTTAAATTAAACCAGCATATTTATCAGTTTTCATAGAAGATTATTTTGTAGGTTGGAGATATAATCCAATGGATGGTGAATGCAAGTAAGAGTGTTTAATATAGATAAATTTAGTAGGAAGTTAGCAAGAGTAGTGTTGTTCTGGCTATCAAAGAAATTCCAAGTGTGAGTGTTAGAGCGGTATTCCTTTGTCTGGTATGATCTGATGATGCTATGATGACCTACTAAATCCTGAATTTTGAATTATCCTAAAAGTTTTGTGTTCTCAATTTTAAGAATTCTGTTATCTTTACTGTGTTACGTTATCTTTTTAAAGTGACCAATGGGATTAGGTGGGTGTACCTTATCCTAATGATTTTCTTTATAGACATTGATCAGCAGATGGCATCACAAAATTTTTCATTACCAACTCTAACTACCACTTTGTTTAAGGCATTAACTGAAATTAGTGATAAAAAATATGTATTGTTTTCCTATGTTTATAGCTTCTATGTCATTAATGGCTTTCACACTTCAAAGAAATAGTGGTCAGTCTCGGAAAACTACCAGTCTCCTTTTCATGCCATAAAGTATCTTTTTGACACATCTTGACTGTGGTTCAACTCTTACAGAATGGATAGAAGTCCTATTGAATATGAAAAGTAAAAGTAATTACTGGTAGGGAGTATCTCTTCTTGATAATTCTAAACTGTGTCTTCTGGACTTTCCAGTTACACTGTCCCATTGCATGAAGCTAAGTGTGTCTGTATCCGTAATATGTGATAACATATGATGTATATATGTCTTTTACACACATTCAGCTAATGTTAGTTTTAATAATAATGAGATTTATTCATTAGGTGTTATATATATATATATATATATATGTATGTATTAAGGCCGGTTGGCCTGTAATTGTGGGAGGGGCTATGTGTGCTTCCCTACTTAAAGGAATCCCTTATCTTACTCCACACCATCCGAGATCTAGCGATTGCATGCCACCTCAAACTTCAATTATCTCATAACACCATCAAATTATATCTCACAGGCATACAACATCATATGCTAACCCTATGGCCAAACAATCATAGTTTCATGTCATCATACCAGATTAAAATCATACTCAGAGGCATTCAGAAATCCGTTCCCCCACGTACTCAGAAAAGATTACCTATTGACCACTACCTTTTCCAATCCCTATCCGACCTTTTGAATTCAGGTCCTTTTGATCCCTGTACCAATGAAGTAATTAAGACGGCTATGTACGTTGCCTTCTATGGCTTCCTTAGGCCCCGGGAATTCACTACTACCACCACAATTCATGCTATATGTCAGATCCTTGATAATACAGCTAGGGCTTAACCCTTCTAACTATTCGGGTAATTCTTTCAGGATAGGGGCAGCCTCCACGGCTTCAAGTGTCAACATACCAGTACACAGTATCAAAACACTAGGGTGTTGGAAATCTTCGGCTTATACTCGGTACATACCGAAACCCATTCAAGAAATACACAATGCCTTTAAAGAAATGTCTGGATAAGATATATGTATTGTTGACTGTATTAAATTTGGTTGATTCTATTTTTGCCCTCTTTAATTTACAGGCCTACCGCATTGTCGGTTCCGGCACACCACAACTGACTTGCTCTCTTATACTAATCTACTCCTATACTTGTTCCTTACTCCATATACGGCCTTCTGTCCCTAACACAAATATATACATATATATATTGTGACAGAGTGTTGGGGATGGTGGTCAGGGGTGTATATCTGGCACCCAGACTTTTGCACATCCACTATCCTGACATGTGGGTAAGCACATGCAGCCCCAGGGAAAGTTAAGTTTAAATGTAGGTTTTTTTTTCTCTGTTGTTATTTGGGTCCCTGGGGTGGAGTATTCGGAAGAGCAGAGTGGGACGATTCTCCACCCACTGTCATAGTGGTTGTGTATGAGTCCAGCCCAGGTTTTCTAAGGAGTTCTGGCTCACTGCCTGACGAGGTCATTAGCCTCACCTGTAGGGGCTGTGAGCAGCTATATAACTGCAGTTAAAGCAGGGTGGAGTGAGGGAAGTGTTTTGAGGAGAAAGAACGTGCTTTGTGGAGGAGAGAAGGTTTGCTGTTTATTGTATCCTGTTACTTCTTAACAACAGAAAATAAACAGGCCAGAGGCCTTTTTGAAACTGGACTTTTCCATGATCTGGTTTTCTTACCCTAGAGGGCTGTGCAGTTACCAAAAGATCCTGGATAAACACACACAGGAAAGTAAGTTTGTCACATATGGTGGAGAATGCAGGCACTGCACTGAAGAAGCCTGTGGGTATTAACTGGAAGCCAAACAAGCCTGGAGGAAGATGGAGGAAGTTGTGAAAGTTGTGTTGCAAACTACAGCGGCACAGCAAAAGGCTACAGCCGTACAGCAGGAGGCGAAACACAAGAGGAGAAAATTACAGCCCTATAGCAACTGGTAATTGCTCAAAAGGCCAACACAGATGCCATGATCCAGCAGATTATGGCAGCCCAAGCTGAGGCAAACCGCCTACTCAGGGAGGAGCAACATCAGGCCACCAGTATGATACAGAAGGAGATACAGGCTTTGACCAAGGGACTGACCAGAGTCTCGGATGGGACGCAAATCCCAACAGCGGGAGTCTTTTCTTTCGAATGGATAAAGACAAGCAACTCTGCCTTGAGATGTCAATTTTCTGTGTGTATTAGACCATTCATCTTCAATCAGTTCCTTGATTGTCTCATGAACTGGAAATGCAGCTCTTTTCTTCTTTAGATCTGCGAAATATCTGCTGGAAGTAGAAGGTTGTTCAGAGGATACTTCCTTGAGGCTCAAGGATTTACGGACTCTGGCTATTAAGTGATCTACTTGAGCAGGTTCCATAAATTCCGGGGCATAGGATTCTTCTTCTGAAGAGGACAGCCCTTCTCTGTAGGAGTCCATGGATTCATCCGAGGATTTCTCCTGAGAGAAACCAAAGGGTTCAGCAAATCTGGGCCTCTTGTGAGATTTATCAGCTTCTCTGATGCCCTGAGAAACAGCTTGTTTGATAAACTCCATTATATCCGGAGTAGGAGCAGTAGTAGAAGCTCCAGCGGCTGTTGACAGGCATTCTGCACAGAGACGTTTCCCCTCTAGCGTTTTTTTGTTGCAGGCCTCGCATCTTTTCTTCATAGGCGACTTGCCTTTGGAAGTTCTGGATGCTTGAATTCCTGTAGAGCTATCATGATAGGGAATATAATTAATCCAGGCACTCTTTTGTTTGAAATTATATAAAGAGAGAGAAAACGTTGGCTTACCTATAACCTTTGGGTTGTGACCTTTGTTTATGTATTGATGCCTCAGAGTCTGATGAGAATGATTTTTCCATTTTCCCTGTTGTAAAATAGGAAGGAATTGAGATATTTATACTAAACAGTATAAAAAATCAATTGTGAAAGAAAAAGGAATGTGCCTTTAAGAAGGAAACCTTACCTGAGGTTCAGCAAAAAAGAAGCCTGAAATTGACAGTCAAAACTGGAACCAATGACACTGAAAGAACTCCCAGATGCCAGGATAACCTAAAAATGGTACAATTGTTTGAATTTGGTGCCTATTTAAAGGTGGCGTGTGACGTCACTGATGACGTCACTGGTAATGCGGAAGAACGCAATGCGCATGCGCGCATGCACGGAAGTCCGCATGATGCGCCCTCCGGTCCGCGCATGCGCGGAAGTCCACAGGACGCAGCCACCGGTCTGCGCATGCGCAGAAGATCCTATGACGCGGCCTCCGGTCCGCGCATGTGCGGGGACCGGGAATGACGTGCCTGCAGGCCCGCGCACGCGCAGAGCAATCCCAGGACGCCAGCCAAGATGGCGGCCATCCAAAACCGGTAAGTTTAAATCCTACAGAAGAGGAAGGGAGGGGAAAGAGAGAAAAAAAAATGGCACATTAAAAACTTTTAATGAGAGGTGGAAGGGGGGAAACCTGACAGCCATAAAGTTATACATATACTTAAAAATATGTATTTTGCTTACTGTGCATGCCAGGTAAGGATAAGAAGAACCTTCTGAAGATGAGGTTCTTCTGCCACTTCCTGCTACCGCTTGGTCACTGCAGGGGATTTTCTTATTGGCAATTTTCTCTTGCTACCCCTAGGGTCACTGAAAGTGGCTCCAGGTCACTAAAGGAGCATCTCCAGGGGGTTTTCCTTTGCGCAGGGCCACGTACTAGAGACTTCCCAAGGAAGAGAGGCCAAAAAGGAAAGGTGTCTATTCCTTTAATGACAGGAGTCCTATAGGGATAGGACAGGAATAAAAAGACTAAGGGAGTAATGGTGGGAGTGGGTATTTATACCCCTAATTTTAATTCTGTTCCTGTCTAATTAGGGATAGGGAGGAGCTAACCCATTGTTGTGCTGCCATGGATATGGCCAGGAAATATATATATATATATACATACATCAGATAACATTTGTATCTTGTAATACCTTTTTTATTGGATTAACATAATTTTTTAATGACAAGCTTTCTGAAGAATTTCCCTTTCTCAAGTCTAAAGCATTTCTGAGGAAGAAGACACATATAATTCAAAATAATTCAAATTTGAGTTGTGATACAGGGGTTAAAGTGAAATGAGTGCAGATAAGACACAGGTCTAATAGAAAATAGACACCATTCTCACCGAAGGTTGTACATATCTAGTATTAAGATCACAGAATGAGGGGGGAGATAGAAAAAAAAAAGCAAAGAGTGCAGAAGATGGTGCTATAAATGGAAAGTAAAAACAAAATAATTACTTATATTAAGAATGCATGAATTCCCATCCAAGAGTTAAAGGATTTGCATGAAGGCATATATCCAGCATACACAGACACATGCACACACTCGCACATACATATACACAAGTAGTGTATATGTTCAAGTATACGCAAGTACATACACACTATACACAAATACATACAACAATATACAACAAATACATTTATGCACACCTACATATACATCCACACACAAGCACCAATACATGTACCTATAAACATACAAATGTGCCTACACATACATAGACCCATATACATATGTATTTGTACACATACACCTATTCACACATACATATGTGTATGCATGTATATACACACTTTGTACATACACATATGTATACACATACACATAAACACATAAACATACACACAAACACATATACATGCATGCACATGAACTTATATACACAAGTATAAATGCACAGTCCCGCTTTGACCAAGTACCACTGCCCACGTTCAGAAGACAAAATGTCACCCAGGGGAAGCATTCATTAATTACTTTGCACTTGAGTTGCTAGTGTGAAGGTTCAAGACTTCTATTCATAGTAGTGGGACTGATACACCTCTTGAACGGCTTTTTACGGAGATGAGCCCCAATGTATCCCAGCTGAGATATGAGGTACTGATGCTAAGTATATGAGAAGGAAGACACATTGCTAGAAGGCACACAGTGTTGGCATCAGATTACTCATTATCAGCAGTCACACATAGTGCTGGTATTGAAACTGAACTTTTTTTTGTATTTAGTTTTAAAGACTTGATTCATCCCTTCCACAACTACAGGCTTGCAGCCTTAACACACACACACACACACACACACACACATATATATATATACTGTACCTTGCACTCAGGCTTCAAACTTGCCAAACCGGGTGCATTACCAGGGCTTGAGTATCCATATAATCAGGTAATGTGGCTGCACTCACAGATTTTCCATAAAAATTAACTTTTATTCCAGTTTCTTTAAAACAGATCAACGTTTCAATCCATCTTGTGGACTTTCATCAGGATCCTGATGAAAGTCCACCAGATGGATTGCAACGTTGATTTGTTTTAAAGAAACTGGAATAAAAGTAAATTTTTATGGAAAATCCGTTAGTGCAGCCACATTACCTGATTATATATATATATATATATATATATATATATATATATATATATATATATATACACAAAGAAACAAAATAAGGGAGCACTCACAGGTCTTCCAAATCAAGCAGATGGTGTTTTAATAAATCTTCAAAAAAATCATGCAACCCTGCAAAAATTTACATTTCAACCTATTCAGGTTTTTATAAAACAAAATACAAAATCCTTTCACTATATAACTTAGTGGTAATACAATATCACCAATGTGACCTTGCACCAGGTGTGATAAATGAATAAATGAATAAACGACTTTCCTCTAAATAGTAGATTTTAACCCGAAGATATCCTCAGATCTTCCATATAAACATGCAACCAAAATATGGGTCAATCCAACTATAGGGAAATAAAAAATAACATAGTGCAACTCCGTTTGAAATTATTTTAAAAGTGATATGTGCCAAGTGGATCACTCACACTTTTTCAGTGAAAATAAGGCGTATCACAACTCCTTGTTGTTCTCAGGTGTTGCTCTGCTTTCCAAATTATTCAATCTCATTGATGGAGAAAGATGCAAAAAGAAGAGACATCCAGAGTGAGAAAACCAGAAGGACTTGTGCAAAGTACAAAAAGCATTTATTACTCACATATAAGTTAGAATCAATCAGCATAGGATAAAAGAATTAAGTCCACAAATAGTCCAACGCGTTTCTTCCCACTACAGGGACTTCCAGGGTATTCAGGTTTTTATCAAGATCTTGATATGGATATGATATGGATTACAATTGTGTGTGTGTGTGTATATATGTATATATTTATATATATAATAAATACACAAGATCCAGCGCACTCTCCTATCTACTAAACAGCAACTTCAATGTTGACAGATTTTATTAGTTTGTAAAAGTTTTTTTTTTTTTTTTTTTTTTTTTTTTTAAAAAACACCTAATCTAGGCAAAAAAATGGGGATTTAGTTACATTATATGATCATACATTGCATAAGCCTGCCACAACGTCAATGTACCCCATCTTTGGCAGGTCCTACTCTCACAGTCTAATGTCTGCTCTTATGAGATTAACCACTTACTTGGGAAAAAATTCCATCTGAGGCTCTCTGCAGTACAAGGCTAAATAGGGACCTGAGATGAGGCACCTGTAACAGGGAGGGGTGCAGAACCAAGGAGTTGGCTAGACTCCCAAATATATATAGGAAACATGGGGGGATGGTTGCACTCACCTAAACATGCTTAAATGGGGTGCTGCTGGGGGCCATATTATACAATAAATACACAAGATCCAGCGCACTCTCCTATCTACTAAACAGCAACTTCAATGTTGACAGATTTTATTAGTTTGTAAAAGTTTTTTTTTTTTTTTTTTTTATATACATTTTTTTTATTTATTTTTTATTACTGGGGGGTGGGTAATTTATTAGTAGCTAAGACTCCAGATGCAGTTTCTCTGAGTTATAAGTATGGTTCCTAGAGACATTATATCATTAGCTTGCTGAGATGCTTTATGCCTATTTTTTTCATTTACCGTATTTTTCCGTATATAAGACGACCTCTATTTCTTGAACAACACACTTCTGATTCTCATGTGTCCCCTGAAGTTATTGGCTCCACAGTGCATGGTGGGAGACTACAGCTTTCACAATACTGCAGGTGGTGTGAGAACATGCTGGAACATCACAGCAGTATTCCCTCTGCTCCCTGATCCCCATTTTTCCCCCCCATAAATATAAATCAGAAATGATTATTTCTATCATTTTAGCTTTCCGGAATGAATTTATAATGTAATTATCAGAAACCCTGGGAGATAGCATGATAATTGTTATTTCTAGAGATTTGCAATGTGTCCTTACAGACGTTTATGTGATAAAAATAGAGTGCTTGATCGCTAATTGCAACATTTTATTGAACAATGCAGGTCTTGCTTTGAGAAATCATAGGTCTTGGCTCGATTATGCAAATCTAAATTTATTGTAAGATATGGAAAGGAGGTAGATTCTAATAGACCAGATATAATGCAACAAAAATGGCATGGAGGAAACGTCAAATGTCATTTCATTTATGGAGGCCAAAGTATATATAACTAAGTTTAAATAAGTCATAAAATAAATTATTTTGGTTTAAGAAATAAATATTATGTTACATAATAACATAACTTATGCCATTACATATAGAAGATATGTATATATGTATATATTGCTGTGTTTTAGAGTGTTGTATTGCACCAATGTTGACATAATATACAATTATTCCCTGTAATGCAGGTTAATAGCCAAAATGCTGTAAGAAAACCCCTAATCTTGGGAATTGCTGGGACAAACATGTTAATAACTTCTGCAATTTTAATTCAACCCTGTACGAGTGCTAACATAAGTGCAGCCGTTACTAGTTATTTTTACTAATATTGGGCAGTTGAGAACCCAGTGCTGACCTGAGATTACTGTATTTTCTCGATTATATAACAAAGTTTTTTTCAGAAAAAAAATTCAGAAAAAACAAACAAAACGACCTTGTCTTATAATCGAGGTCGTCTTATAATCAAGGCTGGGACTTGCAAGCAGGCAGTGGTGAATGATCGCTTGCAGGCAGTGGCGGATCCGGAGTAAGCAATAGGGCAATTCCCACCCACCAAGAAAATTTCCAGTGCCAAGGCGACTCTCTAGGCGAGTTAGGCGGTTTCCTCCATGCTAATAGAGGGAGAGAGAGTCTACGCCTCCTGTCTGCAGCTCAGCCAGGTGCAGAGCCGCAGACTGAAATGTCTCGTGATCTCAGCCAGATCAAAGTGTTGCCACGGGTTACCAACACTCTGCACTCGCGAGACATCAACATTACATATTAAAACACCAACATTACATATAAACACACCCATGCAATCAAAAACTAACACTGCACACAAATTAATGCCTGCATTCAAAAGCCAACACTACACATATTCCATACAAAAACATGCTTACATTCAAATACACAAATACTGCTCAGTGCAAAATACAACCCTGCTTGATAGGCAAATGGTAGGTCCCCAGCTGGCAAAGAATTGTTGGAATTGTATGACAGATATAGATCTACCTTATGACCACCCTTTTGTGGTTTGGGGGGCACAAATGTATTGCACCAAAGCCCTCTCTACATTAGTTCTGTGCCTGAGTTAAATCACTTTGTTTATGCATCCCTAGTCATATATCTCTGCATATGACTTTCACAGCTTTCCTAAACACTGTTAACACACTGTAAAGTGAGATCTAATGTTTTATCTTTCTTCAAATCTGTATAATTTAAAATTTCTCATCACCCGTTCTTAGAATCTTTTTAGAGCCTGCATGAGCCTTCTGTTACATAGTTACATAGTTACATAGCTGAAAAGAGACTTGCGTCCATCAAGTTCAGCCTTCCTCACATTTGTTTTTTGCTGTTGATCCAAAAGAAGGCAAAAAAAAAAACAGGTTGAAGCACTTCCAATTTTGCAACAAACGAGGAAAAAAAAATTAAAGTTCACTTAACAGAACAGGAGATGAAAACTTATAAACTAAATTATCTAATTAGAAATTGAAACATTTTTTTCTTATAGGATGTGTCAGCCACAGCCAGTGGAGGTGTGGCTAGGGCTGCATGGGGAAGAACGAAAGTGATTTCCCTCCTAAATGGCAGAGAATTGAGCAGTGAGACTACAGGGGTACAATCTATTAGACATGTGCACCAGTGAAATTTTCATTTCGTACAAATTATTTCGTACTGAATAAAAATTTAATTAGTCAATCCCGAATTTCATCTGCAAACCATTCGTTTTTGAAAATAATTCGCCAGTGGCTGCTCACTGTCATAAAACTAAATATAAATCAGTATGGGGGTTAATATGACTCCCATATTGATAAAAGGAAGGTTAAATCCTCCCGGCATGCTGCCTAAACAGCAAGCATCCAGTGGATGCTCAATGTCATTTAAAACTACTAGTGACTGGGCAGCTATTGCTGCCCAGTGGCTAGTGCAATAAAGGCGGACTTGGCCCAGTTAATATAAAGGGTGGGACCTAATGTCTCCCTGGTCTTGACCCATGAGCGGCGGGTGGGGACCGTAATTAAGGGAGCACTGCCGGCTTGTTTGTTTTTTTCGTGCATGCACACTTTTATTTTTCTGTGCTGTGGGGGTTAATTCCCCTGCAGCACGGAGTCTTTTAAATGAATAAACCAAATGAAAGGCATTTGCCCTTTCGTTTAGTTTTTATTTCGTTTAGTAAACAAATATGAAAAAAAAACAAATTTTTGGACAAAATCGCATTCGGACAAAAACTAATGCAAATGTCTACAATCTACACACCAAAACTGCTTAATTGAGCTAAATGTGTTTTGATGCATAGTATCTCTTTACAGTGATTTTAAATCTGCTATATATAAAACATGGAAAATAACTTATGTTCTTATTAAGCCCTAGTCTTCCCATCCCTGGGTGATCAGATGCAGTAAAAAAAGTTTTCATTTCTTCTTCCTTTCATAGTCTGTGGTAGCAGAAAAAGATGATGGCCTGTTTGAAATAGGATTTTATGGTGTGTGTGCCCGCTTCACATCTATACAGGCACATTGAGTACAATTCAGTATTGGATAAGCATCAGGAGAAGACACTTTTTGCCATGTATAAACAGTTACCTAGGCAAAGCTTTCACTTTTAACAACTACTTTGTGCTATAGGTTGAGACCCTGGGTATTGTGTGACACTCTATACATGACACTAGTATTTCCATAGAAAAAGTCCAAGCTGGAAGAAGAGATTATGAAAACATGCACTGATCCCCATTTTAACTGCTACATCTGATGTTTTTTTCTTCTGTATGATATCATCAGAGGAATAAGCTTTTAATTAAGGAAATGTCCCTTTTTATGCATTTTTATTAATTTATAAGATGGTATACCTTTAAGATTTGAAACATTTATATGGTTCACATTCCTTTATAAATTTTGCTTCACAGTTTTTGTTTTTTTCTCCTGCATAACATAATGACTACTTGACATTTTTTTGCTGAACAAAAGCACTGATAATAAGTTACAAATCATAAGAGATGGACAACTCAATATTTCTAGTTACTTGATTTGCTCTTACAGCCTTCACACTTGGACTTGAAAACAGATGCTGGAGCAATGAGAAGAAAATCAATCTAATGGACAATGAAAATGTCAGGATATTGCAGCTTTTTACTCTATATTCCAGAAGAGCTATTGAGAATTTCAATAACCTTGTAACAAAGACTGAGCAGAAAGTGGAGGGTGTCTGTGTATAAAGAAATTCGCTGCTTGTCCTGATTTTTTTTCTAATATTAACAGGAAGATTATATTTGGTGTCAGCAGTGAAATGCTTCATTGCATTCAATCTGTAGAACAATCCTGCAATTCAGTTTATATACTGTTCAGTTAACCCCTTAATGACGGCGGGCGTGTTATGCCGTCCTTGGGTACCCGGCTCTAAATGCCAGCGGGCGGCATAGTACGTCCCTGCCGTCCAGGGACTTACCTGCTCGCTGGTGATTATCACATCCCCTGCGCCTCCATACAGCGTGGCCGCATCCGATCGATGCGGTCACACTGTACAAAATGATAAAAATTTACCCAAGGCAAATCAGCTTGCCATTAAGCACCCTCGTGGAGCAATATACATACACATACACATAAACTGTCTAAGTGTATTTTAATATTATTCTCAGAATACTCTTGCATCCCATTTTTTTGCTCATAATTATATACATATCAAAATACAAGTAGAATATGATGTTAATTATATATAGATATATATATAAACATATAAAATATTATATATATATATATATATATATATATATATATATAATATATAAAATATATAAAATATATAAATATGTTAAAAATAAAAAAATGAAAAAAATAATTAAAATAAATATATTTATATATATATATATATATATACATATATATCTATGCTCCCACCTATCTATCCTCCCTAATACACAAGTATGTCCCGTCTAGGCCCTTACGATCTGCTGAAGACTTACGTCTCTCTTCTGTCCGTACTCCCACCTCTGATGCTCGCCTTCAAGACTTCTCGAGGGCTGCACCGTTCCTGTGGAACTCGCTTCCCTCCTCCGTTAGATGCTCACCCAGTCTCCCACTTCTTCATAAAAGCGTATCAATTAAAAAGTGTGTCCAACTTGTCTGGTTACAACTACATGTCCGCTCGTCCACCCATTGTAAAGCGCTGCGGAATTTGATGGCGCTATATAAAAAAATAACATATTAATAATAATAAAAAATAAAAAAATAAAAACTATATATATATGTGTAATTTCGTTCTAACTGTATTTTGATATTAATATATATATATATATATATATATATATATATATATATATATATATATATATATATATATATTGATGTCAAAATACACTTAGAACGAAATAATATGTATATATATATATATATATATCTATATCTATATAAATAATAAAACATTTTTATATATATACATATACTTATATATATATATATATATGTAACGTTATATATTAGTAATGTTCCTAATATATATATATTATTTCTACGTATATACTTATGTAATATTTTTACATAATTAAGTCATTTTATTAATTACAATTTGCGGGACCTGTCTGATAACCTAGGCAGAAAGTCTAGAGAATTTAGTTTGCCAGCACTATATTTAACCCTGTAACTTTCCAAGACACCATAAAACCTGTACATAGGGGTTACTGTTTTACTTGGAAGACTTCGCTAAACACAAATGTTAGTGTTTCAAAACAGTAAAATGTATTACAACAATATCATCAGTAAAAATTCAGTTTTTTGCATTTTTCACACACAAGCGGCACTTACACTGACAACATAATTGTTGTGATGCGTTTTATGGTTTTGAAACAGTAATATTTGTGTTCAGCGAAGTCTCCTAAATATAAAACTGCCCCTCATGTACAGGTTTTATGGTGTTTTCAAAAGTTACAGAGTTAAATATAAGGCTTGTGTTTCAGTTTTTTCACATTGAAATTCGCCAGATTGGTTATGTTGCCTTTGAGACCGTATCGTAGCCCTGGAATGAGAATTACCCCACGATGGCATACCATTTGCAAAAGTAGACAACCCAAGGTATTGCAAATGGGGTATGTCCAGTCTTTTTTAGTAGTCACTTAGTCACTTTATATTAAACCCTATATTTGATGGGAAGCCAATGCATGGAGGGGTGAAGCGTGGGAGGTGTGGGCAGACAGTTGATCCTGATTTGCAGTTCAAACATAATTTAAATGAAATTTTCATTTGGACAAGTAGATAAACATTAAAATACATGGCAGCTAAGGGGTTTATTCGCTATACCATGAATTGTGCAGAATTGATAAGAGTATGTGAACAAAATTGTTAAGAAGGGTTTGAGAAATATGGGAAAGAGTTCAAGGTGTTGCCTTGGCCTCCAAATTCCTTGCTAAATCCCCCAAATGACCCCCTCAAACCATGGGGGCCAATATGACCCAATATTACCATAGGGGAGGATAAATTCTCCCTCCTGCCTCTACCCACTGTTCCTCGAGTAGGGGCATGTCAACATAACAACAAACAGCCAGTGGCTGTTGCTGCCCAGTAGCTAGTCCAATAAAGAGGGACCTGGCACATGTCCCCCCAATATAATTATTTAAATAGGTGCACCATGATTGGAACATGGTGTATCTGTGCCAGGTTCTCCTTTATTGGATTAGTGACTGGGCAGGAATTATTTTCTTATGTAAGTGAGCAGTCACATGCTGCTTGCTGTTTAGTTGGCACGTGCCTACTCACAGCCCAGACGTTAGGGGCAAGAGGGAGGATTATTCTCTCACATTTACTAATACTAGGTAATTTTACTTAATATTAGTAAAGTTGTCTGAAAAAACAAAATTAAGAAAAGGAAGTGCTTTTTTTGTAATTTTGGTCTTTCAGCATTTTAGTAGATAGTTCCCTAATACTTGTGGGATTGCCATATGGATAACAAAAAGGAGCAAGCTACTAAACAGCTCCCTACTTTGGCACCCTTATATATGGCAATCCTACAAGGGTACCAATTAATGGAGTTATGTTCTAAATGGCTGCAAGATGCAGCTGTGGCCATGACACGGATCAGAATTTCATTCATCCGAATGAAATCCTGAAAGGAAAATAATGGTTAGATTTTGTCTGAAAATGCATGAACAAATGAAAGAAATTTGGTTTGGACAAAACAAATTTGGGTGGTGCCGCAGTCTAATGTTTTCTATTCAGACCTAAAGGTCATACATCCTTAACTTCCTCTGGTAAAAAGACACATGTATAGCATATAATATCTTTCAGTGCTTGCCCAGTTTAAATATTTTGTTATTTATTTAGGTCATATTTTTATAAATCTCAACCAATATGCCTAAATAAACATTACCTTTAATGGACAAAGATTGCTTTATTGTGAAACCACACATATATGTATATCTCATCATTTGGTATGAATAAAATGAAAAGTTCATTTAAACATACACAGTGTGTTTTTGGACTATAATCCAAATAAGATTACCATTTTTTCCATATGTTTGGTAATAGTTGATTTGCTTAGTGTAATTGTGCATGGCAAAAAAATTTTTAGTTTGCTGAAAAATGTTTCTGAAAATTGCATTTAGTTCAGAACCTCTCACACTTGAATTTATATGTGCAGATTATACAAATATTGTCCCTGAAAAATATTCAGGAAAGTAATTCGGACAAACAAAATAAAAAAAGTAAAATATTTCTTATGTAAATATTTAGCAGTACACTGATAGGTGCATTTTGTCTGCTCTTGATTCACAGAAAACATCAACTAATATGTAGACATTTTCTCTCTCCATTTTTTTTGTAAAGGGTGAATGTATACATTCCAGTTGTGACTAGTTACATAATTTAAATAGTTTAGGCATTTCAGGTGAAGAAAGTATGTATGTATATATATTAGTATGTATATTAGTATCATCTCCTGGATGAGGGCAAAAGTAACATCCCCGGGGTGAATTCTGGAAGCACAGAATATCTGAATGTACCTTTCCTGGTTTAACACTTTGTTAGTATTGTTATTATTATATATATACTGTACCTCTCATTTAAAAAATGGAATGGCTAGAACTGGTTTATAAATATCATCTACTTCGAGACCTTGGTAGAGCTCACAGGAAATCACAACATCACAGAAACATCAGAAATGTGTCTCTTTAACATGATATAGAAATGTATATAAATATACATTATGTATTATGTATAAAACCCCATGCAAGAGAGCTGCACTCACATGAACATGCATACATTATAAGGGTGCTGCTGGGGCCAATTCATACAATTTACAGGATCCAGCACACTCACTCATTCACCCACTAAACAACAGTTTCACGGAATGTAATATTTTTTTTATTTTTTTTAAAGTCCAGACCTTGGTCCATGCGAACTCCCACATTTTTACATCCTTTGATGTCACTGATGCCTCATCCCAAAGCCATATTTAACCTTGTCATGCACAAAGTTCCGGGTGGCAGGATTTCACAAGCAAGTGGATTATTCTCATAATAGCAGACATTAAGTTGCTAGGATATGACATGTTAAAATTGGGTGCATTAGAGATGTGGCAGGCTTATGCAATTTATGATCATATACTGTAACTAAACCCCCATTATGTTTGCCATGTTAGGTGTTTTTAAATATAACTATTCAATTATCCTAGCTTTGAAATTGCTGTTTAGTGAATGAGTGTGTGCACTGGATCTTTTATGTTTACAGCAGACTGAGGCATATAGGCAAACATGCATGCACACATTTATGTATAATATATTTAGTTGTTTAAATAAATCACTTTCAGTTATTCGTCAGACAGTATATAAGACAATTTTCTCACAACTCCTTGTTTTGGAATCAAATATGGTATTGCTATTGAAAATGGAAAAAATATTGATGTTTATGAGATTTGTTGAATTTTCGATTTCCATTCTGCGTTCATGCAGAAATCCTGTGTTGGCAGAAAATAATAAACTGCAGCTTTGTTGGAGCGCTTGAATATTTCTTTGGAATACAAGGTCTTTAAGTGAAAAGATAAAAAGCGTAGCAGACTGTGGCCCGTAGAGCTTTAAAATGTCTGTAGTATGAAGGAGATAAGACTACGGCTAATCAAATAAGTAAGCTTAAAATCTTTTTCCAGCCCGGGAATATTGGCATAATTTTGCATTGAATAGAATTCAGGTACAAACATGTGAGTTGGAGATTTGAAATGCATAGAAAGTAATTGTATTTTCACTGTGTTCCCTCTATTGCAGTAATTATACCACTCAGTGCAAACTGAGCATATCTATGTGAGCTGAAAAGAGATAACAAGCACATTTTTACTAATACAGAAAAACAAATTCAATATGCTCAGACCTTAAAATTGTTATATTTTAATGTCTGGTATTATTCCTCAAATGTATTGTTGGCTATATAACTTTGGCTCTCACAATTTTTTCTTAAACTACTTTTCTTGTAATACTCAGCCTTTTCTTTTCATGGGAAATGTAGTTTAGAGACATTTGGGGCAAATGTTAGCCATAACTTCTCAATGGGATTCTCTAATGTTTCTATAGAGACTTGTTCAATCAGTACTAAATAAAATAGATGTAATATCTATTTGTTATCTATTTTAGGTTACCTAAAAGGGATAGTCCAGACTGAAGGTGTCTTCTTCAGATGACAGAAAAAAAATATGTGCAAAAAACGATAAAAAATAGTAAAAACATATATGTACTTTTTTTTCACTTGCAAACAGTAAGTTCTACTCTCTCTCTTATTTTCTTTTAACCCCTTAAGGACCGGACTGTTTTTGCGATGTTGTACATTTGCGACCAGGTCTTTTTTCACACTTTTGTGGTGTCTGTGTTTAGCTGTAATTTTCCACTCTCTCATTTACTGTTCCCATACAAATTATATATTGTTTTTTTCAGGACAAAAGGGGCTTTCTTTACATACCATTATTTATATAATCTTATGTAATTTAATTAAAATAAAATAAAAAAATATGATAAAAAATTGAAAAAAATACATGTTTTTTGACTTTTATGTAAAAAATCTTTTACTCATCTACAAAAGCGAATGAAAAAAACTGCTAAATAGATTCAAAATGTTGTCCTGAGTTTAAAAATACCCAGTGTTTACCTGCTTTTTTGCTTTTTTTTGCAAGTTATAGGGCAATAAGTACAAGTGGGATATAGCGGTTTCAAAACATGCAATTTTTAAATTTATTAATAGTGACATTGTAACACTATTATCTGTCATAAATCTCTGAAAAACACCCCACATGTACATATTTTTTTTAAAGTAGAAGACCCAGGGTATTCAATATGGGGTATGTCCAGTGTTTTTTAGTAGCCACTTAGTCACAAACACTGGCCAAAGTTAGCGTTCATATTTGTTTGTGTGTGAAAAAAGTAAAAAACTAAATTGAACGCTAATTTTGGCCAGTGTTTGTGACTAAGTGGCTACTAAAAAAGACTGGACATACCCCATTTGCAATACCTTGGGTTGTCTTCTTTTGCAAATGGTATGCCATCATGGGAGTAATTCTCATTCCTGGGCTACCATACGCTCTCAAAGGCAACGTAACCAACCTGGCCATTTTCAACGTAAAAATATGTGACCCATATATTTGACCCTGTAACTTTCAAAAACGCTATAAAACCTGTACATGGGGGTTACTGTGATACTCGGGACACTTTTCTGAACACAAATATTAATGTTTCAAAACAGGAAAGCGTATCACAACAATTATATCATCAGAAGAAGTGCTGTTTGGGTGTAAAAAATGCAAAAAAAGTCACTTTCACTGACAATATCATGGCTGTGATATTTTTTACTGTTTTGAATCATTAATATTTGTGTTCAGCGAAGTCTCCTGAGTAAAACAGTACCCTCCATGTACAGGTTTTAGGGCGTCATAGAAAGTTACAGGGTAAAATACAGTGCTAGCACATTAAATTCTCCCGTCTTTCGTCCTGGGTTGGCAGCCAGGTCCCTCAAATTGCAATCAATAAAATTACTTAATTATGTAAAAATATTACATAAATACGCATGTAGAATTTAAATATATATGCATATTTATATATTTGAAGTCTACGTGTATATTTATATAATTATTTATGTAATTTTGTATATGGACATATGTATATTTTGTATTATTATTATTTATTTATATATACATAGATATATATACAATTTTGTTCTAAGTGTATTTTGATATAAATATATATATATATTAATATCAAAATACAATTAGAATAAAATTTCATATAGATATATAATTATTTTTTAATTTTGTATTATTATTTTTTAATTTTTTTATTTAATTTAAATTACTTATTATTTGTATTTTATAATAATATATATATATACAATATATATATATAGTTATTATATATATTATATATATACGTGTGTAGTTTAATTATACGTGTATTTTTATATTAATATATGTACATATTAATATAAAAATACACTTGGCATGACATTATATATATGATATATAGACATATATTATATAGATATAATATGCCTATATGTCATATATATATATACAAATATATAATATATATATTTTTTAATTAACATTAACTTTAATTTTTTTTTTGATTTTACACTAGCAGGGAGACTGCCTGTCAGCACAGACAGTCCCCCTGCAGGCAGAGACTAGGACACCTATTGTGACCATGTGGTCGCCCTATTGGGCGATCACATGGCCACAGGGGTCCTAATCCGCCATGGGGAGACTGTCTGGGCTGCAGGCAGTCTCCCCACACCGGGACCAATGCCGATCGCCGCCGGGGGAACGACGGCGATCGGGTAAGTACATAAGACCGCTGTGACGGTTCAGGACCGTCAGCGGTCGGCAACGGTAAAATGCTGATGACGGTCCTGAACCGTCACCGGTCCTTAAGGGGTTAATTATGTTTTGGATGCATTGTGCTTTTATCCCGATCATAAGTTTTCAATAAGATTTTCACTTAACTTTGCAACATCATGACCCTGCTTGAACACCAGTTGTGTTGCACAAGTTTGCTTTCAAATGTTTATTTGTACATTGTTACCAAAAAAATGCACTCTTTGCATTGAGACGCTGATCTTTCCTCATAGAGATGTATTGATTCAATGCATCTCTATGAGGAGGTGCTGAATGGCCAAGCCAGCGCTGGTCCCTACCCCCTCTTTGACGATTGGAGCCAATCCAATGATTTCCCTATGAAAAAGCATTGGATTGGCTGAAATCATCAATTCTGATGATGTCAACCAAGGAGGTGGATCGGGGAAAGGAACAGTATTGGTGGCACCTAACACCTAATAAAAGGTGAGTTTGAGTACCTTTTACAAGGGGAATACATATTTGTGTTTCTGACCCTATAGTGTTCCTTTAATGTTGATCATTTGGATAGAAAATCCAACTTTGTTAAAGCTGTAAACACCCATTTATATCACACTACATGGTACTTTTCTTTAAAAACCTAAATGTCAGATATTTCACTACACATTTGACAAGATTATATCCCAGAAATTAAAAAAAAATACTTTTTATTTATTTATATATTTTACATGTAGTATTGATGTTTTCCAAGATAAATTATAGATTGTATTTCCCAATAAACTTTAAAGTGGTACTATGATCAAAAAGTTAAAAGGTGGGGCGGGGCCTGACTGTCATGGAGGGAAGACATGCCTTGCTAGAGCTCCTCACTATGCTATGTTAAAATGGCATTTCTTGACCACAAAAAACCCTCAACTGAGACCTTAAGTGACTTACCAGTCCTCAGGTTAGCCGGAAAGATGAGAGGCTCACCAAAGATGGCGGAGACCACGCGGCCCTCAGACAACAAAGAGGTGCAACACGACCATGTGTCCAACCTTGACCGCATATTTCAAGAATTCTGGCTCAAGCTGGAGCACAGACTTCAACAAAGTACCCAACTACCGTCTGAAAGCCACTCAACCCAACAGCCGCCACCTGACCCCCAGCGACAACGAGCAGCTCCAGCAGGGAACAAAGCCACAAGATGGCAGCAGAGAGTCAAACACTCACCCCCTCCACGCAAGGCAGCAACATGGAAGGACCATATGGGACTGAGCACAAGACCTCCTCAAGTACTCACCACAACAGAGGTGACTATACTCCAGCCGCACGGTCCAGCCAGCCAACCCCAACCACACACGATAGATCACCGCAACGCAAGGCGACTCCACGAGCACCCGCAGCAGGGCACTACACAGCCACAATGCGGCATTGGATAAACCACCCTGGGCGAATCGAGCCTCTGGTCTCCTGACGGAGAGACCGGATGCAGCACCCTGAGCCTTACCATGAACTTGGGGGCATACTTTTCTACCAGCCAGCTCGGATGGAGAAGGACTCATGTCTGGGAGACCCTAGGGATTTTATTATTTTATTATATTACTTAACGTTCTCGCTTGCATTATTAATCTTATGTTCTATTAATTATATGTTGTACCATGCGATAGCCATAGGAGTACACTCAATCTAGGCACATTATCTAACCTCTCATACGTACTCCACGTACATATATCTCAGCCTGCTTAACGAAGTAACAATGATTACTCGCCTCATAAAACTATGCCACACACCTATAACCCTAAGCATAACCAATATTTTCATAAGCTTATGTAGCTTAGCATTAACACTACGTTTTACTAAGGCATCAAAGCTTGTTGTTCTCAATATAAATATATAAAATGTGCTGTTTTTTCTGCCACATACATAAATATTGTTGAAATGCTTGTATCTGCTGTCATGGCTCTGCAAGATTGTATGTTATCTTATGCACAAGAAAAATAAAGAATTTAAAGAAAAAAAAACACATGAGGGCTGAAGGAGAGGTCAGAGTTAAAGAGAACACCTATGAAGCGAACCTGCAAGGTAGAGGTGATGGTGGCACCGTTGTCTTGGAAGGAGACAGACACGGGAGTAGCAACACTTGAGAAAGGAAAGACCAGAAGTTATTTTTTGGACAGGTTAAGTTTAAGGAAGTGAGCATCAATCCAGTTGGAAATCACTGAGAGGCATTCAGAGACACGAGTCAAGATGGGTGGAGAGAGATCAGGAGAGAACAGGTAGATTTGTGTGTCATCAGCATATAAATTATAATGGAAGCCAAAGGAGCTGATGAGTTTACCAAGGCAGGCAGTATAGATAGAGAACAGTAGGGGACCAAGGACAGAACCTTGGGGAATGCCAACAGAAAGGGGTTGGTGAGAAGAGGCAGAGCCAGAAAAAGATACACTGAAAAAGCACTGGGAGACGTAGGAGGAGCACCAGAAGAGAGCAGTATACCATAGATTAAAGAGAATGAGAAGAAGCTGTTGATGATCAACAATATCAAAGGCAACAGAAAGATCAAGGTGAATTAGGATAGAGTAATGGTCACAAGATTTGGCAGTGATTAAATCATTGGTTACTTAGGTTATAGCTGTTTCAACAGAGTGATGAGCGCGGAATCCAGACTGAATCAGCTGACGTGGTGACGGGGAGGAGTGTGGGCGGACCAAGAAGCAGCACCGAGGGGACATTGTCGCTGCCTCTGGTAAGTCACTGAAGCGGTTTTGACCCCTTCAGCAACTGGGGATGGGAGGTGGGAGGGAGAGGGGACCTGCAGTGCCAGGAAAACGGATTGTTTTGATTTTATCTCAGATTATTTGATATTGCTTTGTCTGTTTTGTTTCAGTTTTATATTGTAATAAGTTAACCATTTTAAACTATTTTGAATTTACTCTGCACGTATTGGCTTCCTGGTCCACTCACCTCAGGAACAGAACACCAGAGCAGGTCCATGCTCTCTACTATGTAAGTAGGATGCTTACCATTTCATATTACATAGTGTTTTTTATCTCCACATACTACCATATCTTTAGTAGAAACTGTTGATTATGTATCCAAAGATAGGGATCATACCGTCCACGCTAAATACAAACGTGAGTGTGTTTTTGCCACACAACTATATTGTAGTCACCTCTGCGAACATATTGCAGCATTATTGTGTTTGTTTTTCCCTTTTTTTATAAAAAAATATTTTAATAATATTATACAAACAAAAATGTAACATTTGATACATGTATGTATACATGCTTATTGTGTGATGACACGTAAAGGTTAATTTTTCAACCACAGTTTATCTATTTTTGTTTTATTTCTTCTGAATTACCACAAGGTTGGGGAAAGTTGAGGAATAATTTTAAGATTTACTGCTTGCCTCTTCTATAGTATATAGCAAGCACCTGTACTTGTATTTGTTACTTTTAACAAATTACTTACAGATTTTGAAACATACAGGGAGTGCAGAATTATTAGGCAAGTTGTATTTTTGAGGATTAATTTTATTATTGAACAACAACCATGTTCTCAATGAACCCAAAAAACTCATTAATATCAAAGCTGAATATTTTTGGAAGTAGTTTTTAGTTTGTTTTTAGTTTTAGCTAGTTTAGGGGGATATCTGTGTGTGCAGGTGACTATTACTGTGCATAATTATTAGGCAACTTAACAAAAAACAAATATATACCCATTTCAATTATTTATTTTTACCAGTGAAACCAATATAACATCTCAACATTCACAAATATACATTTCTGACATTCAAAAACAAAACAAAAACAAATCAGTGACCAATATAGCCACCTTTCTTTGCAAGGACACTCAAAAGCCTGCCATCCATGGATTCTGTCAGTGTTTTGATCTGTTCACCATCAACATTGCGTGCAGAAGCAACCACAGCCTCCCAGACACTGTTCAGAGAGGTGTACTGTTTTCCCTCCTTGTAAATCTCACATTTGATGATGGACCACAGGTTCTCAATGGGGTTTAGATCAGGTGAACAAGGAGGCCATGTCATTAGATTTTCTTATTTTATACCCTTTCTTGCCAGCCACGCTGTGGAGTACTTGGACGCGTGTGATGGAGCATTGTCCTGCATGAAAATCATGTTTTTCTTGAAGGATGCAGACTTCTTCCTGTACCACTGTTTGAAGAAGGTGTCTTCCAGAAACTGGCAGTAGGACTGGGAGTTGAGCTTGACTCCATCCTCAACCCGAAAAGGCCCCACAAGCTCATCTTTGATGATACCAGCCCAAACCAGTACTCCACCTCCACCTTGCTGGCATCTGAGTCGGACTGGAGCTCTCTGCCCTTTACCAATCCAGCCACGGGCCCATCCATCTGGCCCATCAAGACTCACTCTCATTTCATCAGTCCATAAAACCTTAGAAAAATCAGTCTTGAGATATTTCTTGGCCCAGTCTTGACGTTTCAGCTTGTGTGTCTTGTTCAGTGGTGGTCGTCTTTCAGCCTTTCTTACCTTGGCCATGTCTCTGAGTATTGCACACCTTGTGCTTTTGGGCACTCCAGTGATGTTGCAGCTCTGAAATATGGCCAAACTGGTGGCAAGTGGCATCTTGGCAGCTGCACGCTTGACTTTTCTCAGTTCATGGGCAGTTATTTTGCGCCTTGGTTTTTCCACACGCTTCTTGCGACCCTGTTGACTATTTTGAATGAAACGCTTGATTGTTCGATGATCACGCTTCAGAAGCTTTGCAATTTTAAGAGTGCTGCATCCCTCTGCAAGATATCTCACTATTTTTGACTTTTCTGAGCCTGTCAAGTCCTTCTTTTGACCCATTTTGCCAAAGGAAAGGAAGTTGCCTAATAATTATGCACACCTGATATAGGGTGTTGATGTCATTAGACCATACCCCTTCTCATTACAGAGATGCACATCACCTAATATGCTTAATTGGTAGTAGGCTTTCGAGCCTATACAGCTTGGAGTAAGACAACATGCATAAAGAGGATGATGTGGTCAAAATACTCATTTGCCTAATAATTCTGCACTCCCTGTATCTTAAATGTAAACGGCTCGATTAACAATGAAAGTTAGTTCTATCAACTAGATTGGTTGTGTCGTTACTTATCTTTGGCAAGTTTTAGTTTGTGTAATGCAATTTGGAGAAAGCTGCAATTTAAGCAGTACTAAATATAAACATATAAATAAGAGAAAACAAACAGCTATTTTCTACTTCTGTCTCAAACATGTAAACAAACACACACACATACACGTTTGTATTAAAACTTCTCAAATTAAATTAACAATGATTAAATAGTAAATATCCTTTGCCTGAAAAGGTTAACTTAAAAGATGCAGCACCATCTGTTTTCAGATTGTTAGAGAACAAGGACTAGAACCTAGATTGTTCTGCAAGGTAATTACTTGACAACACAAGAAAGAAAAAAAGTGATTTGTTCTGGAATGAAGCCCAATATCACACCTGCCCTAAACACATGTAGAAAGGCCATTAGGCCTGAATTTGTGGGAGGAGTAAGTCCCCTACTTAAACTCCCAGGCCCCACTCACCTCTGCCGTTCAGCTGATTGTCTCCATAGCAACCAGCACTTCCGGTCCAGACTTCCCGCCAGAACTGTTCCTGTTTTCCAGCAGTCAGACGTCCTGAGCAATCCTCCGTCCGTTGGAGGCCCTTCCACTTGGTTTTATCCCAGTCGAGGTACCCGGCTTCCGGTCACGAGACCGGCACGTTCCCGTAAGCTAAAGCGAGGGAAATAGCGTTCGGCACAGAAATAGGACCCCCCCCCCAGCATTCCCAAAGGTAAGGAGGCTGGGGGGCTAAATTAAAAAAAAAAATGTGTTAAATATGTGAGTGAGTGAGTATGTGTGTATGTCTGTTAGTGTGTGTGTGTGAATATCTGTGTGTGTGTGTCTGTCTGTTAGTGTGTGTGTGTATGTCAGTGTGTGTGTCTGTTAGTGTGTGTGTGTGTGTGAATGTCTGTTAGTGTGTATGTGTATGTCTGTTAGTGTGTCTGTGTATGTCTGTTAGTGTGTGTGTGTGTGTGTCTGTTAGTGTGTGTGTGGGTATGTCTGTTAGTGTGTGTGTGTGTGTATGTATGTCTGTTAGTGTGTGTGTATGTATGTCTGTTAGTGTGTGTGTATGTATGTCTGTTACTGTGTGTGTGTGTGTCTGTTAGTGTGAGTATGTGTGTGTATCTGCTAGTGAGTCGGTGTCTGTTAGTGAGTGTGAGTGTGTCTGTAAGTGTGTGTGTGTGTGTGTTTCTGTTAGCTAGTGTATGCGTATCTGTAAGTGAATGTGTGTGTGTATTTAGAAGGCGGGGCGGGGGAAGGGTGGGGGTGGTGCGGGCAAGGGGAAGGGTTGGATGGGGTGGCGCGGGCGGGAGGGGGGCGCCTGAGTTTTGTCCTGCCTAGGGCAGCACAAAACCAGGATACACCACTGGGGAGCGTACAATTGGCATGCTGACTGCAGGAATGTCCACCAGAGCTGTTGCCAGTAAAATTCTCTACCATAAGCCGTCTCCAAAGGCGTTTCAGAGAATTTGGCAGTACATCCAACCGGCCTCACAACCACTGATCAGGACCTCCACATCCGGCACCTTTACCTCCAAGATCGACTGAGACCAGCCACCCAGCCAGCTGCTGCAACAATGGGTGAAACAAATTAACCAAAGAATTTCTGCACAAACTGTCAGAAACCATCTCAGGGAAGTTCATTTGCATGCTCGTTGTCCTCATCGAGGTCTCGAATTGACTGCAGTTCGTCGTCGTAACCGACTTGAGTAGGCAAATGTTCACATTTGATGGTGTCTGGCTCTTTGGAGAGGTGTTCTCTTCATAGATAAATCCAGTTGTTCAAAGTACAGGGCAGATGGCAGACAGTGTGTATGGCATCATGTGGGTGAGCGGTTTGCTGATATCAATGTTGTGAATCGAGTGGTCCATGGTGGTAGTGGTGTTATGGTATGGGCAGGCTTTTGTTATGGACAACGAACACAGGTGCATTTTATTGATGGCATTTTGAATGCACAGAGATACCGTGACAAGATCCTGAGGCCTATTGTTGAGCATGATAATGCATGGCCCCATGTTTCAAGGATCTGTACACAATTCCTGGAAGCTGAAAACATCCCCTTTCATGGCTCCAAATTTGACTGTGTTAATATTCCTTGTAACCCTCTTCACACTCCTGTTATATTCCTACCACTACCCTTTTAAGAACTACTCACCACAATCTGAGAACCAAATTCTTATACATCATGGCCTGCTTTGCTGCTGTAATTTATGTTCTGAGTGTTGGTAGAGAGTTTTGAAATCAAGCCCTCTCACCCCTACCGACAAAAGTATAAAACCCTACAATTGCAATACTACCAAACTAAGATTATGTCC
This sequence comes from Pelobates fuscus, assembly GCF_036172605.1. NCBI lineage: Eukaryota > Metazoa > Chordata > Amphibia > Anura > Pelobatidae > Pelobates > Pelobates fuscus. The sequence continues at coordinate 90,186,184 of NC_086323.1, forward strand.
AAATTCATATTACTCATGTTACTTGCCCTTGCAAATGATATAGAATCTAACCCTGGTCCCCCAACAGATTCCATTCCTACCCTTCCAGCTAAAAAAGGGCTCTCTTTTGTGCACTGTAAAATCCGCTGCTTACTACCAAAAATCGATGCACTGCAAGCATGGTGTTCACATTACAAGCCCAAAAATCATTGTGCTTTCTGAATCGTGGCTAACAGTGAAAATTCTTGACTCTGCCATTGCAATAAATGGGTATTCATGCCATAGAAATGACAGAGCAAAAAGAGGAGGTGGCATTGTTATTTATGCTGACAATTCCATAAAGTTTACCCCCTTACAAAACTTTAGCCTTCCTGCCACCTTTGATTTCTTTTCTGGTACAATTGAGATCCTGTGCAGTAAATCAATCATTGTTGGAGGAATCTACTGCCCACCTAGCTCCCCAGTGCATTCCATATCTGACATAGCCCATCTCCTTAGTGAAACCATAGCTCAAAACCCAAAAAGTGAACTGTTGGTCTTTGGAGATTTTAATATTGATTGGCTGGATCCTAAAAATAATAGTTCTTGCTCGCTGTTTAAGACTTTGCAGCTAACACAATTAATCTCCTCCCCAACTCGCATAAACATTAAAAGCCATAACTATACCTTGCTCAATTGGATTCTCTCCACTTCTCCTGATAGAATCCAGGAGGCAGGTGTTCTCCCTAACAGTTTCAGTGATCACTGTTTAGTGTACTGCGTGCGCAAAATAAAGGCTACTAAATTCTCTCCCAAGGTTAAAATCACCAGGTCCTTCAAAAAATGTAATCTTGAATCCTTTCTTAATGACATCAAGAACCTCCCATGGCACAGATTAAACTTTATCCTAGATCTAGACTGTGCAGTTGAATTATTTCAGTCTGAACTCCTACAAGTTTGGAATTTGCATGCCCTGCTGTGTAAGGTGAGAGTAAATGAGAACATATGAACTGGATCACAGCTGACCTCATATAAATGTACCAGTTTCGGGATTCGTTGTAGTCAAATTTCAAGCTTACTGGCTCTATGAACGATCACTGTGCATATAGAGAATGGTGAAATATATGCACAAAACGAACAAAATTGGCCAAGGCCCAATATTTCTGTGAAAATCTGAACAATAACCTTTCAAACCCTAGAAACTTTTGGAAAGTCATAAATATATTACAAACTCCCCCAATCCACTCCCAACCCTCCACTGTTAAATTAGACAACCAAACCCTGTAACTTCCCTTAAATATTGCAAATGCCTTTAACAATTATTTGGTTGGATGCTCCACTACCCTGATTGCCAAGCTAATAAATGATACACATCCTGAAACTACAAATGTGGATCAGGACCCACTAAATTTGCAAAGACCTAATATAGACAAGTTAATTTTTAGACCTATACCTATTAGTGTCTTTAAGAAACACCTTAATAATCTAAAAATGAAAAACCGGTATGGACCTGATCAAATCCCAGCAATGCTGTTTGAAGCTCAGTGCGCGGGCAATTGCTAAACCTGTCACAACCCTAATTAATAAATCCTTGGTGTCTGAATACATACCCTAACTTTGGAAGACTGCAAAAATAGTGCCTACCCATGAAAGTGGTGACACTACTTTGGTTTCTAACTATCGCCCAATATCATTGCTCCCAGTATTGTCAAAAATCTTAGAAAAATGCGTCCATATGCAACTATGTGAGTATTACCAACAACCTAACTATCTGACCCCTGATCAATTGGGTTTTCACCTGAATCACTCCACTACAACTGCACTCTTAAAAGTTTGCAATGGCATCCAAACTGGCATGGAACAAGGAGACCTAACTGGAGCTATTTTCCTTGATTTTGCAAAGGCCTTTGACACAGTAGACCACGACATTCTACTGCACAAACTTTCTGACAGCGGCTCCCTCCCTCTCCCAGTCACGTGTGGTGTTCCCCAAAGTGCCATTCTCGACCCCCTACTATTCACATTATTTATAAATGATCTGCCTAATGTCTGCAAATCCCCAAATGTACACATGTATGCAGACGACACAGTAATCTATGCAAGCAAATCCAATCTACCGCAGCTTGAGGCTGTGCTCCAAGACCAGTTTACAGAGTTAGAAAAGTGGATTGCGGGGGCGGGGCCTGAGCTTCATGGCGGCTGGATGTGCCTCGTGTGAGCTCCGTGCTCAATACACTTACCGAGCCAGCAAAACGTGTCCCAGCCAGCCAAAAAACCTACACAAACACCGGAACTTTAAGCGAACAAACCCCAGAAGCCAGCTGAAGTGCCCCGAGCTTGCAGCCCGTGGATACACGAAGTGACCATCGGGAGTGAGGCCTAGCAGTATCGCCGAACGGGTGAGACGGCCGATCCCCCGTTCCGTGCGACCTAGTGCCCTCCCAAGTGAGCTACACAGCCCTGTTCCCCCCCCTCTGGACCGGTGGGGGAGATCCCGGTCCACCCCAGCTTGTATCTAGCATCAAGAGAAGGCCATCTCGCAGCCTTAACTAATCGAGACACTGCCCTAGCAGCCACACGCAAGATGGCGGCCCGACTTACCCTGCAAGACAACAATTCCCAGCATCCTGAGCCTGAACCACTGAGCCCAGCACAGATCACTCACAGGAGGCTGGAGGAAATTTTTAGCCGCTTCTGGGCCAAGCTGGAGGCACGCCAATCAGCGGCTGAGAGCATCATGAGAGCACAACGCCCCAGACTCACCCCGCAGAAGCGGTGGAGCGTGCCTGACATGAACAGACCGACCGCCAAGAGCCTCTCGGACTCTCCGGAGGCCGCAACCAATGGCCGTCTCATACGCCTTCCTGGGCCGAAGACCACCCGGAGCACACCGACCACACCGCCGAAGGCTTGGCCGCTGCAGGCGGCGGCAAAACACCCAAGCTCCTTTCGGCGCCCGAAGAAGGGAAGACCTGGCCTCATTGAGACACTGAGTCAGTGGAACGCAGGTGCAGGCCTTCACAACGACCTGGGGCTGGCTGATGGCCATCAAACACAGGCACCCCGCTGCCACCCTCTGGACTCACCTGGATGAGGGAGTCACCTTACCTAGCAAGGGCATCGGCTGATCGTGGACTCTCGGCCCTAAGGGCACTATACGGTTAGACCAGCAGAGATCAAACTGTCCACCCGAGCATGTCACCTACTGTATGGACTTAACTGTTCTAGCATAGCTAAATTAGCCTCACTGAGTCTTACCCGTTTATGTTAACCTGAATCATATCAAGCGTGTTAAAATATTGCATATGGCTAAGTTTAAACATGTTACTTTAAGCGACCTACAGAAATACTCTCCTAAAACCATGTTTTGTTTGTTTTTTAACCTCATATGTCCAGGCTGCTTTAACGTTTCTTATAGCCACCCATGATATAGTCCGAGCCTCACGTAACTGCTCCTTATCTAACAGGCTTTTTCAGCGATAGTACCTGACATATTGAGTTGGCATGATATGTTCTTTTTGCGGGCAGTGTCCCGGCCTCCTAGATTATCATATATGCCAACCCTATACTTTATTTCTATGACCAACTTAGAAGTCAGCCTGTGTAGCGTGGTCTTGCACTCTCCAGTGTCTCTATCAACCGACTACTCAGTATAGGCATAAGCATTATCACACTTTAGACCATTTTGTTATATATTGTTTAGCCATGAACACCAGACCTGACTATGAAGCCTATCTTTATTACTTTTGTTTCTCAACCAAGCTTGTATCATTCTGTTTACATGACTGTTTCACAAAAAAAAAACATGGCAATCTTTCTCTGAGGTGCATTGCACACCATCTTGATATTATCAACTCCTGTTACCCACAATGCCTCCTCTTTCTCTTTTGTACCCCATAACGCATATGCCATAATAAAAGAAAGAAAAGTGGATTGCAAAATACAAACTCTTCCTAAACACTGACAAAACTGTGACAATGAACTTTGGAACAGTACCTAAATTACACAAATTACACAATTCCCACCTATCCATCAAAACAATATCAAATAGCACGCTGACCGTAGTCCACTCTTTCAAATACTTCTGTATGTTGTTAGACCACAATCTATCTTTTGTCCTCCACAAAGAAAAACTTGCATCTAAACATTATCCAAAATTAGGTACCCTGTACAGAAACAAATCCTGCCTAAGCCCTAAAGTAAAGGAAAATATTGTATAGCAAATGCTAATGCCAATCATTGATTATGGGGATGTAGTATATGCACCTGCACCGCAAACCCATCTCAATAAACAATACATTGTATAACTCGTTCTGCCGATTTGTGCTACAATGTATTTACAGGACCCACCATTGTGACATGCTAAAAGAACTCAACTGGTTGTCCCTGGAATCCAGACGCACCCTTCATCTTTACAGCCTTGTGTTTAAGAGCTTTCTGGGAAGTAAATCATACAAAGATTGCCAACAACTTGTGAGGATAAAACCTAAATTAAAAACTAAATAAAAGTAATGAAAGATTTTTTTTTTTTAAATCAAATACCACGTATAAATACACATACATAGGATGGTCCAAATTTCTGTATATATAGCAAAGTGGAGCTTAAAAAAAAAAAAAAAAAACATACAAATAACCGTGTACTACATAATCACTAAATAAAGGTGAAGTAGATATGCCAAATAGTGTGAGTGTTTTTGTACCATCCTATGTATAGTTGCTACTCTTAGGTGTTTGTTTTTCTCCTTTTTTTTCCTTTTGGTACAGTTTATGAATCTTTTTCTGGTTTATGTAAACATTTTTTAAATAGTGAAGTTTACAGATTTCTTTCTGATTAAGATATGGTTATAGTGTTAAGAGGCTATTTAAGATTCTGGTGCTTGCTTACAAGTCCCCACATAATGCAGCTCCAACCTACCTACCTCCCTAATACACAAATATGCCCATCGAGGCCCTATGCTCTATCCTCTGTCCGTACGCCCACATCTGATTCTCGCCTCCAAGACTTCTCCAGGGCTACACCTTTTCTGTGAAACTCCCTTTCCTTCTCTGTTAGACTTTCACCCAGTCTCCACTCCTTCAAAAAAATCTTTGAAAACACACTTCTTTGGGAAAGCATATCATTTAAACTGTTAGCAGGTTTTCATCCCCCCCGCCATGACTCCTCTCCTGCAACTCTCAGAAATAACCTTCTATGTTCTCAGAGAATACTTTTCTATCAACCTATTTCATTTCCCCTACTTATACCTTATGTGTCACTATACCCCACTCCCTCTAGCATGTAAGCTCATTGAGCAGGGCCCTCAACCCCCTCTGTTCCTGTGCGTCCATTCGTCTGGTTACAGTTACATGTCTGCTAGTCCACCCATTGTACAGTGCTACAGAATTTGCCGGCACTATATAAATAATAAAATAGTTATAATCATAAAAAAAAAAACAGACAAAATCCCAGTTATATTACTTTACTATTATTTAGCACATTACCTTTTAGTGGGTTTACGACATTCATTTCTGAAAAGGGTTAACTATAAATTATGTTTTATATACTGCATGCTATGTTTAAACTTTTTTTATTTTAACTTTCAAAGAGCAGTCTCTAAAGGATTTCAAAAGAGTTCGAGATGAAAAAAGCACAGTACAAAAAACATGTCCTTAAAATTTTCCAGAAGGACATACCATATGCTGTTCTCACACATACCCACCTCTACGACTATTATGAGTGATAATCAAAAGTACATTAGGCAGCTGGATGCTTCTTTGTAATAGAATAGAAAAATCAGTAACACCATTGGAAGTATGAATCACACATGGAAAGTCCACACATGCATTCAGGCCCACGCAGCTACATTAAACACCAATGTGTGTTTTATTGAGATGCATTACGTGTCTGGTGGCTATGTGACAAGGGCAGCTCTGGAGCAAAAATGTCTCTGTGCCCTTGCAGGGAACTGTCAGAATATTTAGAAGAATATAGAGTACAAATGAAGCACTCAGGCAATGTGTCCCAATTCACTTAGGATAGAGATAAATTGAGCAATGGTGAACAGCGTGCTATAACATGACCCAATGTAATACATGGCCAGGAAAGTAGAAAATAATATAGTGCCTTACATGACATGGTTATATATTTCACAGTTAATTTGGCATTACATTTTACTAACTGCAGTCTGCAGTTTTATCTTCTGAACATCTAAGAGCTTTTTAATAACAGTGATAAGTGGATGTAGTAGTGCAGATGCTCTACACTGCAGTAAAAAGTTTAATTAGTGCACTTTATAAAACAAACAAATAAATAAATATGGAAAAAAAAGAAACAGAGTTGCACCAGTAAAATTAATATCTAAACCATTTTTATGTGTTTTTATGCCAAGGTCCACAAGTTTATAGTGTCCAAAACATTAAATCAGGGATTTTTGTGAAAAATGTATATGGCAGAACTAACAATAGTAAGGTGTAGAAAACAGGCAAATCCAGTTTTCCAGTTTGATCACAATTAGTTAATTAACCTTTCAGTTTAATTGTGTTCATTAAAATATACAGTGGAATGATGCGTCAAAATAGAGGAAGACAATAAAAAAGGAAAACAATAAAAATACAAATATTTTTTTTTTTCAATGAGAGTTAGGGTTCTTATGTCACTATTAAATTCAAACATGCACATGGGATCTGAAACCATTTCTGGCAGAAATTCAGAAACCATTAACAAACAAAATCAACCCCTTAGTGACAAGACCATTTTTCAATTTTCTTACCGTTAAGGACCAGGGCTCTTTTTATATTTTTGTGATGTTTGTGTTTAGCTGTAATTTTCCTCTTACTCATTTACTGTACCCACACATATTATATACTGTTTTTCTCACCATTAAATGGTATTTCTAAAGATACCATTATTGTCATCATATCATATAATTTACTATAAAAAACATTATAAAATATGATGAAAACATAAAAAAAAACACTTTTTCTAAATTTGACCTCCAAAATCTGTTGCGCATCTACAACTGCCAAAAAACATCCATGCTAAATAGTTTCTACATTTTGTCCTGAGTTTAGAAATGCCCAATGTTAACATGTTCTTAGCTTTTTTGGAAAGTTATAGGGATATAAGTACAAGTAGCACTTTGCTATTTCCACACCATTTTTTTTCAAAATTGACGCAAGTTGTCACATTGTAACATTAATATCTGTCAGGAATCCCTGAATAACCCTTCACATGTATAATTTTTTTTAGAAGAAGACAACCTAAGGTATTAAACGTGGAGTATTTTGACTCTTTTCATGCAAC